>NW_025401050.1:6082416-6118103 GCF_015345945.1 Tribolium madens | reverse complement strand
TACAATGTGTTTATAATTATAAAGTGGTGTGAAGAAAAAAGAGTTCTAAGATTGAAAGGTTGTGTGTAGAGCGTTTTATTAAAAATGTTATCATCTTACAAACAGTTTTTTTTTATAAAAGTCTATGAAGATAATTTTGGCAGTGCGGTAAAACTGTCACTTTACACTCGTCTGTGCGTAAAATGCTCAGGCGACTGTAAATACAGTCTTTCAATAGGTGTCAATTGTACGTTAATTTGACATTTACATGTCAGGAGGCCAAAAAAACCATTTAAACTAGTGTCTGGTGACGTATTTACCTTTTTCATTTACAGTAAATTGTAAAACTAAAATTATTATATGGTAATGAAATTTAATGACAGAGCGTTTGGTTTTTTTGTCCCGTTTTCACTGCAACGGAACGTCGTAATTACAAAGCCAGCAATTGATCCGATTAGAAAAATCAAAATCTTACAATTAATGAGTTTTGATAACTGAATACCTGCTATTATGGCCATGTTGCTAATCTATTAATTAAAGTTTTATCGTTGCAGGTGACTAGCGACCTTCTGTGCGATATTTGCTCGTTATTTGTTGTGTACATATGTTCAAGAACGTTCAGTGGCTCCATGCCACTGTCTGAGATAAAAGATAAAAGACTTGCAGTCGAAAAAATGACTTAATTGCGTTTTACTCGAACGGAATGGTCAAGCGGGACGATAATCACAAATCCACAAATTAACTCACTAAAATATTAAAAACTAAGGAAAAATACGCCAGGACTGGAAGATAAAACCAACTTATTGGCCAATTATCAAGTCAAAGTAAAATAAATTGCTCACATTTAAATTGTTAATAGGCTAATTATCATTTAGCAATTATGCATCTGCATGTTGGGAATAAATTGTCGATATAAATATTTGAAACGTCTCAATCGGATTCGCTGAAGGGTTACACAAGATATTTTTTTTCTCTATTTCAGACGAAATGTTAGTGAACTCTCTGTGAAGAAATGCAAAGGAAATCTGCTGGCTATTTAGTCACATGACTCGGCAATATGCACTGTTCTGGTTAACGATGGACATTATTTTGCAGAGAAATACATTTTTGCTGATGGGGCAGAACATTCCAAGAACTCGATCACTGAAGCAGGTCAAAAGGCAATTTCAAAATTTAACAAGTTGATTTTATAATGTTTATGATTGTTAGAAGTTTATAGATATTTTCGTTACAAATACTTAAAATACTGTTTCTGGACGAGGCGAAGCCGAGTCTTAAATAGCAGATGAGTCCTTTAAAATAACTATTTTAAGTAAAAGTAATTAAAAGAATTATTTTACGTACTATTTCCTAAAATCCTTAAATAATTATTTACGTATAAAAGTCGTAAAAGTGTTTTTTATCCGAATCTGTTGTTTGCGGCCGAGGCTACAATTCAGATGAGGCACACACAACGTGTTTTAGGCGCTCATTACAAAATTTTTCATAAATTAATTAAAGTGAAACTTATATTCCATCGCCTAAAATTTTTTTGTCCATCTATCGCATGTCGCATTACAGTCTGTTTCGGCTAAACCTCACCTCAGTAAAAGTATTGGGAGTTCTAACAGTGATATATCAGACTTCCCTACCCTATACCTAGGTAAATTTAACCGTTTTTATAATGTTTAGCCTTTTCCCGAAATTTTTTTAATTTGCATTTCCTCTCCAAGAATCGATAACTACTATTTTTAATTATTTTGAAATCATATTTGGGCATATGAAATAGAAAGGTTAGATCTTTTTTTTCGTGTACATATTGATAATTGGAAAAATAAATAACAAACCTTCAAACTTTAAGGTTACTTTTGAGAAACTTCAAATACCCGTAGCTAATTTTTTCAAATGGAAGGCCCAAAATTTTTTTCTTCACTAAAAACAGAAAATTTCATTCTGCATCAATTTGTATCATCATTCCCAATACCTAAATTTAATGACTTCCAAGTTATAACTTTTTTTACAATGAAAGAAATTCATTTCTATCTATGGTAGTTTTCGCATAGTTTGCCTGGAAATATTTTTTACTGAAAAAACATCAACTTTTTTTCACATTTGTGTTATTTTTTTTGTAAACACAAATTAAATTTATTTAATTTAAATTTGAATAACTTTGCTATTCTATTTTTGTTTCTTATTACTATAACAACCTGTGCTAATGATATTTGTCACAATATCAAAAGAAGATACTACAACTTGAAAACTATCAAACATAGGTATAAGAAATAGCCTAATTGCGTAGAAGATGGTTTATAGGACACAGGGAAATAAAAAACATTAAATTCGTCGCGACGTTTCGATACTTTAATTGTATCTTCTTCAGGCGAGGAATTCTCGTTGGTTCAGCGTGTGAAGCATTGCACAAGTCAAGGAAGGACAATAAACAAAATGGGATGTAGGAAATGTTAACATAGAGCAAAACAGAACTAAATTCTTCTCCATTTAGTAAAAAAAAATAGAGTGTTTCATTTAGAAATACAGGGTGTTTCACATAACTTTACGAAACCCATAACAATAGTTGTCAAACTAATCACTGTTTCATTAATAGTCATAAACTGCAATTTTTCAGAAACAACTATCATTTGTTCTATCAAGAGACGGCATGAATATGATTCTAGTTTATCTATCTTAATCACTAATTAAAAATAATTTTTGAAGGGGTGAACAAACTAGAGAAGATTATCCAAATTTTCAAAATTTGTAATCGAGTTCGTATCGGAATATGTATTATTGATTGCATCTTACAGGCGCAGGCCTCGTAAAATAACGTGAAACACCCTGTATAGTTAAACGTATTTGAAGTTTCCTAAACGTAACCTTATATGTATTTTGGCGGTTTGTTTAATTATTTTTTCAATTATGAATACACCAAAAAAAAATCTAACCTTTCTCTCTCGTATACATAATAAAAAATGGTAGAGTTATCGATTTTTGAATAGGAACATTCAAATCCAATTTTTTTTAAAGTCTAAACATTTAGAAAACGGTTAAATTTAGGTATAGAGAAGTCTTATAAAAATTCTCTCTTGAGTATAATCCAAAGACGCAAAAAAACATAACTTTATATTTAAAATAACGAAGTTGATATCTACTTCTGGCGTAACAGGAAGTGCCGCCATCTTGAAAATATTTTTATTGAGCAGAACTTAACCAATTATGGCTATAAACAAAATTTTAGATAAATATCATTGTTAGAACTCCCATACTTCAATGTGCGGTTTAGCTAGAACAGCCTGTGTAGGTAGGTAAAAGTGTTTTAGACAGATCAGTCCCAACAAAATAGAGTTTGATAGATGTGTGCAAAAAAGTAGAACTTTACGGCCGCAAAAAAGGTCATAGAAACACCATTTCTCTAATTTAAAAAAATTGTTATTTTTTTTTAAGTGCAAAATCATTGTATTCATTTTATCTTACACATTTATTCTATATCGTACTTATTTTAATCGCAAATATTAGAAAACTTAAGATAAGATGACTAAAATTACAGTAACTTGTTTACAAAGTTGAGGAATGACTGGCTTTAAAAATTACACTTCACAATGAGTTTTCGGTTTTATTTGAGACAATTTGATATCTTCTCTAAATCACGATTCACACCATAAATATCAATTCGTTGGCTCGTTTTACACTACTTGTGTGAAGACCAAGACCAAGATGGTGCTCTCAATGGCAAAATGGGTCGGGAAAGTGGCAATAGTGAGCGGTGCCAGTTCAGGAATCGGTGCTGCCATAGCCGCCCAACTCGTCGAACACGGTGTTTTCGTAAGTTTTAAATCCGGTCAAATTAGTCATAAAAATAGTGGTCAAATAACGAAAATTCCAACAGAGCTAAATTTTGGTGGAGACTTTGGGTACACCATTACAAATAAAGTGTCAAAAGTCCTCATCGATCTCATGTGTGCTAAAAAAGTTTTAAAAAAGTATTCGTGGTCAAAAAATTAAAATTTGATATTTTTTAGATTTTTTTCGAAAACGGTAAGTTTTATCAAAAAAGTAGCCCAGACAAAAATTATAGATCTTAAAATTAGCTACAAAAATGGACCTGTACTTTTTTTCTAAGAATCACCATTCCTAAGATATCGCGATTCCAAAAGTTGAAGGAGTCACATTCTACATGATATGCACATACAGAGTGCGCCAGAACTCGCGCCCCAAAGAAAGGTACCAGGAACATGGAAAAAATTTAAAAAATTTCTATCTATAAAAATTTCGAAGTTAAGAGAGTTTAAATTTTGCACTTTGACTATTCATTTCTGTAGAATAAAT
This sequence comes from Tribolium madens, assembly GCF_015345945.1. NCBI lineage: Eukaryota > Metazoa > Arthropoda > Insecta > Coleoptera > Tenebrionidae > Tribolium > Tribolium madens. Next base: position 6,113,822 of record NW_025401050.1, on the reverse strand, counting down.
AATTTTCCACGTTTTTTTGCCACAGAGGCAGAAGAGGAAACAAGGAAGCTGTATCCTAAATTGTAACTCTGTTCAATGTTATTTGTGGCTTTTGTTGGCAAAAGTTTTGTACCTTTACTAAAAAATTGTATAGAAACATATACAAAATCATCAGTTTCATTAAATAGACATAAAAAATGTCAAATGTCAAAAAATAAATGTCAATTTTTTTTGACAGATAGAATTTTTTTTGACCCCGAATAACTTTTTTAGCACAAATGGGATCGATGGGGACTTTTGACATTTCATTCCTAATGGTGTCCCCAAGATCTCCACCAAAATTTAGCTCTGAAATTTTAGTTATTTGAAATGTCTATTTTGACCGGACTATTTATCACTTTTAAAACAATCAAATCTGGAAAATGTGATAGGTGGTTGGGGCCGCTCGTCGTTCCGACCTTGTCGAAGACCATGCCAAAAAACTCTCGGGCAAAAAGGGGAAACTCCACGCCATCAAAGCTGATTTTACTAAAGAAGAAGACATTTTGCGAGTTTTCGAATGGACTGGCAAAAATCTCGGTCCAGTCCACATCCTCATCAATAACGCTGGAATAACGCGAGACTCGTCTCTAACCGGGGGAAAAACCGAAGACTGGAAAGCAGTTTTCGATTTAAACGTTTTAGGTTTGAGTATTGCGACAAGAGAAGCAGTAAAAGTCATGAAAGCCAATCAAATAAACGGCCATATTGTCCATATTAATAGTGATTTGGGGCATAAAATATTTTCGGGGGCTTCTATTAATGTTTATGGAGCTTCAAAATATGCAGTGACGGCGCTGACAGAGACTTTGAGACAAGAGTTGAACACTTTGGGTCTTAAAATTAAAATTACCGTAAGTTTTGTTCTTCATTTTGAAACAATTTTCTTACATTACTTGGTTTTTAGAGTATTAGTCCGGGTTTAGTAGAATCAGAATTGACAACGTTGAGGAAAGATCAACCACCACAGAGAAAAGCATATCTTGAAAAAATGCCTATTTTGAAAGCTGGGGATATTGCAGATGGGGTTATTTATGCGCTGTCTACTCCAGAACATGTTCAAGTAACAATAATTATTTTTTGTTTAATTCTGTTTTCAATTGTGATTTTTGCAGGTCCATGAACTTACAATAAAGCCAGTCGGTGAAATAAATTAAACTTTCTAACAATTTTACGTTCAAAAAATTATTTATTTACTTGTGCGTTTTTTTAAGTTTCGTTACAAGAAAAAATATTGATAATAAAAATAATAACAATAAGTTATTTGCCTATGATTTTAAAACCTCCCCGTATACAAAATTTCTCGTAAAAGTGCCTGTAATTCTCAAGTTAGGTTGGCAACACTGAATAAATCAAAATCGAGACAGAAAGTATATATGAAATTAACACATTTAATATATCACATTCTTCAATGTTGCCAACTTAATTTCAAGTCATAGGACACTTGATCAATTGAAATGATAGTAGATAAGTTAATAATATAATTGACACTAACTGGTCATTGACCCTGCTACCAACTTTTTAAAAGAAATTGTTTCCGATACCAAAGTGTTTCAGTTATATTCCCTTTTTGTGTGATTTATTCAACAAATAAAACTTTGTATGAAAAAATACAATTTTCAGAAACAGTACAAATTACTGTAAAATTTTGCTCATGATTTCGAAACCTCCCTGTATTTCTGTGCACCATCTCAAGTTAAGTTTGCGACACTGAGTAAATAGTAGCGACGAGGAATTTGAAATTCGATAAGTTTAACAGTAGAATTGACACTAACTGGTCATTGACCCTGCTACCAACTTTGTAGAACGAATTATATTAAATACTCAAATAAGTATATTTTAGGTATATTCTCTTTTTTTGTAATTCTTTCAATAAAAAAAGCTTTTACGAAAATTTCTCAGGAACGGTACGAGTTACTGTAAATTTTGTTTATTATTTCTCTGTATAAATATAAAATCTGTATATCATAAAAGTAGCCTTTAATTGTATGTTAGGTTTGCAACAATGAATAAATAATCTAAACAGAGCACTTTGACACAATTCCAATTCCAATCTCAAATTCTTCAATAAGGCTCGGATTATATGCAAAATGCATATTTGTTATTAAGAGGTATATCAACAAAATTGTAAGTTTTCTATGCATATCTAAAGTTTTTTGATTAAAATAAGCCAATTAAAAAATGCATATTTTGCATAATTTGGCAACTTCATGCATATTTTAGGAAATAATGCATTTTTGTGCGTATTTTCTTCAAATCACAAATTTCCGATTAAAAAATTCAGTTCAAGTTAAAAATTGGCCAGTTTAAGAAAAATGATCCAATTGCAAAATATGTTAAAGAGAAAACAACCAGTAATTCGTAAGCCGAACTCAAAGAACTAGTATCCTGCTGAGTGTTTCCTTTTTAAATTCATTTTATACAGGGTAAATATGAAGTTTAGAACCAAACGGTTTTTTTTAAATTATTTGCCTCTGGAAAATAATAATTAATATAAATAAAGTAGGTAATATAAAAAATCTGATCGTAATTTCAAAACGAAATTTTGTTTTGCTTTGAGTTATGCGATTTTTTGTCAAAATTGTAATTTATGTAATTTTTTTTTAAATTAATAAAAAGTAGATAGTCTCTAACACAGTTATTTTTGGGAGTATACAAAACATGTTTTTAATGGGTTGCCATTTAAAATAGAACTCAAAAAGAAAAACAAAAAAATCGAAAAATGTTATTCTTGACAATTTTTTTCATACACTGAAAACCCCATAAGCCGCGGTGTTTTTGTCACTATGACAGCGACAAAAGTTTGCCCCACAGCGACAAAACGGAACCTAACTTTTGAAACTTTTGAATTGTGTTTTTAATAATTGTACTTTCCATTAAATTAAATAAACTAATTTGCACCTTATTTGTTAATTAAGTGATTTACGTACCTATTCATTAAATTGTCTTACCGAATTACACTCAAGCTTATTTTTACGAAGAAAACTTTACATTTTTAATTTGTAAGATAAGGAAAGTAAAAATGCAATTTTTGTGCTGTTTCTTTTATTTGGTTGAGTATTTGCGTAGTGGAAGCACAGATGGTGCTAAACTCTGACATGACTTGTCAATTAATCTTCAAAAGTGTGACGTGTTGAGTAAAATATCAGGTCTATTGTCTCTTTATTTGTCTCTCAATCCATGTAAAGGATCGTCTCCTTTCAAATAAGTAAATAAATAAAGCAATTAACAAAGTTGAAGAAACATCGCTTCCTGTTTGAAACACGTTTTCCAGTTGCTCTCTTGCACGACAGTTGTCTTAGAAGGTGTTTGTTGTTGGGGCGCAGCTTGGCGTGTCGCACTTTGTAATTTTGACGTTTGACTAATGAAGAAAAAGAAACTCGCGCGCGAGTGCTATCTAATCTTGTAAGGAAGTGAGTCGTGTGTTTGTGGATGCCGAACCCGAACAACACCAAGAGATAGATGAAGTTGTTGGCTAATCCGGGATGCGCGTGGGCGGCTTGAGTTACAATACCGAATAAACAGTTAACGGCCACCATACACAATTTTTTCTAAAACTTGAGAAAACTATTTTCATTTTTTAGCACAAAGTGTGCCACCAAATAAGTGATGCTTTCTATTTGCCTACTCTAATAAGATACGTTGGGAATAATAATTGTAAGAATTAGTCGGTTTTTATGACCGTTTGAGCGAGTTTGAGGAGAGATGGTCTACATCTCACAAATTGGTACTTGTGCACCTTTGGTGAATGCGCGACTTGAGGCAAAAATTGCAGAACTTGTCGCCGGTAATGGTGACCTTATTTTCAAATACTCTTTGCAAAATAGTATATTCTATCACAAAGTAGAGAAGAGACTTTTATAACCGAGCTGTTTATTACCCGAGATGCGTAGCATTGAGGGAAATAATAAATGCGAGGCTATACAGGGTGCTTACGGTCTTTGTTTGAGAACTGCTGCTTCAGCTGCAGCAATGGTCAGTATCATTACCTTGTGTTTCGCCGTAAATCACGACAACCAATTTATTATTTTTATACAGAGTGGTTATAAATGATTTTCATCTAGCCAGCTTTGGATTTTTTTACATGTAACTTTATTTGTGCCGCTCTACTTTTTTGAAAGCTCTAGTTCTGTCATTAGTGTCACTTATTAATTAATAAAAAATTGTTGTTAATTAAATTATTATTGTTTCAACTAATTTCCAATAATAATTGATAATAATGTATACTTTGGAAGAAAACAAGTTTATAATTGAAGTCTATTTTCGAAGTGGACGCTTAGTCGATTTTTTAATTTTGAGTTAAAACAAGTAGGTACCCCTATTTTCGTAAAGCGGCATTTTTTATTTTACATGGAAAATTCACAGCTGGCTAGATGAAAATCATTTATAACCACTCTGTATTTGCGATCCATGTCTATAAATTTTGAAAAAATATTAAGAAAAACGAATCAAACTTAATGGAAACCATTTTGCTGGAAGGGATTAAACTGAAGATCTTCAAATTTTGATAAAAACTATAGGAAAAGTAAATAAAATTCACGGCAGAAGACAACTAATACGCTATACATACAAGGTGATTCTTTTAGAGCCTACATTAGAAACTTTTTAACTTCTAATGCAGATAGGAATTTGAAATTTTGTATACAACCCAAATCAACCAGTCTGAGTTCAACTAAATTATTTTCAAAATGGCTGAGCTTCCGGAACTACGAGAAATTGGCGCCAACTTTGAAATTTTAAATGGTACTCACTTATTTTTATTGCATTTTTGAATTCTCCTCTTTAAACTAAGTAAAATGTACCTAGTTGTGAGTACTTAACTATCATAGTTTTTGACATATGTCAATTTTTTGGTCAAAATTTTCACTTGCAGGGGTTCATTCAAAACATCACAGCTCTTGAACCCTTTGCGATAAGTGAATATGTTTTTTTGCATTCGATAACCAAAGGTTCAAAAAGTTTTCTAGAATTTTCAAAATTGTTGACTGTCAAATTGCAAGGCTAGTATGATTTTTTGAAAATGATCATTAACAAACAGCTTTAACTCAGTTTTTTCAAATGAAATGACTCTATTTTCTCAACGGCAATCAAAACTACATCAATTTGTAGAAGGACTTTTATCAACATGTCCTATACCTATCTCTTATAGTTTTTGAAATAATCACAAAAAACATGTTAATGTTTTTATTTTTATAGTTAATCACGTAGGCTTTGGAAAAATACAATAAGATATACTTATAATTAATACAGATGTTCGATATGTTTACCATTTTTAAACAGTCCAAAACTCGATGGTGAACTGATTTGAGTGGCTTCCATTAGTTCATTTGGTTGAAGATTATTAAATGCCGCCTCAATTCTTTGTAATTCCGTATGGGTGTTGTGTAGACTAATAAATCTTTAATTCGTTTTGATCATTTTCCAAAGGCTACGTGATTTACTATAAAAATAAAAAACAAAACCACGTTTTTCGTGATTATTTCAAAAACTGTAAGAGATGGATATAGGACATGTTGATAAAAGTCCTTCTACAAATCGACGTACTTTCGGTTGCCGTTGAGAAAATGGGGTCATTTTATTTGAAAAAACTGAGTTATAGCTGTTTGTTACATATCATTTTCAAAAAATCATATAAGCTTTGCAATTTGACAGTTGACAATTTTGAAAATTTTAGGAAACTCTTCGAACCTTTGGATATCAAATGCAAGAAAAATTATTTACTTATTGCAAACGGTTCAAGAGCTGTGATGTTTTTAATAAACCTCTGCAAATGAAAATTTTGAGCAAAAAATTGACATATGTCAAAAACTATGATAGATAAGTACTAACAACTAGGTACATTTTACTCAGTTTGGAGAGGAGAATTCAAAAATGCAATAAAAATAATTGGTTACCATTTAAAATTTCAAAGTTGGCGCCAATTTCTCGTAGTTCCGGAAGTTCAGCCATTTTGAAAATAATTTAGTTGAACTCAGACTGGTTGATTTGGGTTGTGTACAAAATTTCAAATTTCTATCTGCATTAGAAATTAAAAAGTTTCTAATATAGAACCTAAAAGAATCACCTTGTATAAAACAAAAATTTACGTTGTGAGAGAAAATAATTAATTTTATATTATTTGTTTGAGAACTGCTGCTTCGGCTGCAACAATAGCTACTAGTATCATTACCTTGCGTTTTCCCGTACCTAAATCACAATCACGACAACCAATTTATTATTTCAATATTTTTTGCCATCTATCTTTATAAATTTGGAACAAAATTAAAAAAAACAAATAAAACCTCTTGGAAACCATTTCGCTATAAGGGATTAAACAGAAAATCTTCGAATTTTGATAAAAACTAAAGCAAAAACAAAGCAAATGATGACAGTGTCAAAACTATGAAGTGACTTTTCTCTTTCACTGTCATGAATACGACTTTTTTATTTGTTACAACAATACAATTTTATCTGAACAAGGAAATAATTCCAGTGACCCTCAAACCGTGTACCAATATTTTCGAGTTAAATAACATTCTTAATTGTGAGAGTTTTTTTTCTAGTTTACAGTATTTCTGTACTCTTCTATTTAATTCTCAACTCCAAGACCGTAAACACCCTGTATAAATTTACTCCACCGTGTTATATACAATATTTTTTCACTAATAACACATTTATTACCCAAATAAAAGTTTGGTGTGACGGATTTAATCGTGTTTTTGTTTACCATTCCCATACCAAGAAGATCCAATAAGAAGTAGATTTATTACCCAGAAATATGTACAACAGTGAAGAATATAACCTTACTTAATGGACATGTTGACGTAACATGTCGTAATTCGCAATTATTACTTTTGTTAATTTATTATTACCACAGTAATTAATTACATACCTCAGTTATTAACTTAACTTGGAAGTATTATTTTATTCTTATGGTAAATAAGGTTAAGTCATTTTTTACTTCTACATTTATTAAAGAAATTTTCCAACTTCATAATCTAAATTATTTGAGAAAATAACAGAGAATGCAAAGAAAAAGTGTTAAAATTTGTCCTACTACCGAGGGCATTTCAACATGAAATAAGCCCATTTGTTGTTTTAACAGTTTTGACAAAGACAGAAGAATTAGAGGTGGGGTTATTCCTATGTTTTCAATTGAGAAAGTTTAAGTCTTTTTATTTAATTTTGCATTAATTTCATCTCAAAATACAGGGTGTGTCAAAAATCGCACATCTCTTACTTATAAAGTAAGAAGGTTGCCTCGTAATTTTGCCCGTTGATAAAATATTTTTATTAAGGGTAAAATAAATAAAATATATACATAGATAAAAAATATCAGGTGAATAAAGAGTACGAAACCAAACGTTTTTTGCTTAAACTATTTTTATTTTTTGAAAAAACTTATTGATGAGTGATAAAGTGCTATAAAAATGTGATGATTTAACAAGAATAAAATTTTTCGAAATTTCCTTTTGTTTTTGAGTTCTACAAAAAAAAATATTTTTTTAAATGGCAACCCACTATAAAATCATTTTTCTCATAAAAGCTATACTCTAAGGATTACAACTATCTGCTTTATATTTAATTTCTTCAAAAAATTATTTTCAGATAAATTGCAATTTTGACAAAAAAAAATCGCATCACTCAAAAACCAAACAAAATTTCGTTCTGAAAATACGATCACATATTTTATATTACTTCAATTTATATTAATTATTATTTCTGGAGACAAATGATTAAAAATAAAACCGCTTGGTTCCATACTTTATATTCACTCTGTATAAATTTATTTTGTTAAATCTTACAATATTTTAATTTATAATTTTATTTATTCATTTTTTCTTTGATTTGTTTATCAGAAATTTTCTCGATAACTGTTTATCGCAACACTGATCTTTTTTGTATATGATAGAAAATTAAATTTTCTTTCCAATGGTACCAAACATAAGCGGTTATCACCAAGAAGTCCGGAGTTATTATAAATAGACCGCTCTGGGTGCCAAAAATCGACCAAAATTTCAACAAAAATAAAAAAAAATAACTTTAAAATTGATCCATATAACATTTTTTACATTTCCAATGATCTTAAAGACTCAAAAAAGTGCACAAAACGTTATTGGGTCAAGTTTCAAAACTTACGAACTTTTTGAGTTTAAAAACGCTTGAAATATGGTTGTTTAGACGTAAAATTACCCGCTGAACACGATGCGACAGGTTAAAATACTCTACGATGCATAGTTTTTGCGATATTGAGTAATAAAGTTAAGAATAAGGCTAAAGCATACAAGATTTATAGATTTATAAAGAAAGATGTGGTAAATAATGTAAGATGCAACACAAACGCAAATCTGAAACCTAACATAAGGTACATAACCTAACACAAGTAACATAATTTTTGTACTAAATAGACTTTCTTTATTTTAAGCTTGATTTTATATAAAACAATAATATGTTATATGATTTATAAAAATTAATAACATCTATTTTTATTTTCTGAAATTTAAAATGTTATTAAATAGTTCCGATTTATTATCAAAAAAAAATAAATTTTTATTTAACTTGACGTTTGTTAACGTTGAATTAGTTTAATTCTGAATTAAATTTTAATTTCGATTTCTGTAAACTGGCTCCTAAAGAAATTTATCTTGAAATTAGGTCTAGTTTACAATCCGATAATTTACGACCCTGCCTGCTTGCGGTTCGAAGGGTCGGCATCCACAGCAGGGGCTGGTTTATTGAAGCGTCATTTTCACTTTGTTTGACTGTACATAAGTTTAAAACTTGAAAATTATCCAAAGTGCCAACAACGCTTGAATTTTGAGGCAATTTGCACATATACAGAGTGCCAATTGTGGGATTTCCACAACCAACCTTATTTTGAAACAAGTAAAAAACGATTAAAATTGAGTCATAAATTATGGACGTCTCCGGTTTCCTCGCCATCAAAGCTTCGTCGCACCAACGTAGATAAATTGCATTAAGTAAGTATAAAAATATTTAATAATTGCACGGATGGCGAGTTTGTGAGAATCGTGTGGTTCTATGAGTGTAAGCTCTGTTCTCTGTAGGAGGTCCACATCCGACGGGGTGTCGTTGCAAAGACGAAGCACTGTATGACCGCCGCGGTCACATCGTTCTCATCATCAAGAACTATGCATTATCTTAGTCCTGACAACAGCAAATCATGCTCGAGACAACAAAAAACACACACTTTTTCATTTCACGCAAAATGAACTAAATACAACAATGGGTATTTTTGTTACAAGTATGGGCGCCGACTACATGGGTGCACCCACTGAAAAATAAAAATAATGTAGACTTGCTTAAGGTAAAAAAAATAATAGTAATAACTCTTCAGAGTATTTGAAATTTCGTATTTATTCTATTTTTTTTAGTAACGTTGCATTCTTTAAAATCACTTTTAATGTCAAAAATGTCTTAAATTTTTCTCTTTTTGTCTTTGAAAAAATGGATCAAATTCATCGTTTATGTTATTCTTTTTTGTTTTTCCATTTTTCAAATTAATTCAAAATTAAGCTCTTTAGTAAAAAACTTCTTGAAAAAAGATTTCTTATTATCTCGAAAACTTCAAAACGACAAAAAATTTTACTTAAACCTTTTAGATTCCAAAAAATTTAGAGAACATTTCTTAAATTTTTTAATAATTTTTGAAATATAGCACCTCAATAAAAAATTGTCGTATTTAGATTTAAAAAATCTATTTTAAAGCTTCAAGTTTATATTTTTGGCGAGCTACGGTTATTTCAAAATTCTAAGAAATATTAGGAGGAAAAAAAATGTATTCTTTTTATTACTTTTTTTTTGGTCCACGCGGACTTGGAGAATTTTTTATGAATTAAATGAATACATGAGCAGGATAGCTTGTTTATTCTGCTTTAGTTTTCTTTTTACGTCGATTTGTCGCGGAGATATTTGACTTTTAATAAAAAAAGATCTTTTTCTCTTTGATATCTCAGCAACCAATGACCGCATAGACAATGTAGGGACAGTTTCAAAAACTGCAGTAAATTTTCTTCAAGATGTTTTTACAATTTAACAATTCAAAAAAAAAATTACTTGCAACATTGATTTAAAAAAAAGAGAAAAAAGTAACTTTTTCTTGTTGTAGTAAATCTACCGCGTATTCACGAATATTTTTCCGAACATTGTGTAATCTTGACCAAAATGAAAAAAGAATTTTTTTCACCTTTTTGGATGTTAAATTTGAGAAAAAAAATCGAAAAAATAAAAAACAATACTGACTAATTTTTGAGACCATTTATTTAGCTTTTGCATACTCATCTCAAATTAATTGCATTAATAAAAAGTTGATACCACCAAGCAGCACATTTATGGAAATTTTCAAAAAAAAAATATTTTTTTTAAATTGTTTCCAAATATTTTTTTTCAAATTGAACAGTAGTGTATTATTTTTTAAACTCAACAAATCGAAGCATTTTGCAACTTTGAACATGTACTATTTTCTTTACACTTTTTATTGCATGTTATTTATTGATTTGTTTTCTTTTGTACTATACAAAAAATTACAGTTTTTAAATTTTCTAAATATTAAATATAATAAATTTATAAATTCAACAAACATAGGGAAGAAGAAATTGTTTTTTCGGGTAATTGTTTTCAAGTCCTGCAATTTAAGCCAATTTTTTGTTTATGTACGCATTGAAAATATGAAAAGTCGGCGCCCATGGATACCTAGTAGTACACTCAGAAAAGTTGAAAATGACGTGTCCATAAACCGACCCGCAGTTATAAACCATCTGCGAGCAGAGAAAAATCCCAAAATCAAGAAAAAACAATTACTTTTCTTTCCACTGTGACAGAATAATGACGTTTTAAAATCACAAATTTCCTCGTTTCAGTATAACACACTTTTCACGCGTTTAATTATAATAACCATCATTAATGAAATAATGTCCCATGACAAGATTTACTTAAAAGAAATACTGAGACTAAATGCAAAATCATTTTTATTACTTTCTCCTCGCAGATTTTTTATAACTGCGGTTAAATAGGAGGATCCAAATAATGAGGGTCGGTTCATGCACACGTCATTTTCAACTTTTCTGAGTGTACATTATATCCTAAGGTGGCAGTGGCGTGTGAATCTTCTGAACTTATAACAACATGTTTAATTTGGTTGTTTCTAAAATATAATTTTAGTCTTATTACCACGACAAAATAATTTTGCCTAATGTTGCTGTGGAGGGCTACTATCACTTTTACTCCTAATGACATAATATACTACTAAAAGTTTTAGAAAAGATGTGTCATTGCTACCAGCAAAAATATTGCCTTATTGTTGCATACTAGAATAAACAAAAATCTCGTTTGCAAATACTTTTTTTTGTTAGAATCTTACAATTATACAAACTAACAAACCTGAACCACATTTAAATAAATATCCCTTCGTGGCAATTGTAGCTGTTCTTGAAATTGTACAGCTACATCACCGTAAACTTCAATAATAATTATTAGTACGGTTTAAGGCAATCTTGAAAATAAGTCAACAACAGTTGATTCCAAAGCTCCTTTATAACAACTTCCTGATTTCACCGATTTTTCCATTGTAATAATAGTAATCCTATCTATAAATAGAATAAAATCGTTTTCAATACTCGCTAACTCAATTTTAACAACCATGCAAATTCACGTTTGCCTCGTCGAGTAAAAACAACTCAATCAATTGTCAACTGAGTGATGGAAGAAGCAATTTGCAAGCGTGGATTTTTCAACTCAATTTGTTGAGTTTGCTTCTTTGACTTTCTAAATAATGTATTTGCGAAAAATATTTTATTGGCGCCGATCAGTCGTCCCACTTGTCCACCTCACCATATAGGTAAAATTCGTTCAGAAATTGTCATTGCGGTGACAACAATATTTACTTTCACGCTACTTAATTAATAAGAATTTTTACGAGCTTTTGCAAAAAGATACGTAATAAATCTGAACCACCCACTAGCTGAATTTCTTCTTATTCTGCTACAACAGGTGAATGAATGAGTTTCTGCTTTGGTGATCATATTTAATACTACGAGTATTACAGTGTTATTTTATCTTAAATAATGAGTACCATATAGACAGCTTGTTAATTGATATAAATCAGGATTAATGACAGCCCAGGTTTGCTTTGTGGACGAAGCTGAAGATCTTCAACATACGTGATTTATGTCCGTGAAAATTACTTGCTCACACACACTGTAAATAGTACCTAGGTACCCAGTCACCGGGTCTGCTATTATAGTAGCAGCGATTTACTGCTCACCGTGACTCGGGTACTATATTAAATTGAAAAAAATGTAAACACAGCATTGATTTTTTTGTATACGCTCCCAAAAATAGCTATTTTTTGAGTTACCAAAATGAATTTTTTTCGTACTCATTAAACTAGTACTCAAAATAGTTATTTTAGATACTAGTAGGTACAATCAGCGTAGAAAAGTAGAAAAGATTGTCCTCCTAATAAACCGCCCGGACTCTCAGAGGCTGAACCCCATAAACCACAACAAGCAAGATTTATTTAATCTTTTTCATTGTAAACGTCATTTCATATTTAACAGTATATTCAGTTTGAAGTGAAGCTCAGTTACCGATTTTACTTACAGTTGAGTAAATAAAAAAATATTTTCAAAAATTCACAACTCTATACTAAAAATTAAATTAAAAAATAATTTTATTAATGTTTAATTAGTTATTTATTTACTAAGATAACAAGAAAATGCTGTTTTAAATTTCATAATTCAATGAACAATATCATTATTTAATTTTTTGATGGCTTAATTCTCTTTAATAAAGTTTCATTTGACTAATTAAATAATTTCATATCATTTTTATTCAATCCAAACAAATTTTGACAACAAACACATCGATTTTGTAAATATTTGACAATTTAATTTTACTATAGTAAACAGAAGATAACATATTTAAAAAAAATTGTAGATTATTTATTATGTAGTAGGTATTTTTTTCTTACTACAACAGTGTTTGTTTTATTCGTATTTAAAATTAATTTGCAAATATTATTGTATTAAAATTAAAAGTAATTTTTTGGTAATAATTTGTTTATTAATAGGGTAGACAGTTTTCCAATGACTATGATTTTTTTTAAATACACAAAAATAAAAAGTGATTAATTTAGTTTTAATAAAATAACTGAACTGAACAACTATTAACAAAAATAAATTCGTAAACTTGTTACAATTGCTTTGCGATTGCAATATCTTGGTTGCAAACATCTCAATAGTTCAATTTAAATATTCCTTTTTTGTAAAGGTTGCCACGAGTTCACGAGAGTTAGCACGTCTACTTGTTTGAATTGAATAAAAATTAATAATGAAATTATTTAATTTGTTATTGACACCTTTTACAAAAAAATTATCAATATTTTAAAGAGTTATATTAAATAATCTCATTTGGTCATTTTAATTTTTAGTTTTTAATTTTTAATAGATGGTTTTTATTAGGTATTTCTAATAATAATATAGTTTATACAATGGAAAAGATTTATAGTTGTGGTTTATGGGTTCAGCCTCTAAGGGTCCGCGCTGTTTATTAGGAGGACAATCTTTTCTACGCTGATTGTACCATTATTTAGTTTGTCGAGAAGTTGTGAGGTAGTTTTTCTTTTCTAGTGGTCAATAATTAATCACTTTCATTATAGACCAAATGCAATAATAAATTAGAAGTGGGTAAATACTGATATTGAGGGGTATTGCATTGATACAAATACAGGGTGCGCCAGAACTCGCGCCCCAGTATAAATAAGATACCAGGAATATTGAAAAAATGTTTAAAAAATTCTTTCTATAAAAATTTCGAAGTTATGAGGGTTTAAAATTTGTACTTTGACTCTATTTCTGTTGGAAAAATACTTTTACAAGTTTTTTAGCTACAGGGTAATAGAAGAGAAAACAAGAAAGCTGTATCTTAAATTGTAACTCTGTTTAATGTTATTTGTGGCTTTTATTGGCACCTTTACTAAATAATTATAAAAAAAAAACTTAGGTGTACAAAGTGTTCATAAATGATTGAAGGATCAAGTTGGCTTTGAAATAACCTTTGAATGTGCCGTTTTATAGAATACTGAATACTGATAACACAAAAATATTTGGCATGTGACAGTGAAAAATTTTAGATTTACTGCATTTTTCAATTAACTGTTGCAGCTCTACATGGAGAACAAGAACTACACCGTGACAAGAAGAACAAATAAGCACCTCGTAAATATTTTATTAAAATTCTAACAATTTTAGTGTTCACTTAGCCCATTATTAACACTAATTATCACAAAAATATTAACACCAGAAATCAGGCTCAAATCATATTGAACTCGCCACTTTTCTTTTGATTGAAAAAAATGTTCTCTTTCACACTATTTAAATATGTAATTACGAAGTGATGGTAAAATAGGGGGCGATCGCATTAAGAAACAGTACTTCGTACATCTTACATCTGCAAATCATTTTTAAATGGTCTTTGGGCTCTAAACAACACTTTGTAATTGATTACATACCAAATTTGTTTAAAAAGTGTTCATTAAAAATCCTCTTGAAACAGTGGACTCTCGCGCCGCACACACGATCTACCCATTTCCAAAAACTAAAAATTTTTGCTTTCTTTTCACAACACGCTTTCACTCAAGTATCCCTTTTCACCTGGGACCGTTTATTACAGTTTTTCCACCGTTTTATTTTCTAAGAGACACAATTTTGAAATCTGTAACTGTCACATGTCAAATATATTTTGTGTTATCAGTATTCAGTATCATATAAAGCGGCACATTCAGAGCTTGATATTCAAAGCCAACTTGATTCTTCAATCATTTACGGACATAGTGATTATAACTAACATTAAATAGAGATAAAAAATGTGAAATGTCAAAAATGACAAAATAATAAAAATGATCAAAAAATGATGATTTTAATAACTAAATTTATGATTTACCTTCAAAAAAGACCGTTAACTGTTCTATTATTATACTCCAGCAACTAATTTCAGCCCATTTTGTCGTTTTATCTTTCGACTTGTCATTTTATTTGACGTTTCAAAGACATACGTTTTCAGATTCCAAGATGACTCGATTACAAACTGATATTATATCAGTAAGTATTATCATTACAAGTACTTATTGAAGTATTTCGAGATAAAGTCAAATGAAAAAGACGTAAACTTCCTCATGCCCGGAAAAAATAAAGCAGCAGTGTCATTCGGTTGACATTATTATTAGATAATAACTTCACTTTGAAATTATCACTGATATGTTGTATTCAAATGAAAAGTTAACCTTAACTTGTTGATAGAAGAAGAAGTAGTAAGAAACGAATGTGTTTTCTGTTTCGTATTACCTAACCTAAATTTTAATAACATTTGACAAATGACATGTTATCAAAATTTTTATATTGTTTCGTTCAGTTGGGGTTTGGTTCTTCCCTTGAGTTTTTTGACGAGTAAATCAGCTATATCTGAACACAAATTATTTATTATTTAGTATTGAAAAAACAAGCCTAAGAAATTTTCAGAAAAAACAATTTTTTTGTAATTTTATAAGATCACAAATTTTCATACGCCTAGCGAAGTGTTAAATGTCATATTAATAACTTTCAATATGACGGTTTGTTCACAATCAAAATTTCATGGATAGCTTTGACAACAAATTTAAGAAAACGCTTGTTATTAAAAAACAGTTTAATTTAATATACAGTATGATCCCGGATTGGGTTAACAAGAGGAAAAAAAATATATTTGATTTTACGCCAAAACTGCAAGGAAAAAACATTTTTTGCTTTACCTGAAACGAGCAAATTTATAATTAAAACTTCATTATTCTAACTTAGTAGAAAGAAAAGTTTATTTTTCTCTGCTTTTTAAGTCCTATCACATTCGCGGTTTTATTATTTTGACAATTATGTCACTTTGACAAATGAGTTTACGCAAGTTAACTAACAAAAATGTTTGTGAAAAACATAATTTTAATAAATAGGAACTCAAAGAAACAGCTTTAAGATAAAAACCAGTCATTTTTAACAAGAACTATCATTATTTGAGTAATAAATTAATTGTCAAAGTGACATATAGTTGTCAAATAAATAAAACCGCCAATGTGATAAGACTTAAAAAGCAGAGAAAAATTATTCCAAAATCAAGAGAAAAATGAACTTTTCTTTTCACCGAATCAGAATAATGAAGTTTTAATTACAGATTTACTCGTTTCAGGTGAAGCCTCTTGTAAACTCAATCCGGGTACATACTGTAGTGTGTTTTGTTGCAAATAAAATTCCTTAATTTGGAAAATAAACATAAAAGAAAATGTAAGAAAAAAAGTCATGAAAATTTTTAAGGCATACCTGATTTTTCAAAACAAAAAAATTATTTGTGCTTAGCTATACCTGATATAGCAACATTAACAAATTAATGAACAAAATACTCAAACCTCTTAATGAAATCATAAAGTTTATTGTCGCATCAACAAGAAATTACTCCCTAAAATGTAGGGATATTCGAGAATAGGTTGTTATAAATTTGGTTAAGTTGGTTTCTGGTGACAAACAAAAACAAAAGATATCGTAACTAGTCTCAAAATTTAGGTTGTCACCTGTCAGCTTGTGTGGATAATTTAATTGATAGTTGACATCAGGTTGACAGAAAACGTCAACCGTCAACAACAAGGAGTAACCAACCCTAGGCATTCAAAATTACTTCTGAAAATTCTGAAAAACGTAATTTTCCTAAAAATTCAAAACCTAGGTCGTAATTTCTTGTTAACAAATCTTTATAAACAAACATCACGCATCAGTATCGGAATTTGTGTTAAAATTTTTGAAAGTATTTATTAATTTAACTAGTGCAGTTAGTAGTGCAAAATGGAGAATTGTGATGGTCTACAATGTACATACCTCTGTAGAAATTGCTGAAGCAGCGAAAGAAACAATATTGGTAAATTTCAGTAATGTCATGCTTAGGCTCAAAAATAGAAATTTTACTTTACAGCTGAAGGTGTCCTTTGGTCATAAAAATGGTTGTAACGTTTGCGTATAAAATTCTTATAACAAACTTCATTAATCAATATTCTCTCCCTTGAAAACAAGCCGATTTAAAAAAATATATATTTTAGTTTTTTTTTTAAGCTGGAACCTCGTTTCAGTCATCATCAAAGTCGTCTATTGTGAAACTTCCTCCGGTGTTTCTTTTACGCTTCATAGTTCCGCACGACTCCTATGTGCATTGCCGGTGCATGTTGCATTCCATGTGTCCACCGTTTCCTCGCCGACTGGATCCACGATTCTGCTCTAAGTCGATAAAAATTGACATACTGGAACATAACGGAACCACTTGGCACTGGTTAATGTATGCACGGTAAAATTTTATAGTAGTCGCGAAAAAAAAAAGGAACCAAACTGCCTTGACCCAAGTCGTAGCAGCGCACGAACCTCATCGTTAATTTTTTTTCTTGTTTGGTGTGCTACTGAAAAAGAATTAAAACGGGACAGTTTTGCGACAATTGCTTGAAACGTGGGTGTTCTTGGAAAGTAGAAAGTGAAACTGTTTCTTTGAGATAGAGTTACAGATGGGTACAAGAGGAACGTCAACGATTGTACACCGGGAGAGCTCTCTGGCTTCATTTAAATTAATTAGCAACATAATCCATCTGTCGGTGTTTGCTTCCTCTTCATTTTTCTGTAAATGTAGCAATGAAAGGGAAATGTCAGATAAATGAGCGAAAATAGACAAAAAACTATGATTTAAGACTTATTCAGATGCCGCAGTGATTGATTTACACCAACACAATTTTTTATTACTAATTAAGATAATTTTATTGATTTTTTTACTAAAAGTAAAATTTAGTATTACCAATCAACCTTCATTTTTGGTCACGAGGTAGAATAATTAAAAAACCGATATTTTGTATAAAGTGTTTTTAGGTGTGAAACGAATAATAAAATGTTTTTTATTAACAAATGATTGTCAGTTAAATTTACATAAAATAATAAATTATTCATAAAAATATCATCTAGTTACGTTTAAAAAAATTCTATTTCCTAGATGGTTTCACTGATAAGACTTTAAATCAAGAAGTACTTTTGTCAAATTTAATTAATTTTTAGTGAAAGTAAAAAGATTTGTAACATAATCCAGTTTTATTGATTAAAAAAATTGTGTTCTATGATCACAAAATTAAACTAGTTTTAGCACTAAAATTTTTTACTACGATGATAAACCTCAACTTTCAATTTTTAGTTTTGTTTAGAAATTTTATTTAAAAAAATATATTTTTTTTATTATCTTTTTCTTATTTCATTTTTTTGTTTTAATATACAGGATGTCCGGAAAGTCGCGCACCTCCGTGACACTGTATCATCGGGGATGCCCTAGACAACAAGAACAACATAAAAGATCTATCTATAAAAATTTCGAAGTTATGAGAGTTTAAATTTTGCACTTTGACTTTCTGCTGGAAAAATAATTTTCCAAGTTCTTTTTGCTACAGGCTATTAGAAAAGGAAACAAAGAAGCTGTATTCTAAATTGTAACTCTGTTTAGTGTTATTTGTGGCTTTTATTGGAAAAATTTTTGTACCTATACTAAACAATTATAAAAAAACATATACAAGATCATCAGTATCATTAAATAGACATAAAAAATGTCAAATTTCAAAAAGTAGATGTCAAATTTTTTTGACAGATAGCATTTTTTAAACATTTTTTTAGAGCTCTGGGGGACTACCACTGAAACTCGTATTAATACGAGGGGACTACCCAATTACTCTCTTTCATGGAGGTGTGCGACTTTCCGGACATCCTGTATTTTTATTATTTTTATAATTTGATAATCAATTATTGTGATATAGTAACCACAATGTGGCTTTTATTGGAAAAATTTTTGTACCTATACTAAACAATTATAAAAAAAACATATACAAGATCATSAGTATCATTAAATAGACATAAAAAATGTCAAATKTCAAAAARTARATGTCAAAWTTTTTTGACAGATAGCATTTTTTAAACATTTTTTTAGAGCTCTGGGGGACTACCACTGGAACTCGTATTAATACGAGGGGACTACCCAATTACTCTCTTTCATGGAGGTGTGCAACTTTCCGGACATCCTGTATTTTTATTATTTTTATAATTTGATAAACAATTATTGTGATATAGTAACCACAATGTGCAGTTCACACAAGATTTTGTGTTTTCAACTAAAGATGTATCTATTACAAAAAAAATCTATTTATAGACCTATTTATTTTAATAAAAAAATTATTTTTTTTTAATTTATTATTATAATATGTATTAATTAATTAATCTTAAGTACGATCCAATGTTAAATACAAATTTTAAATCACGGTTTCTCAATAAAATAAAAAAAATAAGAGTAATTGGTTCTTTTTGGGAAACCTAAAGAATCATTATTTTGATTATAGATGTGTTGGGCAGGCAACCAACTATACCCCATTTTTTTATAAATAAATTTAATGCATTCTGTTTTATAAATTCAGTTAATAAATAACTGCGTATTTTCGTTTCACGTTTTGATTATTTTTAAAGTAATGTCATTTTAATTTTGATAGCCCATTGTCAAAACATAACCTAACGAAAACATAACCTCTAATTTTTAAATTATTCCTTATCAAGTCAATTATTTAATCCTTGACGTCATAACTCAGCAAAAATAATGAAGCACATGTTTTGCTTTATTTCTTACATTACAAAATAAATCGGAATGTTTAACAAGAACAAAAATTTAAATCTAGTTTATGCACTGTCTTTTATGGTAAGTAAAGAGAATTTTTCATGCTTGCTTATTTCAATTTTAAGGACTTGTTTGCTGTGGGTCTCACAGTGCCCCTATTTAGCAACCATTTACGAGAATTAGGGGCTTCACATTTCACAATCGGACTTTTAAATTCCCTATATTCGGGGCTTCAAGTCATTTCAGGCCCAATTGTGGTAATAATAACAATAAATTACACCAAAAATTCAACCAATTTTCTTTTTAGGGCAGTTGGAGTGACGTTAGGGACCGGAAGTCGGTTTTACAAATCACATTACTGCTATGCAGTCTCGGATACATAGCTCTGGGGCTCACAAACTCAATTTTATTTATAGCAATTGTTAGAATTTTGTTAGGTAAGTCTGCCTTTGTCTCACACCCAATGGTGGCCGAGTTTCCAAGCCCACGTGACTTTTTAGAGTCACGTGTCTTTGTCTCGCATCCAATCGTGGGAGAGTTTTTGAGGCCACGTGACTATTTAGAGTCACGTGACCAGTTATTTGACCAATCACAGTCGTCTAATACAATTAATTTATTACAGGGGTTACAAAGCACACTCAGAGTATTTGCAAAGCAATTATAACTGATTTAGTGCCCCCATGTGACCGCGCCAGCGCGTTGGGCCGTTCGACAGCCCTCGGTTCGCTCGGGTTTATAATCGGACCAACCCTTGGAGGGCATTTAATCGAGCTAAATAACGGTTTTTTCTACGTTTGTAGTTTCACAAGTGTGCTTTTTATCGTCAATGTAGCCTTGACTTCTGTGATAAGCGAAATAAAGGCACCAAAAAAGGGCCAAATTAACCAACAAAACCCCATTTTTACAAAACTTCGATACGAATTTAACAAATCTATAACGGACATGACCGAAATCGACTGGCGTGCCTTTTGGGACGTTTTTCTCCTCCGGTTCATTTTCGGTTTTTCGGTCACAATGTATTTTTCCCAACAATCAGTTTATTTGAAAGAAGAGTTTCAGCTGTCGCAACGCCATGTTGGCTACACAATTTCGTTTTTCAGTGCAACTGGAATGGCGTCGGCTTTTTTGCTACATTACATAACCTCATATTTTTACAAAATGGACGATTCGTGCTTGAAACGTCTGACCCATTTTTTTCTTTTAATGACTTTAAGTCTCATTTGTTTGTATTTGGCGCCAAATTTTGAATTGTTTTTGGTGATTTTGGTCCCGTTTTCATTGAGTTGTACTATTTTAAGGATTGTCAGTATGGAATTAATGTTGAAAAAGGCTTCAAGTACTCACAGGGGGTCGCTATCGGGGACTTCAAACAGTATTATGTCCATTGCTAGGTTTGTGACTCCGGTTACGTCGGGGTTAATTAGTGATAAGTTAGGGGGGCACAGTGCTATGCTTTTTTCAGCTGTTTCGCCCCTGGTGGGGACCTTAGTTTCACTTTGGATGAAACTTAGAACTGTTGATAAAAAAAATGACTGATTGTGATCAAAATCATAGTAAAGTTGGGGTCTCGCGGCATAGCCGCGAGACCCCCACACAAATATTTTATTAGTAAAAATTTATTGTTACAGTTAGTCTTGTTTGATTCTTGTTTCCGTTTCTTCTTCTTCCCTTTCCTCCTTCTTCATTAACCTCTGATTCATCAAATAGACACAAATCACCATTGGTAGCAATGACAGCAATTTAAATCCATAACCTCCGAAAAACTGACACACAATTCCGAAAAAAATCGGCCCTATGACATTCACCAAATAGGCAATGGTGTTTGATGCTTCAAAAACATCAGGTTTCGACCTCAAACCCAGAGCATCATCATTCAACAACGAGTTTACCAACATAAAGAAGAAAAACATCGGAATTAGAAGAAACAAATAGCACTCATAACTGGGGGCGTAGTACAATCCCGGAAGGAGAAACCCGGAAATTAAGAGACTGTGCTCGAATAAACTTTTCTTGTCTTGGATTCTCTCCTTGACAAAAGGGACCAACATGGACGTGGCAAAGAGCCACATATGTTGATAAGCAATTGAATAACCAATGACCACCGTTCCTAGATTATAATTAAAAACGAGCAAAAAGCAAAAACGGACGAAATAAATTGAGAATGTTGTGGTATAGGCGGCTTGGAGCAATATACAGTCCCAGTGTTTCCTGTAATTGACAGTTTTGAGGTTTTTGAGGCGTTGGTAGCAGATTGAGGGCATTTGCTTGAAGTGGGTTTGGGGGCGCTTGATGTCGGTGTCTTCGTCCACGTATTGCATCAAAACTGAAAATGGTTTCTGTTAATTTCTGTTAAAACTTATAAACCAAAGGGCCATTCTAGAAATTTTTAGTGCGAGAAAGAGATAGATAACCAAATACGTTTCGTAGAAGATGGAAAATTATTGATTTTACAATTTTTTTTAAAACAATTTTTGACAAAAATTTTGAGTAATCGGTGACCAAAGCTTCAAACTTTAATTTTGTAAAAGTCATTTGGTTCAAAATGCGACCATTTTGTTCAAGTTCAAGCCCAAAATTGGACTTTTTCAGTTGACATTTTTTTGACAAAAACAAAAATCATCTTATTTTTTATTCTTTTTCACTTCATTTCTTTATTTTTGTACCATTCTCTTAATTTTCAGTTTATGATCGTCATTTATTTTCAAGTTTGACTACTTCGTAAGCTTTTACGATATAGGAGTAGTTTTTATTTGAAATCAGCGACAATTTATTATGTCTGTTATTACAAGTTTAAGTTTTATAAACTTGTGAAGAAGGAATACTAAAATTTAATAAAATTAAATATTAAATTATAAAAATTTAAAAAAAAAAAAATTTAAATATTGAATTATAAGTATTAGTTTGTTTTTTTCTCGGTAACGGTGCAAGTTACGAAAAAGTTTATTGAGACGTTTTTGTTGTGTATGATCTAACAACCCGTAAAATTTTTCCTATTATTTCAAAACCACCTATAGTTTAACATATACAGGGTGTTTTACAACTTGGATGACGTAGCGATTATACATATTCCTGGAGTCATTCTTGGTCTTTGGTAAAAAGTGTTTGGTTTTTAAAACATCCTAAAAAATACAAAAACGAATTTACGTGTCTAAGAATTAATGTACGTATCTCAAATTGAAATTTTATTACTTTTTGAATTGGCACCAAAAGTGGACAATTAATAATGATTTCCGTGTTGAACAGGGTAATTTCGAAAAATGTAGAGAAATTTTAAGACAGGTTTTAGGACTGCGGACCAAATTTAAACTTACTCAGCAACTAAATGTCTTTATATTTTAGTAAATAATAAACTTTTATAGATAGGGCAAGTTGAGTTATTTTTGCATCTTTCGTCCTCCACTATCACGTCTTAAAATTTCTACACAATTATTAAAACACCCTGTATCTACGGAAATGTCAAATTGAGATTTTTTGTAGTCTTATAGCACACAAATCAGTTTAATGCATTTATTATTCAAGTAAATGTGTTTTGTAATTAGTGATTTCTTAAGAGCAAGTAACAATAAAAAATGAATGGGTGATGTACTATATACAGGGTTGTTAAAAAATAGTAAAATGTTTCCGGAGGTAATACAATGAACAAAAAAGTCTTAATAAACAATGATCCGCAAAGTAACGGTTTCGGAGATATCAAAGATTATTCGTGTTTTGAAAAATTTATTTGCAATCTGTAAAAAACAAAAAAGAGAAGCTTTTAGTTGAAATTCTAAAAATTTTCACATTCGATATCTCCGAAACCGTTACTTTGCGGACACATTAAAACTTTTTTGTTTATTTTGGTCTATTACCTTCTTGAATATTTTACCATCTTTTTTGAACAGCCCTGTATAAAGGAATATTCGTGTTTTATTGATTTACTTTCTATTCGCTTTATAATAAAATATTAAAAATATATGGTTATTTCTCCTATTAACTAAAGGATTTCTTCATTAGCAACATAACAGTTGTATGAATTGGATCATAATTGCATAAAACTTATGACAGGTATTGAATGATTTTAATTATTTTAGCACAAAATTTAATTACAGATGATCATATGAAATTCATCAAATTTATATCAAGTGATGTTTTTCAACCACTCCCAGTTAAAATATTTCTAGGCGTACTACTACTTTAGTAGTTTTTTTGGAAATAGACAAAACTGTTGTTTCTCTGCGGTTACAATAAAAAAAAATAATATACTAATTTTTCAATTGTTGAAATAATAAAGTAGGTCAAAAATAAATGATACTATTTTTGCATCTGTTTCGAGCATCTTCCAGAAACTTGATTATTCCGGCAATTTTTCTCAAAAAAATCCAAAACTGCAAAATTTCGTTAAAAACAGGCCAAAAATTCAAGGAAATATACCAAAAACTGTGTTATTTTTACATTTTCCCATGTTTTTGACATAAAAACAAAAAAAATTGACAAAATCCGTTTTTACAGGCTAAAAACTAAATCGAAATTGATGTTATTTTTTAGCTTATTTCGTTCGATTTACTTCGTTTTTGAACCAGTTGGCAACATACGCCTAAACATCACAAAAAATTAAACAATTTCAATTAATTATTTATTTTGTTTGGTTTATAAAATTTAACTGATTTTTGAGCAAAATTAAGACGAAGATACGACGAGAAACTACAAAATTTGGTCGAAAATGTTTTAAGAACGTTTTTGTACTAAAATCTCAGTCGCGAAACTTCGCTAACAAACCAAAAAGTCAACAAATTAAATCAAATAGTATACTATGTTATTAGGAGTAAAAGTAATAGTTTATGTGGCGAAGCTGAAAGTTTATTTCAGCTGACCCACTTTTAGTCCTAATAAAATATACTATTTTATCGCTTGGCAAGTAATGAAATCATAACAAAGCTTATAAACAAACATCAGGCGTCAGGAATTTGTGTTGAAACTTTCGAGAGTGTTTAGTAATTTAACTAATGCAGTTAGTAGTGCAAAATGTCCAATGCTGATGACATTTAGTCATAAAAGTGGTTAGTTTTGTGATGTTGGCGGATACAATTATATTGTTTTTGCATTTCTCAAGCGTTTTAGCACGTTTTTAGATAAAAACGCTAAAAATAAAGCGAAATATCACATAACTATGCCGGAAATGATATAATTTTTGCTTTTTTCAAGACTTTAAGCAGATTTTTAAGCTGAAAAAATTGTAATCTGGTGAAAAACGTGTAAATTTGGGAACTTTTTCAACTCGAATCTGCTGAATTTGTTTTTTTTTGGCTGGTAACACTAGGTTATGTTATACTAGGTGAATAAAAAGTATGGAACCAAACGTTTGTTACTTAAACTCAAATTTTTTTGAAATGTTCTTTTGTTTTTGAGTTCTACAATTTTTTTTTTAATGGTAACCCACTATAACATCATTTTTGTCATGAAGGTTATGATCTAAGGATAAAACTATCTACTTTATATTTAATTTAAAAAAAAATACATAAATTCCAATTGTGTCAAAAAAACATCGCTTAACTCAAAAACAAAACAAAATACGATCACATTTTTTATATTATTTTATTTTATATTAATTATTATTTTATGAAGGCAAATGATTAAAAAAAAAAACGCTTGGTTTCATACTTTATATTCACCAATTATCGTTCACAGAGGTATCATGTGACATATTCTAAATGTCATTGAAAAACTCAATACTGACAATCTTAATGCGTGAAATTTACGATATGGTGCTTCTACCAACTTAACAAACAACATTTTGACAATTGTTTATAAAAAAACGAACTTTATTAAATTTTCTCTCTATTACAACATTCATTTTAGAATAATAACGTGCACAATTAAAAAACTTTGTAATGCCTTTATTGGATTTGCATTTTGTGGACTTTTGTTAGGGATTGCAGTTGCTTTTCATATCTTTTCGGTGAAAGTTGTTCAAAAAAAAAACATTTTCCAAATGATTAAACATTTAAGGGAGTATTGACTCCAGAGTACTATTTACGTATGGCTACTATTGGCATTGGTGGTATTGTTAATTTTTCGTGTATAATTTGGTGTGGATAATCTACTGAAATGCACGTATTACATACCTCATTTTATTTTGTTTGTAAAAATTAAATTATTTTTTTTAGCTAAATAAATTAGTAGTGACAATTAACAATAAAAAACTTTATTTAATTTTATCGATGAACATTATGAAAGAACGGAAATGAAGAGTTTCTGAGGAATATTCCGTCAATTATCGTAAATATGACCCTCACTTTTTTTAAATACTTTTAATCGAGTGATTTTCAGATTGTTAGAGGAGTTTACTCGATCATATCAGTAGTTTGCAAAAAATGAAATACTTACGAATTGCCACTAGTGTGAAAACGGTCGAGAACATTGCAAGCGACGAAAAATCCTCATTGCACAGAAATAAATGTCCCCCAAGACAATTCCCAAGGGCGAGCCCTGCAACCCTTGTCCCTTCAACTAGATTAAAATACTTAATATGTGTTTCTTCCGGTGTCAGTTTTGCAACGAATTCTTTCGCACAAGGCACAACCTGATTAAATAGAGCTACACAAAAATATTAATTGTGGAAAATAACCGAATTAAACTCACCATAACTCAGCCTGCACCCCACAGTCACCCACAAAGTGTCCCGAAAAACAAGAGTGAAGAAGACCAAAAAGAGGGAAAAGAGGCAAAAATTGAGGGCGTATTTTTTGCCATGCTGGAAAAGTGCCTAAAACCCTTGTCAAAAATTGAAAATTGAAAATGACGTGACTTACATTAAACTCTTTTGCGATTGATTGTGAGAGGAAAATAAAACCGGCCAACCATCCCTGAAGGAAATGCGTCCCACCCTCGATGGCAATATGGCGCGACAAGGGGGCTTGAAGGATCCCAGCAGAGAGGAAAAACTGGGGAAAATAGCGCAAAATGTCACAATTTGAAACCCACTTACCAGAAACACGGACAGTAGGACCAACTGAACGTTCGAAAATCCCATCATTTCGATTATTAATGAGAGAAAAGCTGATAATTAGAATGGTTTTTTCATGCTACAATGAATTTCGTTTCGATACTCTTGACTTGCCAAGGGTATGAATTTGACGTTTCCGTCGTTGCACAAGTTTGATTTTTTTCGGGATTTTTTGCAAGAAGGAGCCTTGGGGCTTGTGGGGCGCCTTTCCAAAGCATTGTGCAGAACCGGACTTGTCAAAAACGAGGCCTTGTGACAACGCATCTGGCTTCACTCAACCTGATCAGTGTTGCCAGATCAAAAACATAAAATTCACCCTCAGATCCGAGTTGGAAAATCTTGTTTTCCGCTTAAACTCTTGAAAAAAACCAAGCTTTTCGGCCTAATTCTGTGATTTTTCGGGTTGTTTTCGACAAAATTTTGCGTTTCTAGCTGAAAAACGTGCTAAAACACTCGAGAAATTCAAAAATAATGTAATCTTAGACTTAATTTCTTGAATATTTAGTCTGTTTTAACGAAATCTAGCGAAAAACCTGAGATTTTAGTACAAAAACGTGCTTAAAAGCATTTTCGGCCAAATTTTGTGGTTTCTCGGCTTATTTTTGCTCAAAACCAGTTAAATCGAGTGAAACAAACAAAATTACATCAATATATTTGTGATATTTAGGCGTGTTAGGACAAGATTTTGCAAAATAAATGAGACTCTGGTTCAGAAACGAAGTGAGTCGGGCGAAACAAGTTAAAAAATGATATCAATTTCGATTTAATTTTGTAATTTTTTAGCCTGTTTCAATGCAATATTTCGAACTTTTTGTGTTTATATCTTTCAAAAACATCCTTAAACACTCGAAAAAGACAAAAAAAACGCCATTTTGGGCTACTTTCATGAATTGAGGCTTGTTTTTGACAACATTTTGCAAAATAATTTGTTTCTAACTGAAAAAGCATTCGAAAAAACTAAAATAAGTTGTCATTTTCGACTCTCTTTAGTAATATCTTGTAAAAAAACAAATAAAACTATTTTTGGCCAATTTAGAGGTTTTCGATTAGCAAAAAAAAGGGTTTTCAGGTTAAAAATCTGCTTGAACTTTCGAAAAAGGAAAAAATTATATCGTTTTCGGACTAATTCTGTGTTTTTTGGCTTGTTTTTAATCAATTTGGCGAAATAATTGCGTTTTTTGTTGAAAAACATGCTAACATTCAAGAAATGTGCTTAAACACTTAAAGAGTAAAATAACGCCATTTTTGGTCGAATTTGTTGAATTTTTGGATTGTTTTTAACGAAATCTTGCGATATAATTGTGTTTCTAGCTTAAAAAAGTATTTGAAAAAGACAACAATAAATTGTCATTTTCGATCCTAAAATCTTGTAAAAAAAAGAAACTATTTTTAACCAATTTTGGTGGTTTTTCGACTTGACGAAATAATCAAGTTTCTGGTTGAAAACGGGAAAAATGATCGAAAAACATTTTTTCCGCAGACCTCTCTCCCCTCTTTAAGGAAGAAATTAAATACTGGGTGACTATTAATGTTTGTGACAAAAAAATGCATTGGCAACACTGAATTATTGGTAATCCAGTCGCCCGTCGCAATTGAATGACAATTGCTTATAAAGGTTTGATGTTTGAATTTGAAAATCAACGTTGCCAAACTAAAATTTTAAATTTGACACCAACTTGAGGTAAAAAATCACAATGATTTACAGTCACGCGGTATTTACATGTATTAAAATAACATAATTATATTTCAATGTTTGCATTTAGGTGAATGTTAGAATGAAACAACAGCATGTATTAAAAACATTTATATAAAAATGGTAATAATCAAAGAACATTATTTTTTTATTAAGTTTTAATATTTTTTTTACCCCACTCTTTCAGAATGTTTTGCAAACTACTTTGGAGTATATTTGTAAGCTCAGGGAAGCAATTTGTTACGAGGAAAAACCGATTTTTATGTAGCTAGTTTCAACAAGTTGGAAATCTACATTTTAAAACATTAAGTTTTACTTTTCTATTTCTCGATAGATGGCAGCCTGATTAAAGGACACTACACCAGGGTCAACTAAGAATACACTGCAAAAAACATACTAAACAGGATAAAAGTAAAACACCTTTAAAAAATATTTTTTTAATTCTAAAAATATTTCCAAAACTGAATCACGCAAGAATTTCTTTTTTTGTCGGGAATAAAAACTTCATGCTGCACCACCCTAAAACTACGATATGTGGACAGCGATATACACAATTTAGTGATTAAATCCTGTCAACTGTCAGTTATGTTTATAAAAATTTAAAAAAAAGATACGATTAAAACACGAAGTGAAAGAGCTGTTAATTTAAAATCACCTTCAACTACTGACAATGAAATGAGAAAAATTACAATAACAGTTGTAGGCAGTGCTGCCAATCGTGAAATTAAAATTCACTATTAGCTGCTAAGTTCTAAGTTGCACCAACATAACATTTTGACAATTGATTATTAAATAAAACAGACTTTACACGTAAATTTCCCTTTTGCTTAGAACATAATACAATTACCTAAATCTAGGGAATATTCCTTAGGTGTAGTTACCCTACAATTATGTTTTAAATTATATAAAAATTTGTGTTATGCAACCAGCATTACACACATAAAACTTCATGGATTATTTTGCTTATTATAAGCATTTTAAATAAATTTTAACTAAAAACTTGTGAACAGGCTTTTTGTACAAATTTCCTGGAATTGCAACTTGTTAAATTATGTTTAGGTCAAATAAAAATTTGACGGGTTATGCAACCAACATTACGCGCGTGCACACTATGGGTTATTTGGTTCATTTTTACACATTTTTTCGACTAAAACCTTCCAGAATGGCCTTTTTAGCGCACTTACGCACAGTACTGAGGGTTAAAACACTTGCAAACAGCGCATTTAAGGTCAATTCCATAGTACAGGCATAAAGATAACTGCCCGAAATGACTCCAATCAAAAGACCACACATGTAAGTTGTCTCAATTAAATTAAAATATGTAATTTGCGTGCTTGGGGGCTCACTTTTTTCTAAATATTCCTTCGACAACTGGGATATTTGATTAAAAAGAACTTGACAAAAGAATAGAGCAAAATTTAACATAAAAGCACTTACCGGAGACTAGTTTGCAAAAAAACAATACCCACACGTCCCAGTAGAAAACAACAGTGAAGAAACACAAATATTCTACAAAAAGACACAAGTGAAGTGCTTGTTTGCGGCCATAAAAGCACTCATCCTGGACAAAATTTTAGTTTCATTTAGTAGAATTGTGTCTCACTCACGAGGAAATCCTTCGAAATTGAGTTAATTATAAAAGTTGAAGCTTGTAGAAGCCCTTGTGTGAAATGTGTTCCTCCAGTTTGGTGCATCTGGCGTGCAAGAACAATTAACAAGCCGACTGAAATGTGAAACTACAAGAATTACGTATTTTGTGTGCTTCTACACACCAGGAAATTCACAATTACGACCAACTGGCCGCTGGAGAGTGCCATCATTTTTTGATTTGATCAACTTTCAAATTTTGATTACCGCCATTTTTATCGTTCAGTACACTGTTCCACTCACCTTTTCGTTTTACATCGAATGTTTTAACGCAACGTCCGGTACACCGGACCACTCTAAAACGTCAAACTGACAGCTAAGTGTGAGGTTATGTGGCGATAATAATGCCCCAATTTGTTTATTTCAATGTTATTCACGTGGTTCCACCCAACTTTTATATTCAATACTGGTAATTACGTCACAATTCTTCTCGCTTTAGTGTCAGTAACCGGCGATTACGTCGTTTCTCACACCAAACTGCACCTCTTCCAAGCCCTCTTTGACAATGCCACCCATGCCTCAATTGGGGCCCTTTCGTGGCTTTACGTTTGCATTAATTTTAAAAACCGGTCACACTTTCAAAGTTTGATCGAAATCGGGTTATGTGCTGGGGTTGCCTCTCTAATTGATATCGATCATTTCATCTCAGCCCGATCTATACATCTCAAGGTTTGGCACAAGTTATTTTAACATTTTGGTATAATTTTCCTGTTTTAGGATGCTACAAGTTTGCAGAAACGGCCACCACTTCACTGCTCTACGTTCCCTTTCATGTTTTGTTTATTATTTTTGATGTTGAGTTATTTTTTTCAAGTGGAGGTTTGGAAGAGAGTTTCTTTGATTGTTTTAACAGCTTTTGTGAGTCATCATACGAGAGATGCGACAAGGAGAGGGTTCTGGTTTTATCCCTTTGGGGCAACTCCTCCCATTCCGTACTTTTTGTATGTAGGGTTGACTTGTGTTTTACCTGTACTGGTTTGTGGGTTACACAGATTACTGTGGATTGGGGACGCTGGACCCAAATTTACTTTCATAAGTAAAGGGGCTGTGATATAGAGGATTTAAGTTAATTATTTTGTTTATTTGAATGTAATAAAATTAAGAACTGAATGCGTGTTTTTTTTTATTTTAACACTTAAATAAACACAGTTATGAACTAAACTGAATTTTTCATATAAAGAAATTAAAACTTCCAGTTTGTTTCATAATAAAAAGAATCTTTATTACGAGTATTTCGTTCTAATAACTTAGCGTTTTACTGGTTGCATAACCACCATGTTTTTTATTTTAATACTTAATTAACATAAACAAAATTACAAATCAAACTGAATGTTTAAGATAAAAAATTAAAACTGTTTATTTTACAACAAAAATAGATAT
>NW_025401050.1:6056735-6082251 GCF_015345945.1 Tribolium madens | reverse complement strand
AATAAACACAAATCTTAATTTTTATTCTGATTAAAATTTTATGTATTATTAGTTGCATACTGCTTAATTAAAAAATTAGAAATACTGTAGACGTGTAGACATAAAAAACACTGAGTTATAGAGGTAGACAAATCTATTAAAGATAAAAGTAAGTGTCTGAAACTGTGTTATCAACACATTTAATAATATTTCAACAAATTGATAACAATAACAAAATTTATAAATTGTCATAGCTCCTGTTTATGCATCTCTTTAAGTACTTTTTCAATAATACTTGTAACTACAGGTTGAAACAAGATAAATTGAAACAAACAACATGACTGGTAGCAATTTTTTTATGTTGGAGACAAAATACTTTGGTCGTCAATAAATAACGATTGACAGTCGGAGACAACTGATAACTGAACAGTAGAGTAGAAGTCAAACCTATAGTCGTTTTCATATTAATGACACTTTTTGTGTAAATCGGCCTTTAAATTAAAGATTCATTTAGACTTCTACAACCTAAAACCGTGCGATCAAATAAAAAATAAATTAGAGTAGGCGTCGATTAAATTCAGCAGTTGGCAACACATTGGCTAGGAATCTGGGCTGGAAATTTTCCACAGACACTGAAAGTGAAAATGACCA
The DNA here is from genome assembly GCF_015345945.1 of Tribolium madens. Lineage (NCBI taxonomy): Eukaryota > Metazoa > Arthropoda > Insecta > Coleoptera > Tenebrionidae > Tribolium > Tribolium madens. The sequence goes on along the minus strand of NW_025401050.1, from coordinate 6,081,621 downwards.
TCCACCGTTTTCCTCTTGTACAGCAATAAGTGAACATTATTTCACTCAAAAGGAATAAAACTCAAACTTGTCAAAGTTTCGCTGACATTTGATGTCAAAAATCAGGATTGCCATCTGAAGGACTTTAATCACCGCCTACTCTAATTTATTTATTTTTTTTTTGATCGCACGGTACTTGATGCACATTAATATGAAAAAAAAAATTATTTGTTCACTCGATGAAATGATTTTTGATAACGCAACTTTCGGGTTTTCGAACATTCGTCCATATTTCATGAGACTAAAACAGAAAAAAAATAATAAAAAAAAATTGTACAGGGTGTTTTTCATAATTTTACGAGGTCTGCGCCTGTAAGATGCAATCAACAATATGCGTACATTAGGTGATATAGCCTCTTAAAGTTGTGTGAAACACCCTGTACATAAAAAATCGAATAACATAATCGATTTATAAAGTTTTTTTTAATGTCACTGACTGAATAATTTTTGAAACTTGTTTTAACAAAAAGCCGCTGTTTTCAAATAATATTTAACACTCATCTTGACTCAAAACATGAGGTCACATTTATTTAAAACTTGCAATAAAAATCATTCAAGATAAAACCACGATTTATCACAAAAAGTTAAGATACTAATAAAACATGCAATTTCCTGAAATTAAAAAAAAAGTAGGGAAACACAAGCCGCTACAACTGACGAAACTGGAACAATAGTTGATAATTTCCGATAAAGATTAAACTGATAAGTTTCCTAATTAATGAAAGTAGATATTGTCATTTTTAAAGTGGTGCTTGGGAGAAAACCACAATGTCGACTTCGGTAAATATTCACCAAAGTTCTAAGGCAATTAGTTCAATATTTGGAATTTTAGATTGATGATTTACAAAACGAATTTGTAATCGGTGTGAGTGTCCTTGGCGGTGTTTGTTTGCTTCTGACTTGTGCAGTGATTGGTCTTTTTGTGTGGAATATCCAGCTTCACAAAAAAATCAAAAAGTTGGACCCTTTCGTCAACTTCAAGCTTCAGTAAGTTTCAAATCTGATTTTTCTTGTAAACATTTGTCATAGAATTTGTGTGGAATAGAAATGATTCACATATTGCACTGTATAAACAATCACTTGTTTAGTTACCTTATTTTTCGTTTCTGCTGATAAAACAGTGATAACAATGTTAAATCTTAAAGGAGACCCAAAAAAGTGAACAATGACCACCATCATCGTCCCCACCAACCAACATCTCTCCCTGTTGATGACTTTGTAACAGTTTACGACAACTCTGGATATGAAAGAAATGAAAGAAATAACAGAAACGAGATTGAAGATAAACGCGACTTAAACCCAATTGCCATGAGAAGTAAAGCAAGTTTTGATAATGAAAACTTCAGTTTTGGCTCTAATAAATTATCAATGTGAGTTGTAAAAAACAATAAAAAAATTATTTTCAATTTATTTGCTTCAGGAATTCGTTTCGACATCCGGATTATCTGCATTTAGATAACAGGTTTTACTAACCTCTGTTTTATCTCGTATTAAAACACTAAATCCCAGCTTTACTCATTTTGTATTGTATTTATTGCTTTTTTTGTTTCGTGTTGTAAATTATTTGTCAAATAATAAATTGTTCGTTTTTTATTTTTTTTTATTAGGTACTCAAATTTAAAAATGTGGGTGATATAAGTTTAAGTGATAAGAGTGAGTAATTGCAACATTAAAACATGTTGTTACAATTTGATAAAAAAATAAATAAAACATATTAATGCAATAATAAAATAATCTTTCTTAACTAAAAGTTTGTCGGCTAATTTTTGTTTTATTTTATTACACCAAAACTCATTCCAGGAAATTTATATCAGAAAGTGATCAATAAAGTATAAGACTTCATTAATTAATTAAAGTAAAATAGTTTTTTATTATTTTAATAACATTGGCGTCAAAACAGTGACAAATTGATTTTCTAATTTCTATTAACAAATGCCAGGTGATCAATATAAACTGTTTCAGTTGGCAACACTGAAATATTACAACTTCAGGTTTTTGACAGATTGACACTGATGGCGTCACTTGACATCAAGTTCAAACAGAACATAACCTATAATCTTGTTATTGTCAAATATTACAGTGTTACCATATGGCAAGAAAAAAAAATTCCAACACAATAGTCATTGTTGATCATCCTGTATAATTAAAAATTGTAGTATATACACATCAGTGTACAATATTATTTTATTCAGTTAAAAGTTATTCTGAGGAGTTGAATTATCATTTATTGTGAGAAAAAATTATTTTGAAATATTTAGTTTTATCTAAAAAAATTTAAATAACCAATAATTAATTATACATAATTCATTGCCTTCTCTTAATTGCTAGATTAAAAAAAAGTTTTTAAAATTTTATTTTTAAATCGTCATTTTGCAACTAATAATAGTAGGTATGTACATACCTATATATCAAGTTATTAAAAGTTTATTTTGTCGAACGTAGTGAGGCAAATAATTCAACCGAGCTACAGAAACTCACTTTTACTCTAAATAACATATATGTAAACTATTTTATCCGATCGAGAATTAAGACCAACATTATAATTAGCAAGAGCAAGTAAATGAACAAAATCAGGGCCGTACCCAGGGGGAGGGATTAGGGGGTTTTTACTAAAAATCCGTAAATTGTATCGGAAAAACACAAAAGACCTTTTGTTATGAAAAACTATGAAATTTTGATGTTGAAAGTGGCAAGAAACCACAGGCAAAATAAAATAAATTTTTATCCTAATCCCATCTAGTTTGGGAAGCCCCTAATTAAAAATTTTTACATTTTATTTTTGTATTTGTTTAGGTGTATAAAAGTTATCATCTGTACCAAATTTTGAAATTTTTTTTCTAAAATGATTTCGGAAATATTGAAAAAAAACCTACTACCTTGCGTAGCATTTTTCGATATATGTTCATAGAAAATTTTTGTTTTAAAAATGAATATTCTATCTCCTGTTTAAATTTGTAACAATAAAAAGTATTAAAAATATATTTTATTTTTTGTTACTTTTGTGAGTTAATTTGAATTTTTTTATGTTTAATTAGGATCTCTTATTTTAATTTAAAATAAAAACGTGTACTTAGAGATTTTTGATTTTTAATCCGCTTTCTTTCATTTCATTTTCATGGACCAATAAAATTTTTGAAAGTGTTTATTAATTTAACTAGTGCAGTTAGTAGTGCAAAATGTTGAATGCTGATAATCTACAATTACCTTTCCAGGAATTGCTGAATCAGCGAAAAAGACAAGAAAGAAATTATATTATTTTGGCATTTCTTTAGCATTTTACCGTGTTTTCAGCTAGAAACAAAATTTTATAAAAAACAAACCGAAAAATCACATAATTAGTTGTTTTTTTTTTCAAGAGTTTAAGCATATTTTTGAGCTAAAAACTTGTTGTTTTCTCAAGATCATAGATTTTTTACTCTATGCTCTTACTCGTGACATTTAGTCATAAAAGTGGTTATTTTTGTGACATTTGCGGATAAATAGTTTTTAAATTACATTTTCTGTCTCAAAATTAAAATCACACTAATAATAATCTCTTCAAAAATTGCAATTGCAATGTTGCCATTTTTACTAAAATTTGGCGAAAATAGTAAATTGGGCTCATAGTCGATGTAAATCTTGTTAACTGCGTCACCTAATCCTTATCACAGCATAACTCTTACCTTTTCACACATAATCGCATTTAATTTCCCTTATCTCATACCTAAACTAAATCCTCTTCCTGCCAACCTCAAATCCAATTTGCTTTGAAAAAAAAAAATGCACTGAGCATCGGCTTGTCCTCGATTCATTTTAGCTAATAGAGGGAGCCTTTTGTTGTGAAGTACTCTCGAGTCGAAAGAAGCGCTTTGGCAAACCGGAGTGTAATTGGTATCAAATCTTTATACAAACATATCAGATGAGGTAGGGAAAACTGAAGCGAGGGTGTGCCGTCGTCTTGGATACCAAAGGGGTGACCACCCACAACCCGGCTATCGAATTGTCATTAACGGCTGTTTTACACTGGATTGTAGTGGGGATTTACCCAAACTATACATCCGAGAGGTGCGCACATCCCATTATTGATTTTTTAACGGTTGTAATGGACAGTCTTTTATTTTTCATATGGGAATTTTCCTCCTGACAATTATTACAACCCCGTTACACGCGTCCACCAGCAGGAGGGCTGTAATGATCCAAACGCCCCCATTGTTACCCCCAAACGGCGCCTGCATTGTTACCCCATCACACTTGCTGACTTCCAGTCAACTAAACTAAACCAATTATTATGTGCCCTTCATACTACTGTTTGACGCTTGTTAGGAGATTCACAAAAAAATAAAGCAACACAGACATCCAACTTTCCCTCATTTGTACCCCCCATGCGCCAATTTCATTTCTAGTCGCAGTGGCCTGTGACCGTAATTTAAGGTTGGCAACACTGAAGAAGAAGTTACTAAAAATTGTCGTGGCAGTAATGATTGTCAAATGCAAACGTCAAAATTTAATAGTCAACCGCCATTCATTTCCGAGGGGCGGCCGTCACCTGGAACCACTTGATATCATTAGTGATTTAGTGTTACCAACATTGATTTACCTATATTTTGAGATGCTTATATCGTAGAAGGAAACAAAAATAAGAAGTTTTACAAAAAATAAAACAACAGAAACAATCAGACTTTTCGCATTCATCAAATTTCTAATCAAAGTAGCCTGGGACTTTAATTTAAAGTTGACAACAATGAATAACAGAAGTTATTAAAAATTGCGATTTTTGTCATGGCAGTATTGATTGTCAAATTCAAGCGACAAAATTTTATAGTCAACTGTCATTGGCTTCCAAGGGGCGGCTGCTGACATCGCCGTTACCTGAAACTGCTTAATATTACATCACCAGTGATTCAGTGTTGCTAACATTGATTTATATTTTAAGAAGCTTTTTGTAAAATGAAACAAAATAAGAAGCTTCACAACAAAGTAAAATAACAGAGACAATCAGACTTTCAACTTTTTCGCATTTATACTCACCATGCGTTAAATTAAATTTCTTATCGAGGTAGCCTATGACTTTAATTCAAAATTGGCAACACTGAATAACAGAAGATAGTAAATAATTATTGTCATAGTATATTGATTATATTGATTATCAAATTGGCAACACTGAACAAGAAAAGTTACTAAAGATTGTGATTTTTGTCGTGCCAGTATTGACTGTCAAATCTAAACGTCAACAGACATTCATTTTCGAGAGGCGGCTGCTAGTATCAACAGTGATTCAGTGTTGCTAACATTGAAAAACAAAATAAGAAATCACCACCAAAAAATAAAACAACACAGACAATCAGACATTTAGCTTTTTCCCATTCATACTCACCATGTGTTTAGTTTCATTTCCAATCGAAGTGGTCTGTGACTGTAATTCAAAGTTGGCAACACTGAATAACAGAAGTTATTAAAAATTGCGATTTTTGTCATGGCAGTATTGATTGTCAAATTCAAACGACATAATTTTATAGTCAACTGTCATTGGCTTCCAAGGGGCGGCTGCTGACATCGCCGTCACCTGAAACTGCTTAATATTACATCACCAGTGATTCAGTGTTGCCAACATTGATTTATATTTTAAGGAGCTTTTTGTAAAATGAACCAAATAAGAAGCTTCACAACAAAGTAAAATAACAGAGACAATCAGACTTTCAACTTTTTCGCATTTATACTCACCATGCGTCAAATTAAATTTCTAATCGAGGTAGCCTATGACTTTAATTCAAAGCTCTCAACACTGAATAACAGAAAATAGTAAATCATTATTGTCATAGCAATATTGATTATCAAATTGGCAACACTGAACAAGATAAGTTACTAAAGATTGTGATTTTTGTCGTGGCAGTATTGACTGTCAACAGTCATTCATTTTCGAGAGGCGGCTGCGGGCATCACCAGTGATTCAGTGTTGCCAACATTGATTGATATTTCAGGGAGTTTATCGTGAAATGAAACAAAAATCAAAAATAACAGCAATTTTTTATTAATATTTGGTAGGGCATACGTAATTATAAAGTAATTATTGTACATAGAGCTATATACAACATATGGTATTCACAGTCTTAAATTATTGTCGTATCTATTCAAAGTATAGTAAATGCTAGAAATAAAATTACACGGATCAAACTCTTCATTTTATGGCACAACACGGGGAGACTCACTTCTATTTACAAAAAGTTTTATAAATTATTTAAAAAATTACACAAAATATGATATTGGTAACTCACTAGTGAACGTACTCATTAGCAAGTTGGTACTGCTGCGTATCCACAATGACACTCGTATATCCAGCAGGGCTACCAACATGATTCAACTGTCCGTACACATTCTGTTGCTGTTGTTGATTATTATTAAAACACGAAAGATTAAAATGTTGTCCATGTAGTCCACTCTCCCCACAATACGGGTTCGAATTAAGATTTTGAAGATGAAGCTCACTTTCGGAAGAACTACAACTTGACGACGAAGCACTGAAGGGTCGCTGTGATTGGTTGATTAAATGGTGTTGGGTAATTTCCGGGTCGGAGTAGGGGTAGAAGAGTTCTTGGTGGGAGGAGTAGTACGGTTCTTCACTGGGAGGAAGAGAAAGGAACATGGAGTACTCGGGGGTGGGGTATGCCACCGATTCGCTGAAATCATCCTCGGGTATTGGAGGGGAAATGATAGGGGGTTGGGACCGGCTCGGTTGGTACTTGGGGAGAGGCTTGGGGGAGCTCTTGGGGGATGTGGGGACGTCCTCCCGGAGGGAGCCTTGCGCCAAATTCAGGAGCAAATCCTTGCCTTCAAGATCGCTGAAATTTTGGCAATCAGGAGAGCCATGGACGGTTTTCAACTTACCTCAAAACATAGTTGACTGAGACTATACAGTGTGGTCGGGAAGAACGCGAATTGTGGACTATGGTGGCGTAGCTTTGCATCCACACCCAGCCCCCACCCTTACTCAAAAACCGGTAGTATTTCGTCGTCACTTGGCCTTTACACAACACTGGAATAAATAATTGACAGTCAAAGTTGCCAAACTAGGAGTTAAGTTGGCAGCGTTGAATACTGAATGACAGTCAGTGTTGCCAAATTAGATATTAAGTTGGCAGCATTGAATACGGAATTGACAGTCAGTGTTGCCAAACTTACGTTGGTGGTGGGCGAACCTCATGGGCAGGATGTCGCTGCCGTGTATGTAGTGGTAGAGTGTCTTTTCGATCAGGTCCTGCGGCTCGTAGCCTGTCAGTTGGGCCACCCTGCGAACACAAAACCCCAGAAATATTACACCGCTCATTATATTGAAACAGCCTGCATAAATCCCGGCAGGCGTGTTTATATAATGCCACTTTTTACGATCGTAAAAACAATGGAAGTTTTCGAATGGGTAGCTCGTGTTACATCATCTTTATTGGTGATGAATGGGAATTGAAGCACCTGACAGTGTTGGAAACCCAACACCTGGATCGTTTCAGTTTCTATTTTTGAAAGAATATAAAATGAAATTGGCGAATTTTATTGACTTGTGCTATGCTAATAATAAGTAAATGGGGGAGTTGGAGAGTACCTGGCGTCGAGGAAGATTAGTTTTAGGTCGAGACTGGCCCGAAACATGAACATGTTGGCGTGGAGTTTGATTTCGGTGATGGCACTAGGAGGCAAGGAATGGCCTACGGCGACGAGGCCCATGTTTTGGTAACAGCCTTCGTATGGAGATGAGGAGGCGGTGAATTGCTTCACTTTGAGGTAACCAGAACAATGGATCACCTGGACAACAATACCACAAAATGAAAAAAAAAACAAAAGTTGTTGGAAGGGAGTAATTGGGTAGTCTCCCAGAGTACTGAAAAAATGTTTAAAAAATTTTATCTGTCAAAAATATTTGTCATTTGACATTTTTTATGTCTATTTAATGATACTGATGATCTTGAATATGTTTTTTTTATAATTATTTAGTAAAGGTATAAAACTTTTGCCAATAAAACCACAAATAATATTAAAGAGAGTTACAATTTAGGATACAGCTTTCTTGTTTCCTCTTCTAATAGCCTGTAGCAAAAAAGACTTAGAAAATTATTTTTCGAACAGAAATAAATAAAGTGAAAGTGCAAAATTTAAAGTTTTATAACTTTTTATATATAAATTTTTTTTTGTTGTTGTTGTCTTAGTCATCGCTCAAGGATACAATGTCACTGAGGTGCGCGACTTTCCGGACATTCTATATACAGGCTGCGCTAAAACTCGCGCCCCAAAGGAAAAATAAGGTAAGATACCATAAACATGGAAAAAATGTTAAAAAAATTTTATCTATAAAAATTTCGAAGTTATGAGGGTTTAAAGTTTGCACTTTGACTCTATATTTATTTTTTGCTACAGGCTATTAAAAGCGGAAAGGAAGGAAACCTGTAACTCTGTTCAATGTTATTTGTGGCTTTTATTGTCAAAATTTTTGTTCCTTTACTAAATAATTGTAAAAAAACATATACAAGATTATCAGTATCATTAAATAGATATAAAAAAATGTCAAATGTCAAAAAATAAATGTCAAAATTTTTTGACAGATACAATTTTTTAAACATTTTTTTCATGTTCCTGGTATCTTATCTTACTTGAAAATTTTCTCTGGGGCGCGAGTTCTGGCGCACCTGTATACAGGGTGCTTTCACTAGTTATGCAAAAAGTTTAATAGGTGATAGTAAAAGACAAAAAATGTAAAAATAACTCAATTTGCCTTATTTGAATGTTTATTTTATGAGATAGTGAAGGAGAAATTGTAAACAAAACAAAAAGAACAACAAAAAAGTGAGCCCATAAAAAATAATAAAAAAGGAAAAGTTTTATTTATATCATTTTTTTTTGTAATAGATACTACCGAATTGTATTACCGATTATTTGCAATGTAGACTTTGTAGACTGTGGAATGAAGTGCTCAAAAAAGGCTAACTTTGTTTATATTGCATTGTTTTGACGAATTTTCTGACGCTAAAATAAAAGTTGCACCTTGTTTTTGTTTTTTTTCTATCACCTTTTAAAATTTCTGCAAAACTAATTAAAATCACCCTGTACACAAAAAATATATTATTTCAATAAGAGAAAAAATATAATTAACTTTCAAAGAATTAAAACAAAGTAATAGAAAAATCAGAATTTGTAAATACAGGTTGACTCAAAAGGAGCGTACCATCCTCGGATGGTTTTTAAACCCATTTATAGTTTTTCTCAATATTGGAAATAAACGTTTTCAACCAACTTTCTTTTAAAATCACCGATTGTAGCTATGAACAATTGGTTTCTGTAGAAAAAACTCATTTTTCTAAGCTAAATATATTTTTTTATATAAACATTTTTGCATTAAATTTAGTAGGATTTTGACACTATTTCTAAAGCTTTTTTTTCTTCTTGTTTGTTATATTTAATTATTTCTTTCCAATTTTTTATTAATCTCTGACCTGACCTAAAAACACCCTGTAGAACCCAAAAATAAAAAAATTGTCTTTTTTGTTAAATAATCTTAAAAGTTTTATCTTTGGTTTTATCTCAAAATCATTCTCCAAAAATCTTCTCATAGTTTATACCTATATGTATACTATCTTTTTAACTTTTTTATAATGTTAGTGTTTTTGTTTTAGAATTCAAAATATGTAAACAGTTCACAACACAGAAAATAAAACTGAGTAAAATTTTAATTTATTTAAGCACATAAAATTAAGTTTTTGAGTAGTTTTTCTTTATAAAAGAAATTTTTTTATTTTAAATCATTGATTTTTCACAATGTAAGACACTTTTTTTGAAAAACCTTAAAATTTTCATTTCAAATTCCAATTTTTTTTTAAATTTTGATAACGATGTAAAACTTTTTTTGAATAGTAAGAAACCTTAATTGACTTTTGAATTATTCAGAAGTACCTAACAAACTGAAAACTAATTTGCAAATTGGCATATGATTAGTTTTAATTAGCGTCCAATAATTGGATAACACATGTTTACGCTTTAAAGAGTCCTCACGTACCCACACACAAAGGAACTAAATCAGAGCTGCATATGCATGATGTGTGCACTTAAATCTTCCTTCATTTATTCCAATCCATCATTCATGTCATACATGCAATTAAATTTGTATTTCGAAGAGAAACCAATGTAACACCTGATTTCATTTTTGAAAGAAATATTTACGTGCTTTCTCTATTCAGAAGAAAAACCTAGTCATCAATAAAGATCTTTGACAAGAAATAGTCCATCATTTCACGCCCTTTCGTCATTCCTGAAACTACGTGATTTTTGTTGGATTTTTGAGCGCAATAAAGCAATGCAAAGGTGCGATAAATTTCTCCTAGTCGTGGCCATCTGCACCGGGAGCTAGTTAATGTATGCGAGGAAACGCGCGAGGGCGCGTGACTAGACAAAGGGCTAAAACGGCCCTGAATCGACCTAGACCAATACTTCATACAGCCGTCAAAAGTCGCGTTTCGCTCGTTTATTCACTGTTTGTTTTCTTTAACATTGCTCGGAAATATCGATCGCTGTTTATCGAAGAAATGGATATTTGGAAAGATAACAAAAAGAATGAGTGGCGAGGTATTTTTAATGAATGAGTGCCACTTCCGCACAAGTGGACTTTTTAAAGTGACACTTAGGGACATACCTGGACTAGAATTGAGACACATAACCTGAATTCGTCCAAACATGAAGCGAATTTAAAAAATTTGAATTTTACTACAATTATGTTATTGCATCCCTTGGTCGGAAAGTAATACGAAATGTAATCGTGAATAAAATATCAAACTTCAGTGCTCTAAGCGCTCGAGGTAATGTATTTCCCAACTGGATTGTAGTATACTATTATTCATTAAAACTTCCTTTTGTTGCTTTTTATAAGCTTATATTTTTTTGCGATTATCTGCTTAAAAATTAAAAAAGAGATTTTAAATTCTTCTTTTCCTGTCTTAGAAATTGTCAAAAGTCAAAAATGTCATAGACTAAAATAAAATTAAATATTATTTTAGATTCTTCATTTTCTCATTTGATGACTATCAATATCGATTTTTTAAGATTTTTTTAATTAAGAAAAAATTTTCGGGTGATTTGATGGGGGAATAAATTAAGTTCAACTTTTTTTCCGTTACGAATTTTTTTGATTTATTAAACTTACAGTAAAGCAATTTGCAAATTTTCAGTACTACCAAAATAAGAGCAATAATTTTTTTAATCCTTCAATTTTTCACGTGTCAAAATTGAAAACTCTTAAGAAAAAAAAGCATTTTTTAAAAATAGACAAACTCATCTTTTTGGGTACATTTTCTCATCATACAATACTCTGTATACGTATTTATGAAAATATTACAGTTTTAAAATAACTTGAAAACTAAATATAAAAAGAAATAAAATGTTGAGATAAAACTAAGATTGTTTAACAAAAAAGACAAAAATTTTATTTTTTGTTACTACAGTGTGTTTTTGGGGTAGCTACGTAAAACTTTGCATGGAGATTTCAAAATTGCTTTTTTTCTGCCTTCAAAACTTTAATTTTAAAAAGCTTAGAAATTGTCAAGAAAATCATAGATAAATAAGTAAACACTGTGTCAATTTTATATATATTTTTTATAAACACATTGTAATAGTCTATGTAAAAAGATAGTAAAGATTTTAGTTTCATTTTTCCCAGTCGGTTAAAAATCGATTTTTTGAGATTTTTTTAATTAGGAAATCTTGAATCTGGCAAAAATTTTCAGATGTGTTCATGAGGGAAAAATTAAATAAATTGATTTTTTTTGTTATAAATCTTTTTGATTTATTTAACTTACAGTAAAAGCAATTTACAGATTTTTAGCACTACCACAATAATAGCAATAATTTTTTTCACGTATCAAAATTGAAAACTCCTTAGAAAAAAAAAGGATTTTAAAAAATAGACAAACATCTTTTTGGGTACATTTTTTCATCATACAATACTCTGTATATTTATGAAAATATTACAGTTTTGAAATAATTTGAATACTAAATAAAAAAGAGAACCTTAAAAAACAATGTGAAGTTATTAAAACAAAATTTTGAGATAAAACTTTTAGTTAACAAAAAAAGCAAAAATTTTATTTTTGTTGCTACAGGGTGTTTTTTGGGTAGGTACGTAAAACTTTGCATGGAGATCTCAAAATTGCTTTTTTCTGCCTTCAAAACTTTAATTTTAGAGCTTAGAATTTGTCAAAACTAAAAAAAATCATAGATAAATAGTAAAATGTATAGTAAAATATAATTAAAAGCTTCTGACAAAAATAAAAAATAAATCTTTTTGTAAAGGTAGTGGTAGGTAGTTAAAGATAGTGAAGTTTTTTGGTTTCATTTTTTCCAGACATTAAAAATTGATTTTTTGAGATTTTTTTAATTAGGAAATCTTGACTTTGGTAAAAATTTTCAGATGACTTCATGAGGTAATAAATTAAATGAATTGAATATTTTTCTGTTATGAATCTTTTTGATTTATTAAACTTATAGTAAAAGTAATTTGCAAATTTTCAGGACTACCAAAATAAAACCATTATTTTTTTTAATTCTTCAGTTTTTCAGGTGCCAAAATTAAAAACTCTTAAGAAAAAAAAAGGATATTTTAAAATAGACAAACTTATCTTTTTTGTCCTTTTTTTATTCATAGAGTAATAAACTCCATATTTATCAAATTATCAGAGTTTTGAAATAACTAGAACATGAAACTTAAAAAAAAAATGAAAACCTTAAAAACACGATGTGAAGTTTTTAAAATAAAAATAAAAACGATTTTGAGAAAATGGGTCTGGTCGTTATAAGACTAAGATTATTAACAAATCAAAAGATTGATTTTAGTTAACACAGAGTATTTTTTAGGTAGGTTCGTAAAACTTAGTTTGAAGATTTCAAAATTGTTTAATTTTTCTCTTATTAAGACTTCAATTATAAAGTTTAAAATGTGTCAAAAATAAAAAACTCAGACTTCAAAATAAATTAATATGCTCGAAAACATAATGAAAATTTTATCGTCGTGTACAATATAAAATTTTATTCAATCCTCACGAATTTTGTAGTCAATTTCGTCAATGTTTATAAATGTCAAAGTAAAATTCAATAATGAAATCTAATGTCAAAGATCGTTAGCGCAGATATACAACAATGGATGCATTTTTTTTCATCTAGACTAAAATTTCATTTTAACATGAAGAAAAAAATAGATAAAATTCAATTTTAACATAGAAGATTGAATAAAAATATTTTTTAGGTTTTGTAGTCACACGGTAATAGTCTATCAAAAATAGTGAATTTTTTTGATTTAATTTTCCCAGTCATTGATGTTTTTATTTTTTTTTTGAATTAAGAAATCTTGAGTCTAGTAAGTTGAACTTTTTTGTTTTGGTTATGATTTTTTTTGATTTAATAAACTTACAGTAAAAGTAATTTGCAAATTTTTAGGACTATTGATATGAGTAATTATTTTTTTAATTCTTCAATTTTTCACATTACAAAAATTGAAAACATTTAAGAAAAAAATAATATTATAATAAAATAATTTTTTTTTGGTACATTTTCATACAATAAACTCTATACTTATTTATGAAAATAAAAAAAATATAAAATGAGAGGTAAATCTTTTTAAAAACTGTTCCAAAATTAGTAGAAAATAAAATTACGATTACCTTTTTCCTAAAACTCTCCTACCTTGTATCCCCCATTCGTAAGCCCCGCATTTCTCTTCGCCAGGACGCATTTCATCCGCAGGAAAAACGCCCTTTCGCTCTCATAATCCTGCTGTGAGGCCAACACCGGAATCGTGGGACTCAAAACAGCCGTCATTTCGTCATGGTCCGCAGGATGGATGTACTCATAAATGCTATTCCCCGTGAGTTCTACCTGAGAAAATCCAATTGATTTACACGTAACAACAATAATCCAAAAATCAATTACCTGCGACAGCCCCAAATGCACCGACGCTGTCTCTGATATGTACATAATTTTCCCATCTGGGGCCACGACGAAGATAAATCCGTCGAGAGTTTGGAGGAGATATGAGCCGAGTTCTTTGATTGGGGCTTCGCGGGGGTTGGTGACGACCGGAGTGGCCCCCCACGCGTCCCCCAAACCTGGAAAAAAAGCATTTTCTTTGAAACTCGTCCTTTATTATTTAAATAAAGTTTTATTCGTTGCGACACCACATAAAAGAATATCTAATTTCGCTCCGATGTTTATTTAGGGTCACTTCCTACTTTACATTATAAAAACGCAAATGTCTACAGTGAGGTTTCTAACGCCTCCTGTAATTTGTATAAAGAGACATTTAAATTAGTTTTGTCAATATGTCATGTGAACTTGTACGATGCTGGTAAATACATAGATTTTATTGTGTTCTAATGATGTTATCTGCCTTTTTGGACAACTGCAAGGCCTGAATTTAGATATGAATCGGGGGTTCATTTAGATATTTCAATTCTCAAAAGCAGATAAAAAAACGTTTTTCTCTAGATCTGATTTGCCAAATTGAAAATAGCTTTAATAAATAAAAGTATTGTCTTATATAGGGTGCGCCAGAACTCGCGTCCCAGAGAAAAATGCCATGAGGTACATGGCAGGTAAGACACCAGGAACATGGAAAAAATGTTAAAAAAATCTATTTATAAAAATTTCGAAGTTATGAGAGTTTCAATATTGCACTTTGACTCCATTTCTCTTAGAACAATAACTTTTTTTGGTACAGGCTATTGGAAGAGGAAACAAGGAAGCTGTACCTATCCTAAATTGTAACTCTATTCAATGTTATGTTATTTATATCCATAAAAAAATTTTTGACAAATAGAATTATTTACACATTTTTTTCGTGTTCCTAGTATTTTATCTTACTTAAAACTTGTCTCTGAGGCAAGAGTTCTGACAGCCTGTGTACAGGGTGTTTTCTCAATATTGCGAAAAATTGCAACCACATCTTTTACACACTAATATTTTTTTTTACAAGTAAAGTCGAAAATGTGCTTGCAATATGACGTTTCAGTGGTTTATTTCCATTTTTTTTTCAAATAAAAAACACGTCTAATAATTTATGATACGATCACGTGTGTAGAGGAAAAAAGACTAGGCATTAAAACGTCATAATTTAAACACTTACGGTACGCACGCCACTGGTACAAAACTGAAGTGGTTTTGAAGAAACTAACAGATTTAATTTTTATTATGAAAATTTACCACCCTGTATATTCCGGAATGAACCTTTATACGACTATCGTTTATTTATCAAATTTGTATTATTTTTGATGTAGATATGTGGCTGAAATTTTTTGCAATATTAAAATACACCCTGTAGGTGTAACACAAAGACGTTAATCTTTTTTATTAAAAAAATTATATCAACGTTTCGTCAATCTAAGAAGATTGCAAACCTAATTAAGATTTCTTTGTTTTTCTATTAGTGAGATATTCACTTGGTAAGTTTTGGAAAACACTCTGTACATTTCATCAGATATAAATTTTTTTGTAATTCATCGAACCGATAATTTGTTGAATTTTTGATAAAGTCAAACACAAAATTGCACTTACAGTGTGTTTTCTTTAATGATGTATACATTGTAATTACAAACTTTTAAGTTAGGTATATAGTGTCCCAACCAATTGATAAAAATTGTCATTGGCAAAATTATTTTTAATTATACAAGAGGTCTCAGAAATAAGTTACATTACAAACTTAAGTGTTTATTTAATGAAACAGTTTTTTTTTAATATAGCTTATACCTAAGATTTATAATATTATAAGATTTTTTTACATTAGAAAAGGAATTTTTGAAGGAGGAAAAAATTAAAGTGATTTTGTTATACAGTTTTTTTAAATGTTGTACACTCTAAATTACAAACATATTTTTATGTGCGAAAATATCGATTTAAAAAATAACTTGAGTTTTATTCAAGTGTTCAGTTTTTGCTTTTATTCTTACACTACTCAAAATTTGTCTGCTATTTCCTCTTTTTTTTTGTCTAATAATATCGATAATAATGTGTCTTTGTCTAACAATGAGTTTTCAATAAAATACTTATACTTATAACAGTACTTATACAGGGTGTTTTTTTTAATATTACGAAAAATTACAATCACATATTCTACATAGAAAAATAACAATAACAAAACATGAATTTTATCTGCAAATGTCACAAAAATGACCACTTTCATGAGTAAATGTCCCAAGTAAAAGTTAGCCATAGAGCAAAAATTCTATTTTTGCACCTAAGCGTTTCTACTTTTACCATGACATTTCTTGTCTCTTTTGCTGCTTTAACAATTTCTGGAGAGGTGCAATGTGGTCATCAGCATTTGATATTTTGCACTACTAACTGCACTAGTTAAATTAATAAACACTTTCGAAAATCTCAACACAAATTCCGATATTGACGCGTGACATTTGTTTATATCATTATTTGCAAAGCGTCTTGATTATGTTGTTTATTTACTTGCCAATTATAGTGTTATTCTTTACTCTCGATCTGAATACGTTTGCGGATAAAATAGTATGGAGTAAAAGTGAGTTTATGTAGAATAAATATCCTGTATTATACCATTTTAAATAACCGCTACATCATATCAAACAAAAACATACAAAATTTTTATTATTACGGTTTTATTCGAAAAAGTTTTAGACAAGACACCCTGTATTATAAAGAAATATTCAAAAGCTACACTCTTACACACGTTAAACGTGTGATAACGATAAACGATAAAGCACAACAATGAATAAATAAGTTACATTGTTTTACACTTTTGGAACACCTCTATAGTAGTTTTTTTTTGTGAAAAATTGAATATGATGTTTTTTTAAATAATCTACACGTGTTTCGTCACTAAATTGGTACCATCAGGACAATTGTAAAACTAACTTTGTCGAATTTGTAGGAATTTTTACTTATATACAGGGTGGTCAGAACCAAAAGATAAAATAAACAATAAAATTCTTACCTATGTTATCAAAATTTTTCATCAAGAAGCTCATTTCTGTAATGACAAATTTAATAGATATAAAATATCAGTTCTTGCCAACTACAGGGGTAGTTCAAATTTAAAATTTACTAAAAGTGGATCGATTTTATCCAATTTTTAATCAGCTTTGCAGATTACCGTTTTATTAATCGTCAAAATGACGTTATTTTGGAAAGTTCTAATTAATGAAAATTGTGGAAAACTCACCATCTGGAAAAACTTGTCTCATCTTCAAATACGAGGTCGTAAGTCGTATAACGGACGCTTTATCCAACTGTGACGTAATGGCAGCAGGAAGTGGCAACAACTTGGCCAATTCTATAAATTCGGCGTTTTCTTTCTCCCTGCGGGACCTCGCCGCATTTTTACTTTTTTCCTTCATAGCGCCTCGAGCGACGCTCAGCGATTCTGCAACAAAACAAACCAAAATTCACTATAGAATAATTACAATTTTCAAGCACACTCGACGCAACTTCAACAACCCTCAACCCCTTGTTAATTCCAACAACATTTCGAAAATATTTGTGTTCATTAACGAACCGACATCACTGATGCTCATTCCTCACAATTATTTGTAATTTAAATTATTTTTCAAGGGCTCGTCTGCATTTTTACCCACTTTTTTGTCGTCTTGTGTTTCCGAATGAGAACTTCATTATTGGATTTTTTTTTAATAGCACCAAACATGGAAATTGCAAAACACTACACTGATGTGTTGGAAGATAGAGCAAAATTGTAGAAATGTCGAGTCTCTAGCTTCAGGGGTGTTTCAAATTGCCTCTTTAATGGACCAACAGGTCGTTACAGGTGGTGGGTGGTAAAATGCATGGGTATTTAGAGAATGAAGGGACAAAGGAGGTAACGCCTTGCAAATGGTGGGAATTCCCCAGATAAAAATGACCATTTGGGGGTTGTATTTCTATTATTAGGTACATTTTTACGATCATTTTACAAATAAAGAAATAGTTAAATCAACTTTTTTTTTTGATTTCTTTTTAAAGCTTTATTGAGTCTGCATTCTAAAATAGATGTCTCATTAGTCATTACTATCAAGAAATTGTATTTTTTAACACAGGGTTCACCAATTAAAGAGTTTTTTTTAATGGTCAAAACCTAAAAAGCTACTTCTCTTAGATCGAAAAGGAGAAACAAGAAAATGTAAAAAAAGGTATTTATAAGTTGTATCAAAGCCATAAACACATCTTTCATCCTCTTGTATCGTTTCTTAATATGTATTTTGGGAAAATTTAAAATTCCAAATGCTTATAATTGTAAATATCTATTTCATTTGAGACAGCTTTGAAAGTAGCCTACTTGTAACTTTTTTCGAAAAATATTCATAGCCGACTTCCCAGTAATTTAACAAAAGTGTCGGTCATTTTGTAAACAAAAAGTTGAATAATTCCGAAACGGAAAGAAATAGTCCTGTAATAGTTACACAAATTCTATTTTTTTTACGTAGAAACTAATAACGTAAAAATATGTAGGGTGTTTTCCTCAAAATAAAAATACAACACCCAGTGTATAATAAAAATATTTTTAATATGTGCACTTTAAGTAACGCTCCAGAGAAAAATTTCAAGTAAGATAAGATACCAGGAACATGGAAAAAATGTTTAAAAAATTCTATCTGTCAAATAATTATGACATTTATTTTTTAACATTTGACTTTTTTTTGTCTATTTAACGATACTGATGTTCTATATGTTATTTTAGAATTATTTAGTAAAGGTACAAAAATTTTGCCTATAAAAGCCACAAATAACATTAAAAAAGAGATAGAATTTAGAATACATCCTTGATTCCCCTTCTAATATCCAGTAGCAAAAAAACAGAAATAAATAGAGTCAAATTGCTAAATTTAACCTATCATAACTTCGAAATTTTTATAGATAATTTTTTTTTAACAGTTTTCCATTACCTTATATGGCATTTTTCTCTGGGGCGCGAGTTCTGGAGCAACCTGTATACACGGCATAATGATATATTAAATAGCAAAAAAGGTATACACCGATTTGGCACCCCTAGCCTAAGACATTTTTTCGGAATAAGTTTTATTCCGTTAGCGGTAAACTATTTTTTTTCTAATTTGGTTGTGAAAAGCAACCATTGTGATATGTTATTTTAGTTGTAAAAGTGTTTAATTTTATCACTAGTTATAAAATATGACATTATTTAATTACTAGTGTTAAAAAGTGTGACATAAAGAAAACAAATAATATTATTTTCATAGCAATGCCTATGCTTTTCACAACCAAAGTGGAAAAAATCTTGTATAAAACACGATTCAAAATGGCTGTTTTTTGCACACGTCTAGTAAAAAACACGGTCATTTTCCAACTTGTTGCATAAATAGCTAACATTTTTTTAGTAACAGTTTTTATCATAGACGATTTTGGTTCAGAAAAACGAAATTTAAAACTTTTATTTCCTTAATTTTGTTATTTCTGTTGATTATTGTTTTTTTGAAAGAGTTTTTATTTTATGTTTTGATTTCCAAGTGTTACATTTTTTTTGTATTTATTAGTTTATATTATTTACTGATTTGTGTTATTTTATCCTTAGCTTTTATAATTTTTATATTTCTTTATTTTTTATATTTTTTAATCTTTTACACTTTTATATTATATTCCAATTTATGGTTTTAGAGATCCTGTCTTATGGTTTCATTTATAATTTCCGTTAGAAAAAATATGGTTTTATGTTCCTATTTTTGTATATAACATATTTTTGTGTTTGTAATAAAATATGTATTTTTAAACTGCGATGCCCCTCTCTAAAAAAAATTGTAACGGCGCCCATGAACTTTAATAATCTTCTTAAAAAATATATTTCTATGAAAAAACTTAAACCAGAAAAAAAATTGAAATGAAAACCAGAAATTAAAAAAGACATTTGCTTTGTCATCAAATACCAACCGTTCAACGCGATTTCCCCTAGTTCTTGTTGCAAAGTAAAAAACACCAAAACGTTTTTCCATGCATCGAGAATAAATGGAAAAATTATGTTTTTAAGCAATGGGTACAAAAAGATATTTTTATATTAATTAGATAATTAATAGACGCTGCAAAATACTTTACGTTATCTTTTTTCCTTTTCCATTTAAGCAAATACGCAAAATTTTGATTAAAACAAGCAAAAATTTGAAACAGGTCAGTGGATCAATTACAATTTAATTTATTTACAAACGATTCTTAACAGATTTCGCTCTAATAAATCACTCTTTCCGACGTATAATTCTGTAATTGGTGTAGAGGTCACGTTTTGGCTAGTGTAAACAATGCTCTCAAATCACGTCCGTTTGTTATTATCGAGATAAATACAAAGTATCATAGATGGTAATGTTGCATGTAATCTAAATTTGCACTCACTAGCAAGCTGGATAAATATACCATTGTTAATTATTGCTTTAGACACGTACGACAGATTACTAGGATATTAACTCATGATGGAACGTTTATTATTACACCTCCACTCAATATTGCGCTCTATTTTTAAACTTTTGTTTCACATTTCACATCAAACCTTTCTATATCCATCAAGAAATCGGATAAATTTTCCGCCTTTTACAACCTTTCGCAGGTAATTTGGGAATTCCTTTAGGAAACCCAAAACATCTGGAAGCAATTCAGCAAAACACCTTAATGTATTTATACAACCTGCTCATTTAAATTTTAGTATTTGAGAGTGGAGATGAGTTCAGGTTCTCACACTTTGGCAAGTGTTATTGCAACTACAGGAAATTGTCAATAAGAAACACCGAAACAATAAAAACTAGGTAAGAAGGACCTGAGGCACGTTCTCGAAATTTTTATGAATGGACCGACGGTAGTGGACGTAGTAAAACGGTAAAAAGGGCACAAGAATCCCAAAAATGCAGAATTTACAGCCGAGATTCTGAAAGTGTGTTGGCGAAACTGATATGTGGGTTACCGACGCATCCGTCATTAAAGTCTCGTTATTTTCAGCGAAGCCATTGTCCTGAAAATTCCGGGAACAGCACTGAAGCACCGCAATAAAGCGCCCTCTGTCTGCCGCCAACGTAAATAACCACGTGCATAACAACACATTTATGTACCTCATCGAATCGTTTTCGAAAAGAAATCCTTCGATATGTGCGCAACTTTAATTACTCACGACCGGTAATTTTCCTCATATTTTAGTTTAATAAATTGTTTCCAATTTCTAAACGGTGAAACTTTATGTCTACGGTGTGAATTATCACGACTATAAATCATTTTATTGAAAATAATAATCACTTTCATTTGCCGGAAATAATTTATTTATTGGCAACTAATTGGAGAATTGCGGTGAGAGCTTTTCAGAGAACCTTTACACATTTTTTAGACATAAACTTAGACAATATGTAGTCTATTTGTGCTCTATCCATAAATAGATATTATTTATTTTATTGTTAAAGTACTGAGAACAACTATAACTTCCTAGTGATTATTTAAATTAGCTTGAAAGAAGCAGGAAACACAGAGTTTAACGCACAAATCTCTAAAAAAATAAAAAATCAAACAAAAAAACGCAATGTGACTTTTAAAAATATGTGTACGGTCTTAGTACTGTTAAAACTAATTCCTGTGGGTGTATCTTCTGTTTTGTATCATTTTAATAAAGCAAATAAAAATTAAAAAAATGTAAATGGTCTTAAAGTAAGAACACACGGTATAGTTAAGCAGTTAAAAAATTATAACAGTATCAAAATTTGAAAACCAGTAATAAGAAAATAATTATAATTATAATGTTTATTAATTTAACTAGTGCAGTTTGTAGTGCAAAATGCGCAAAAGTGCGTTTATTAATATGGCAAATACGACAAAAAGTTATTAAGAAAAGTTGTTTAGAACATTTAGGCCTCTATACTAAATTTCAGAATCATCGGCCAACTATGATTTTTTTGAGATAATTAATTTTTATTAACAAATTCATTTAGTACTAATAATTTATTCGTAATAAAAAAATTCTTTGATTTGCGAATTAATATACCTACATAAAAAAATGAAAAATCATAGTTGGGCCGATGATTTCGAGATTTGGTTAACAAGCCCAGATGTTGATTCTAAACAACAAAATGTACTTTAAATAATTTTCAAACTAAAATTATGTTAGAAATTTGTCTTTAACCAAGCAGGACTAAACCCCTAAAATAAAAATTTAAATCAAGATTTTTTTTTATCGTTTACAGGAGTCGTTTTACTTATCCGGGGACACACTGTAGGTATATGTATAAAACTTATTAAACAATTAAATTTTAAAACATTATTTTGGTGTCAACAATGCGTTAACAAAAATTATTTATTCCAGGACCGTCATCGGCTTTTTTTCAAATTACCATTATTTTTTTTTCCATATATTTTTGACTTGATAAAAGCCGAAAAATCAAGTTTTAATTTTAGATTTCAAATGCGGCGTTGTTAGTTTATTTCAAAAATTCATGTTTTGTCATAAATTTTCCTTTTTATAGTTAGTTTTTAATAAGAGAAAATGTAATTTTATACAGGGTGTTCCGTTTTTATTGTTACAAACTCAAACAGGTGATAGAATATTCAATTTTAAGACAAATGTTTCCTATGAACATGTATCAACACACCCCCTGAAATGGATGCGTTTTTAATGGGGTTTTCCCACTATTGCAGTATAGATAAAATTACAAGAGTTGGTACAGCTGATTACTTTTAAACCCCTGAACGAATTTAAAGATCAGTTGTCAAAATTTTTAATCACGGGTCTGTAAGACAAATTGTAAACTGATTTTACTCAAAAACGGTAAGTTTTATCGAAAAAACGCAAGAGATCTCTTTTTTGTGAAAAACTATGAAATTTACAATTTTGTGGCTGAAAGTGGCAAAAACCAATCGCCAAGATAGTTAGGGTACTTTTACTCTAAGCCCCCCAGTTTATTACGCCCCTGAGTAAAAATTTCGACATTTTATCTTTGAATTCATTTGGGTGTATAAAGGTTATCAGTTGTATCAAATTTTGTAATTTTATCCACGATGGTTTTTGAAATATTGGAAAAAATATATTAAAAGATGCACTCCTTTCAGGGGATGTGGCTCCCTTAAATAAAATTTTTCGATAAATGTTTATAGGAAACTTTTATCTTAAAATTGAATATTCTATCACCTGGTTAAATTTGTAACAATAAAAATAGAACACCCTGTATATTGGTAAAATGGCATTTGCTCTTTTCATTTATATAACATTCCAATGTCTCATATATACAGAGTATTAATAAAAGTAATAAAATTATAACAAAGTTTTTAATTTTCTAAACAATTTTTAAATTGATCAATCGATCAAATAAAAACACTTCGTATTGTTTTAATACAACAAATAAAAAAATAAGAATGAAAAAAAAACACCCGGTATGGTGAAAACTAATTCTAATTTTATTTTTTTTTGTACTTTAATAATAGCGATGCAATTTTATGATTCATCTTGTATATTAAAACACCTGTGACCATTTCTAAAAGTCCAGGTAAATAAAGCCGCGGAGCCACCTGGGGTGCCATTGAAACGTTTCCGCCCTAACAAGTTTTAAAAGAAACATAACCGGAATTTTTATTGGCTCGTTGCGAGGCCATGTTGAAATCACCACCAATCACACGATTTGTTTTGTTTATTTTTTTTTTTTTGAATTTATTCGTTTTAAAATTCTTGAAATATTCACAAACGTTAGTCTAGCAATTTAAATGCTTAGTCACCGGATTCACACGGAGGACATCAGTCTTTGCAAGTAAATCACCTTACACTACATCGTTACCTGATTCTCCTTTCGCCGAAGCCATTTTTTCCCAAGAAGATCGCAAAAAACCGTAAGTTAAAAGAAACACATGTCAAAGACGGAACACAACACCAAGACATCCGATCGAAGTGCTTCAAAGTTCAAACAATAAAGAAATAAAGATCTTAGCAAAGTCTCATGGCCCCGATGGAAAATGCTGACGAAGAATCGTGTTAGAACCTTGCTCCTGTATGTTTAAACTTGTGACCAATATTTATAAAACAAGATCTTGGATGACATACACGGTGGAGGTAGGGGTTTTGCATTTTTTGTTAGGGGAAATACAGACAAAAATCGAAAGTAATTTTTTTAGAAATTAAGTTTTGACTTTTGGCACAAGTCTGTCTTAAAGAAACACCGATACAAATATAAAAACATGCAAGAATAGAGAATTATGGTCAAGGTTACGACGAAAGGTTTATTTTTTTTCAGCTTGCTACATCATTTATTTGCGAAAAAATATTATTTATTTATACTTAATTTGAATAGCAAATAAATTTTATTTTTTATAATGTGATGTTATTTTGAGTTTTGACCAACGATTGCTCTTATCTACTGATACTTTTATTTCAGTTTTGCCTGAATCAGTGTTTAAAAATATTAAATTACTCATCAGTATTAATTGGTAACAACAGTGTTATTTTTTAACGATTGTTACATTGTTACAATCTTGTGGAGAAATAATTTAATAAAATAAAAAACTCCTATTTCAAGCAACCTTGAAATAGCAAAAAGACTGCACTTTTTTGATTTTATCTAAATAAAAAAAAGAAGAAGTAGGTAAGAATTTCAAGAAGGAGAAATCTTTTTCGACCATTACTGATTTTTACTTTTCATTTATTTTATGTTTGTTAGGTATTTGAATTTTTATTATCTATTAAACCTGCATTTTCTTACGTAGAATGTAATAATAAACAGTTAACATTTTTTTTAAGTCTTTGTTTAGTCTTGTATTTTTTTTAATGAGAAACATAGAAAAGCATATTTTTTCTCATTTAAAAAATATAAATTTGTAACAAAATAATTTTATAATTCTACTTAAAAAATGAATTACATATTTTGTTTGATAGTAGTTG
>NW_025401050.1:6050598-6056475 GCF_015345945.1 Tribolium madens | reverse complement strand
TGACAAAACGACAAAAAAATTGAGCAAAAAATTGAACAATATCATAAAAACTTGGAATTAAACTTTTGTGATAAATAACCTAATAGGTATTTAAAAATAATATAAATACATGTGATTAATA
The DNA here is from genome assembly GCF_015345945.1 of Tribolium madens. Taxonomy (NCBI): domain Eukaryota; kingdom Metazoa; phylum Arthropoda; class Insecta; order Coleoptera; family Tenebrionidae; genus Tribolium; species Tribolium madens. Next base: position 6,056,354 of record NW_025401050.1, on the reverse strand, counting down.
AGTGCCAAGTTAAACTCTTGAAAAAAGCAAACATCATTTTTGGCATAATTCTGTGTTGTTTTTAAGAAAATGTTGTGAAATAATTGTGTTTCTAGCTGAAAAATATTTCAAAACGCTCAAGAAATGTAAAAATAGTATAATTATCGACTTAATTGATTGATTTTTTGGTATGTTTTGGCGAAATTTTACGAAAAACATTAAATTGTAGTACAAAAACGTGTAACCAAATTTTGTGGTTTCCCGGCTTATTTTTGCATTAATTTTGCAAAATAAATGATCTTCTGGTTGAAAAACAAAATAAGTCAAGAGAAACAATCTTACAAATAATATCAATTTCGATTTGATTTTGCAACTTTTTAGCCTGTTTACGCAAACTTTTTCGAAATTGTTTTTTTTATTTCCAAAACGTGCTTAAGCATTTAAAAAAGGTAAAAATAACATTATTTTTATCCTATTTTGTCAAATTTTTGGGCTTGTTAAAAAAAAATGCGAAATAATTGCGTTTTAAGTTGGAAAACGTGCTAAAACGCTTGTGAAATGTAAAAATAATATAATTTTCGACTTAATTGATTAACTTTTTTAATTGTTTTGCCGAAATCTCTCGAAGAGAGATTATAGAAGAAAAAAAAATGTCAAGTACAAAAAAATTGGTTGATTTTGCAATTTTTTCTTTTGTTTACACGAAATTTATTGCAATTGTATTGTTTTTATCTCTAAAACGTGCTTAAACACTTAAAACATGAGAGAGAGAGAGAGAGACAATATTTTAGTAAACTATAAAATTATGATCTTTCTTTCAATTTAAAACAAGATTTTTTTTGTCATAACAACTTATAATAGTAATAAAATTAAAAACACATTCTTTTAAATACATAAAAGTAGCATATTATGTTATTAGGAGTAGTTATTAGAACGTAGTGCGTCACTATTAAAATTTGTGTTGAATTTTTGTGTTTATTAACTTAACTAGTGCAGTTAGTAGTACAAAATGTCGAATGCTGATAATCAAAGTAACTCTCCAGAAATTACTGAAGCAGCAAAAGAGATAAGAAAGAAACAATATTGGTATAAATGTCAATAATGTCACGGTAAAAGTAAAAACGCTTAGGCGCAAAAGTTAAAACTTTGGCATTTGTACCTACAAGTGGTCACTTTTGTGACGTTATTTAATAGAGACAATCATGACGTTGCTTTCCCTAAAGCATGAGTAATTTTTCCTTGTAGTCGTTCAAAGTGCAACCTCATTTAGCGTTATTCTCGAACCTACATACGTTGACATTTTTTCTTTATCGGCTGATTCATTATTTCGCAGTTTTGTGAAAAGCGACGCGATTAACATTTGTTTTTCTTGTCGCAATCTCATACTTGAAAATCCGCATGTAAACAGAGGGATGCACAATTCGAACATGCCGAATAATAATAAAAGCAATAAGAGAAGTGCCCTCGCGAACACCCTCCAAATCGGGCTAATCCTCTCGAAATGGCTGCTGCCGGAAGGAAAATAACTCGAATGACCCTTATTTATTCTAGATATTTATTTCGCATATTTTTTATTTATTAACATCGTTAGTGTGATTGAAGATGGGCGGAGGATGGGGATGTGCTCAAATCAAGACACCCTTGAAACGGAACTAGGAATTAGTTTAATCCCAGATGCTTTGGTTTGTTTGGCCGGATATTTTCTTAAGTGAGGCTGGGGGTGGTTTAATGTGATTTAATCCCGGGTTTACAAGCCCCCAACCGACTGTTTTTAAACTAAATAGGATTAATCCCCACTGAAAAAAATCACACCAAAAAGTTCTAATCAACTGAAACGTGATTCTGTCTTTGTTTAGAATCGTAGATACCAACGTCAAAAACTGAAAAACTCTCAAAATTGAAAAAAGCTTAAAGGTTCTTAAGACTGCATAAAACGTTATTTGGCCGAGTTTGAAAAATTCCAAATTTTTGAGTTTTTGAAGATGAGCGGTAGTAAATCGGAAATATAGTCAATTTACTTTAAGTCGTAAAAACGCTTGAAATATGGTTTTCTAGACCTAAAATTACGCGCTGCAACAGAATAAAATACTCTACGATGCATACTTTTTGAGATATTGAGTAATAAATTCAAGAATAGAGCTTTGAGCTATACTCGATTATGACAAAAAAATCAATATTGTTTTATTCTTATGAAAAACGAGTTCTATATGTATGTAAAATTTAGCGCAGAATACGCTTGTACAAACCGTTTTGACCTAGGACTCATAGTTTTTGAGATATAATTTTTTTAATGAAAAAAACTAGAAATGGCTCTGTATCCGGAACTACAGGGTGCGCCAGAACTCGCGCCCCAGAGAAAAATGTCATATAAGGTAAGATACCAGGAACATGGAAAAAAGTTTAAAAAAAATTATCTATAAAAATTTCGAAGTTATGAGGGTTTAAATTTTGCACTTTGACTCTATTCATTTCTGTTGGAAAAATAATTTTCCAAGTTTTTTTTTACTACAGGCTATTAGAAGAAGAAACGAGGAAGCTGTATCCTAAATTGTAACTCTGTTTAATGTTATTTGTGGCTTTTATTGGCAAAATTTTTGTCCCTTTACTAAATAATTGTTAAAAAACATATACAACATCATCAGTATCCTTAAATAGATATAAAAAAAATGTCAAATGTCAAAAAATAAATGTCAATCTATCGACTGACGTCTAACCCAAGTTAAAAAATTTCAATTTTAATTCGTACACAGCGTCTCAAAATCTAAAAAACTGTAAAATTCGTAGTAGTTTTGAAGTTATAGTTGAATGTATATTTTCGATATTTTTTTGTCTTCATCAGAAATTTTCTCGATAACTATTTATCGTAGAACAATGATCTTTTTTTGTATATGATAGAAAATTAAATTTTCTTTGCAACAGTATTAAACATAAGAGGTTGTCACTAATAAATCCGGAGTTAGAGACCGCTCCGGGTGCCAAAAATTAACCAAAATCTCGACAAAAATAAAAAAAAAATCAACTTTAAAATTGAACCATATAACGTTTTTTACATTTCTAGAGATCTTAGAGACTCAAAAAGTGCACAAAACGTTATTTGGTCGAGTTTGAAAAATTACGAATTTTTTTTTTGAAGTAGTAAAATTATAAAAATAGTCGTAAAAACGTTTGAAATATGGTTTTCTAGGCGTAAAATTACTCGCTGAACACGATTCAACTAGTTAGAATACTCTACGATGCATAGTTTTTGAGGTATTGAGTAATAAAATTAAAAATAAGGCTAGAAACATAAGCATTATATCCGATTCTGACTAAAAAATCAAACTTTTTTTATTTTTACGAAAAACTAGTTTTTTTTTCATATGTGAAATTAACGGAGAATACGCCTGTGAAAAGCATATTGACCTAGGACTCATAGTTTTCGAAATATGACTTAACAAATTCTTACTTTTTTTGGGGCAAAACTGTTATGTTATAATCTCCTGATGTTACAAAAAAAATGAGTGTTCCACGATAAATACTTATCAAAAAAATTGCTGATAAAGTCAAGAATATGGAAAATATAAATTCGACTATAAACTATTACGAATTTTGCATTTTCTTGACACCATCAATCGATTTCCTGGAACATTCTACATATGTATACAAAACCTGTCACATGTTTGGAAATAATTTCAATTGATGCAGTTTTCGTATTTATAGCGACTCGCCCTGTATAATTAACTGTATTTTATTGTCACAATGGCATAAATAGAAATGTCAATAAGAAAGTTCTGGTATCTAAATTGCACATAAATTTAACGACTTGTAATAGTAATATCTCGCTTTCTGTTATTCCATACACCTAATGAGAAAAAATCCAAACAAAGTGAAGTCAAAACTACAAAGAGAACCAATCCTCAAGCAATCATAAAACCTCAGCAGATGGTTTGAGCAACAACACACCTTTATTTTTCAGTTAGTGTTTCGTTTCGTCTCGCGCTACTCTCGATTAATAATCTCAAGAGCAAAGCTTATTAAAGTAAAAGCCCAAAAACCGCATAAATATATCATAAATTGCCATAATCGGATATTTGTATTTGCATAGCGGCCCCCGGAATTGCGCAAATGTTATGAAGAATAAATGCGATATTGCTTTCAAAGTAAATTTGAACTGTTGGTTCAACAGTTCGAGGTGAATGTCAATGAGGAACATTTAACTGTTTTTACAGATGGTGGGGCTCCGCCCCGTCCCGCTGAAATTAAGGCAATTAGCAAGGTTGGCGTGCTAATTGCCATTGACATATGAGGAGGTAAATTTATGGCTCAAGGAAGGAAAAGGAAGGAGATTTTTGCACTCTTCTTCTTGTTTGCGTGAAACAAACATTGTAACAATCAATTAAACAATGCAAACAATTAAAAAAAATCAAAGTTTTTTTCTAGCATCTCACGTTTTTGCTCCTTATCAGCCCCCATGAAACAAATCTTCTCCGAATAAATTAAGTGCTGTCTTCCTTTGTTAGCGACCTTCTTCAAATTCAAATATTGATCATTATTGATCGATTAAATGGTGTTTCGTGAGAACACAAAAGAGATTTTTATCGGTTTAGTCTCCGTTTTTCAAGGGGTGTCGCAACTTTATTTTGCACACGCTGCAAATTCTCATTCGTGTTTTTGTCAGGTGCGCCAACGGTCAACCAGTCAAAACAATGCAGCCAACTTTATGGCACTAGTATCGAATTTAAGCGAGACGTAATTTCAGAACCAGTCAAAATAACATATGATACTTTTATTTTTTCGTAAATGGTACATCACTGTATTTTTTTAACTATGCTATTTAAAACTTTTGTATCGCTGCCAAAAAGTTAAGAAAAGTAAAAAATCATATGTGTGATTGAACAAATACACAAAGTTTGTATTATACTTATTTCCAAAACATCCTGTGTACACTTGAAAATAATTATAACTTTAAATAATTTTCAATTATACCGAATGTCTTAGAAATGAGTTACAATTGGTAGAAACTTGTGTTTTTTTTAAATAAAACACCAATTATTTTGCGTTTTTAGAAATCGGTTTTGCTAAAATTTTGAATTAATTTGTTTTTTTTTTACAAAAATTTATTACAACTTAAGAAATTAAGAAAATTAAATTATAAAACAAATTTTGTTTTCTTGAAATTCCGTAGAAGTATTGGGCGAGGTCGGAAGTAAATTAAACATAAAATTGCCTATCTAAAAATAACTGAAACATGTCCAAGTATAAGAATAAACTTTGAGAAAACTATTTTTTTCTCTTTATTATAATTATCAGCAAAAATCTCCCATAAAATGAATAGTCCAATAATAAAAATTTAAATATTTACAACTCGAAAGAAAAGTTCAAACTCCTTTTTATTAAAATTAAAACTGTTTGACATTTTTTTAAATAAAACACTAATTATTTTGCGTTTTTAGATATCAGTTTTGCTAAAATTTTGAAATAATTTGTTTTTTTTTACAAAAATTTATTACACAACTTAGGAATGAAAGACAATTAAATTATAAAACAAATTTTGTTTTCATAAAATGCTGTAAAAGTTTTGGGCGAGATCGGAAGTAAATTAAAAAAATTGCCTGAAGATGGCTATCTAAAAATAACCGAAACATGGCCAAGTATAAGAATAAACTTTGAGAAAACTATTTTTTCCCTTTATTATAATTATAAGCAAAAATCTCCCATAAAAATGAATAGTCCAATAATAAAAATTTAAATATTTACAACTTGAAAGAAAAGTTCAAACTCCTTTTTATTAAAATTAA
>NW_025401050.1:6036663-6049538 GCF_015345945.1 Tribolium madens | reverse complement strand
ACAGCAAATTAAGAATAATAAAAAATTATATATTCACAACTTGAAAGACAAATGTATAAAAAAATACAATCATGCCTATTGGTAATTCTTTTGTAATTCTTTCTTGTGCAATAGAAAAAATAAAAAAAATTATAAAACAAAAACTACCAATTCAAAAGTTTATTTATCGGTATTAAATATTTAATTAAATGAAAAATAAAAAAACACATGAATTATTATTTCTAAATATCTCACTTAATCTCTAGTTCCGCCCCCGCCCGGGTGTTCGACAAATTGATGACTTTAGCAGACTTTCTGTCTGTTCATTTTTCGGTAAAATTTCAGATCTCTCTCGGTGGTCCTCTTTTGCTAACGCCGCAGACATTTAATCCTGTCAAATCATTCGCCACATTTGAGACTTTCCGCACAAGTGCTGGAACGCATGTTTGCCATAAATTATCCCCAAATGAATTTCTTGCAGAGAAATATTTTTTCTGTATTTAGCAAACCAATATGGCATAATTGAGGCCACTTGGGCAAGCAATTCGCTCGCCGAGTGCTAATAGCGACCACAATAATAGCCATTTTATGTTAGTTTCAGTTTCCGTTTCCACATCATTACCTTTTCTGTGTTATAGTATATTGTGCACCTTGGCATAACAAATAAGTTCAACGAACAAGACAAATGCAAACTTTTTCCAAAATAGATTCAGAGCGAATAAATGAGAAAAGTTAAATAGTTATGCGAGCGAGGGACAATGCTTGTTTTGCTCAGAAGCTGCATTCTTTCACGATTTTCTTGCGTCATTAGTTGTTAGCACCCTTGACGCTTTTCGTTGGTAAATCAGCGCCCTTGAGGGTGGCATACCTGGGTGTAGAGAAAACAAATTTATTTTTAAACAAAATGTCCGGGAAAAATCATGTAAAGTCTGTTTTTTTAACAAAAATGTCAAACAGTTTTAAAGAAATTTGAACTTTTCTTTCAAGTTGTAAATGTTTAGTTTTTTATTATTGAACATTTTTGTGAGAGATTTTTGGTTATAATAAAGGGAAAAAATAGGTCTTGTTTTCTCAAAGTTTATTCTTATATTTGCTACATCGTTTCAAAACTAAAATTAAGAAATCTCCGTATTTTTTTGTGCGTGGAGACAATTCTTAAATAAAAATTCTTTAACAAAATTTTTTATTTTTTTTTAAATAAAGGTGCAGTCGAAGACAAAAGACTTTGGTCGTTAATATCATTTTTTGACGAACTCATTTTTGTATAATTTGAAATTCGTGCCATAATTTCAGCAATATTAGAAAGTTTATCGACATTTAAACAATTTTTGCCTTTTTAGACAGAAAAATCAATCACAAAGGGTAAATTACAAAATTACAAAAATTACAAAATTTCTGACATAGAAGAATATTTTTTCGTGACATTGATGACCAAAATCTTTTGTACGCAATTGTACATAATTTTTTGTAATTTTTGAAAGTGCATGGCATACCTGGGAAAATATCCGGGAAAAATCATGTAAAATCCATTTTTTTCACAAAAATGTTAAACAGTTTTAATTTTGATAAAAAGTAGTTTGAACTTTTCTTTCAAGTTGTAAATATTATATTATTATTATTGGACGATTCATTTTTGTGGGAGATTTTTGCTTATAATTATAATAAACGGAAAAAAATAGATCCTGTTTTCTTAAAGTTTATTCTTATACTTGTACAAGTACATGTTTCGGTTATTTTTAGGTAGCCATCTTCAGGCAGTTTTGTTTAATTTACTTCCGACCTCGCCCAATACTTTACAGCATTTGATGAAAACAAAATTTGTTTTATAATTTAATTGTTTTTTATTCTTAAGTTGTTGTGTAATTAATTTTTGTAAAAAAAACAAATTATTTCAAAATCTTAGCAAAACCAATACCTAAAACGCAAAATAATTAGTGTTTTAAAAACATAAGTTTCTACCAATTGTAACTCATTTCTAAGACATTTTATAAAACTGAAAATTATAAATGTTTTGGAAGTAAGTACCTGCAATACATACTTTAGGTATTTTTTCAATCAAACACTTAATTTTTTGGCTTTTTTTTAACTTTTTGACTGCAATACACAATACGTTGTAGCACTAAAAATTGTATTTTTTTTTGAAATTGTAAGTATTCAATTTTTTTATTCTTAATTTTTGTGTAGTAAACTTTTAAAATGAATATGTTTGTGTAAAAAATAAATTATTTATTTAAATCTAAGCAAAGCAAAACCGAAAAAAAAATTTAACTTAAAGCCATTGGCATTAACAACTATGTATATCCAAAAATAAATTTTAGATATTATAGCTATATCCGAAAACGCAATAAATTTGTGTTTTATTGAAAAAAAAACATTTCTAATATTTGTAAATTATTTCCAAAAAATTCTGTATAATTGAAAATAATTGCAAATGATTCGAAAGGTTAGTATGCAGCTCGTCCGGAAAGACCATTAAAAAATTTTGGAGGCTTTTTTCAGGTCAACAAGAGAAAAAGTTTTTATATAATTATGTTCTTAAATGCAGCTAAAATGGCAAGCCAATTTTATACAACTGCGTGCAAAAAATTTTGGTCGTCAATTCTTCTATGTCAGAAATTTTGCAGTTTTCTCTTTATGGTTGATTTTTCTTACAAAAAGTTAAAAATTGTTTAAATGTCGGTTAACTTTGTAATTTTGCTGAAATTAGAACACGAATTTTAATTATACAAAAATAAGTTTGTCAAAAAATTACATTGACGACCAAAATTGTTTGCATGCGACTGTGCCTTTATTAAAAAAAATCAATTTTTTTTTTAAGAATTTCTTTTTTGTTTTGCACAAAAAAAACCTTTTTTTAAGTTGTGTCCCAATTTTAATTTTGACTACCAACACGCAGTGAATTTTTTCATATCGCACTAACTTTCTTATGAAGGATTTCCGGACATAAGTCTACAAGAACTTTTTTTTCAGTTTTGACCTAAGGAATTGCCCCTCACACTATTTTAACGTTTTTTTGGACACCCTGTATATCACTTTTGTACAGAAATTTGTAAATATTGTAACACTGAAATGTCAATTATTTGATGACAGCTCGAAATTTCTTTTTTATTTTAAATTCACTGACACTAAAAGCAGCCAACTTGCAAAAATGCAAAAACTTTTGTATAATAACTTATTTTTGGAACACCCTTTAAATTGGGAAAAAACAAACCAGAATTACCCTTTAACCAAAAACATGGTGAATGATAAATAATCGAAGGACCGTTAACTCTGGAATTAGTTGAACAAATTTTTTGAATTTAATCGGAATTGCTTGGAATTATTTGAAATTACTGAAATTACTTGTGAATTACTGGAATTTTTCTGGAGTTACTGGATTTTTTTTGGAATTAATGAAAAATTTTTGTGGAATTTTTGAAATATTTTCTGGAATTATTGTAATTCTTTTTGGAATTACTGGAATTCTTTTTGAAATCATCGGAAATTACGAGTTGAATCACATGCTGTGCATTAGATAGACGGACAAAAATCAAATTAACATTAATTTCACTTACTAATTAATAAAGTAAAAAACCTAGCAATAGGCAAACACATTTTTGTGTGAGATTTTATTCGACTAATTTTGAAATAAAATGTTAACAAATTTTTCACCTAATTTGTTAATATCATTACCACATTCGGGATACGTTTATAAAATTTTGTGATTTTTATAGACATGACACAATTTTTTTATCAATTAATTAAACTTCCAAAATATTGTAAAGGAGTCTAGGGGAGTACGAAGGGCATTAATCAAAAGATATTTAAAAAATGTCAGAGAATTGGCATTACAGGAATTAATTTGGAATTACGGGAATTTCTCTGAATTTCTTTTGGAATTATTGGAATTTCGGTGGAGTTATTTTAGAATTGAAAGTGGTTGTAGAGATTTTTTTTTAATAAATATAAAAAATTTACAACATTAAAAAATTAATTTTGTTATTATCGTTCTTCAAAAATTTTCACGGGCGAGGCTTCAGCTTCACTGACCTCGTTCTTTGACTTTTTTTACAGAGGAATAATGTTTAAATCCTATTCCTTCTGTATATTTTTCCATTTGTGATAATCAGGAAATTTTTTTAACAGTGAACATTTGAATTTTTTATATTTTTTATTTTAAAGTGTAACAATTTTCAATAGCTGATGATGGCGCAAGAGTGCCAAAACATGTCCCAACTTGACTAAATAAAATTTATCGATTTGTGAAGTTGACTTTAATATTACTTACTGTTTAAAAAAATAAAATAATTGTTATCGCCGGTTCAACAACCGAAAATTCGGCGTTAATTTTGAGTAATTTTGACTCTTGCGTAGCCAATAAATCAAAATTCCAGCTCCCAACTGGAGGATATTTATAGTTCATCGGCGCGTTTTTCTTCTATCGCCGCCGTCAAAAGTTATAAAATCGGGAATTCGTGTTATCGTTCTATTTCTGTGTTGAGAGAGGGTATGGGTCTGGGGATATTAATGATCGTTTCTTCCCATTTGGGCGCGCGGTCGAGGCTTTGTGCCTGGGTTGACACGCTCCATCGAGCGTGTAACAGCAGGCAGTAATCACAAAGACAATAGTCGAAGAGAAGCGAAGAATTGACCATACGTGTGACTCGACTTCGTCATTATATGACGACCGACTCACTTCACACTGTCAAATATTGGCCGAATCGATTTGACGCGACTTTTGTGTGCTGTTTGGGCTTTGCCGTTCTGCCGCCAAAATTTTCACTTTATTGCTGGAACGAGCAATAACCCCGAGATTTGATGCGACAAAAATAATTGCTCATGATTCAAAAGAGTAAAACCACTGAAGACATTTTTTTGAGACGTCCTGTAGCTACATTTGATTAAGGTTTTTGCTATTTTCATATTGTAATACCTACATGTTTTTTTAACATAATACAACACAAAATTACTGTCCTAAAGCTTCAAGGGGCCGCTAACTCAAAAAAATGTGTACCTACAACTGATTATAATTTTTTTTAAGAATTTCAAAAAAATTTCACTGAAATTCTAGTAACTCCAATAATCCATTAAAATTCCAAAATAGGTACTTTCTGTAATTACAAATAAATTTTGATAGTTCTAAAAAATTATTGTAATTTTTAAAAGAAATTAAAAAAATTCAATAGTTACAGATAATTCCAGTAATTTCAATAATCTATCGTACTTTTCCATTGTTATTAGAACAATTCCTTTAATTACAAATTAATTATTGTAATTCCAAAATATTTCCTCTAATTCTAAATTAGATTTTTCTACGTCTTTACATTGATAATATCATATTTATATTGAGAAGATTGAGTCTGGTTCTGGAATAATAAAACTTATTCTCACATATTTCAAAATGATTTTAGTCAAACGTAAATTTGAGAACCTTTATGATAAAATAAAAAATATATTATTATTCTATTACTATGCACAAAGATAAAGTTTATAAAACGAGCAAAGTGCGAGTTTTTTAATTTTTTGAGTATATAATGGCCACTACATATATGCGAGATGAAAACTATACTTTGTCTACTGTTACGTAAATGTTACATTTTTAAGCTCTTGTGTCTCTCATTTTTTATATGCTTTCGTTTTTATGTTAAAATATATTTGTTCCCATTTTTTTACGTTCCAAATTACTTCCGGTAATTGTACAAAATTTAACAAAATTTTCAAAAGAAACTATCCAAAAAAATCCAGTAGTTTACAAATAATTTCAGTAATTTCAAACAATCCCATCATAATTCCAAATACATACTTCCAAATAACTCGAGACAATTTCGATTAAATTCCTAAAAATTGTACTACTAATTCCAGAGTCAACGGCCCCTCGTAAAGTTTCAAAAATTAATAGTCCGGGAGAGATGGACCACTAATAGTTTCTAATTATTATTTTTTTAATGTGTAGTATTTTACTTTTTTTATTAATAATTAAGATGCTATAAGATTTTAAGACAAAACATATAATGTATTAGCAAAATTTTGCAAAAAAAATTGATAAAGCTACAAATAATGTGAAAAAATATGTACCTAGATTGTTATTTGCACATAAGTTGAGTACAGTCCTGGAATAATATTTCAAATAAATATTTTTTATTATTGTAGAACATGCGTGTTTTAAATAACCAAAAATACAGGGTGCGCCAGAACTCGCGTCCCAGAGAAAATTTTCAAGTAAGGTAAGATACCAGGAACATGAAAAAAATGTTTAAAAAATTCTATCTGTCAAAAAAATTTGACATTTATTTTTTGACATATGACATTTTTTTATGTCTATTTAATGATACTGATGATCTTGTATATGTTTTTTTTTTATGAAACATCCTATATTTGTTTTTACAGATTGATTGCATATTTGGCAAGCTTTTTAACGATTTGGAGTTTGTGTAATAAATTTGGAATATTTTGGGTTAGTGTGTATATCTTAAATATTATTATTTAAAACAATTATTATTATCAGCACAAGTACTAACGAAAATAATGCTAATTCAAATGAAAAAGACTTAAACTTCCTCATTAAAAAACATCACAATAACCCCACCTTGTATATGTTTTTTTACAATTATTTAGTAAAGGGACAAAAGTTTTGCCAATAAAAGCCACAAATAACATTGAACAGAGTTACAATTTAGGACACAGCTTCCTTGTTTCCCTTTTTAATAGCCTATAGCAAAAAAACTTGGAAAAGTTTTTTCCCAACAGAAATAAATAGAGTCAAAGTGCAAACTTTAAACCTTCATAAATTCGAAATTTTTACAGATAAATTTTTTTTAACATTTTTTCCATGTTCATGGTATCTTACCTTATATGGCATTTTTCTCTGGGGCGCGAGTTCTGGCGCAGCCTGTATAGGAACGCATTTAAACATGTGTATAAAATTAATATTATACTAGTTTTTTCTTTCTTCTGAAAAATTATGATTTTCATAAAACCATATAAAGGAAAAAAATTACATTTTTACAATTTTTTTTCAATTCCAAAAAAAATCCAACGAAATTCCAGTAATTTCAATAATCCATGTAATTCCATTGTTTCTGTAATTCCAACTTAATTTCCATAATTCCAATTTAATTCCAATTGTTCGAAATAAATTTAATCTAATTTTTAAACGATATTAAGATAATTTCAAAAGACTCCAGTAATCCACAAATAATTTCAAACAATCCAAAAATAGTTTTAATAATTCCAAATGTGTATATTTACTTCGAAATAATTCCTAGCAATTTCGATTAAATTCCAAAAGTTTATGTATAAACTTAGTTGTAACTAATTTCAGAGTTAACGGCTCCTTGCCGCGCTATATCTCACTTTGTATAGTACTTATCAACAAAATATGGAAAAATGATAATTTTCTTCACAATCACTGTAGTAATATCACGAATCGTAACTTTTTATAAAAGTCGGAAAATTAGTCATTACGTCCCATGGTCAGGAAATAATTTATGAAGAATTACCAAAGTTAGGAACCTATCAAATGTGAAAAACTTGATTTGTTAGCATAGCAAGTTTGACAGAAAATGGCTATTTTATTATTAAAAAAAAAAGTGATTGCAAATAAAATAGTGTATAAACCTTGGTGACGGTCAATAAGTGTTTAAAAAATTTTTAATCGTCAACATAAAAACAATCATTATCCTTGATAAATATTAGAAATTAAAAAAACGAGAATAGACAGTACCTAAATGTATAAGATATAAGATATTTCACTAGCCGATAAAAACCTACTTTATCTACTGAAATTAGTTGTTAAAAGCACGCTTTAACATTGAGTACAAAATAAAAAAAATTGTTTACAACATTGAGAGTAACTAAATGATTACAAAAACCACCCGAGCGATAGTACAGTATTTTTTAATCACTCTGTTATGTCGATATTTTTTGATATTTTTTAAAATTTATGATTAGATTAGGCAACTTTTAGAAAAATAATTAAAACAATGATGTTTCTGTGTGTCAACAGGGTAAACAAAAAGTATAAAACCATTGTTTTTAATCATTTGCTTTCAGAAAAGAATAATTAATAAAAATTAAAGTGCTATAAAAATGTGATCATGTTTTGAGAGTGAAATTTTGTTTTGCGTTTTAGTTATGCAATTTTTTTGTCAAAATGGCAACTTATACCTAGGTATAAAATATTATTGATAAAAATTAAATAAAATGTAGACAGTTGTGATCCTTAGATCATAGATCATATATATCATTTGAAAAAAAAAGGTTTTAACTAGGTAGCAATATAAAAAAATTAAAAATTTTGCAGAACTTCTTCGAAAAATTTTATTCTTGATGAACGTTTAATTTTTTTAGTAGGTATTTTATTATTCATCAATTAGTTTTTTTTTAATAAATATTTGAAGCAAAAAACGTTTTGTTTCATAACTTTTGTTCATCTGGTATAGAAAAAAAAGCATACAAAATTAGAAATAACTTTCGAGAAATTGATAGACAATGCATTTTGATGATCATAAATCGTTGATTTAAAACCAAACGTGATGCTAGAGTTATGTTTCAATTGCAACGGTTGCCAATAGAATATAATTGCAAAAAAATAAAAATTCATTTGACAAGAATAATAAAAATACAGTAGGAGAAATGACACTCACCAGAACATCCAAAGAGATTAGATCCAATAGTCATTGCATAACAACACTGTTTAGTTTGATGGCTTCTTACAAGTTTTATAACACTACTAACACCAATTTTAAGAGAATTGAAAAGACGTCGAGCGACGGATCTCTAATATATTTTCCTAACAAAAACACAGAATATTTTTACTGCAAAAGGAGTTTTTTGTTGATTTTACTATTAGAGTGATGAACATTTTCCGTCGGAAAAGTTGTCAGTTTATTTTTTCTTGAGGCTCTTTATAAAGGTAAGAATGTTATTGAGTTGTTTGTTTGCATTTTAAATGTTTTATGAATTTATTATTACCTCTTACAATTGAGAAATGAGAAGTAAAACCTTATCACATCATGTGATTATAATGGAGTTTAATTGTCAATAGTGATTTTATTAATAAAGTCAAAACAATGAAGTTAATAAATTAAACAATTAAACTTTTTTACGGTATTTCTGGAATCTAATCAAGTAAGGAATTTTTGGTGTTACAATAAACTAATGAGAATAACCGAAACTGATTTTTATAAACACCCTGTATTTGTACATTTATATTTATAAAAATAGTTGAAAAACTGTATTTGTTCTGATCTCATTCATTTGACTTAAAAGAAAAGAAAATTTTCAGTCTGAAAATGATCACATTTTTGGATATTATGTTGTTTCATCTATTGGTTTAAATAGCTACAAAAAATTAAAAGTAACATTTTATTCTAGAGAAAATCATAATCGCTAACTAATTTTCATAAAAAAATGAGAAATGAAACAAAATTTCAAAACAAAACAAAACTGAAACCAAAATATTAAATCATTTTTATCGGCATTTATTTATCTCTACTTTCAAATGTGTAGCTAATTAAATGATTAATTATTATGGTTACCATTTTTATGTTAATAGTTATTTATTCGACGAGTTTGAGTGTAAATCGGACTCTTTATTTGACCGAGTGGATTTTTAAACCACGAGTGTAACGAGTGGTTTACCATCCACGAAGTGGAATAAAGCGTCCGATTTACACTCAAACGAGTGGAATATAACATTTTATTCTTCGAATTAGAGTCAACAAGGCTTAAACTTGCTTTAAATCTGTTAAAAATAATTTGACGTTTTGTATTGAGAAATGCCAAACAGTTGTCAAAACTTCCTTACACGGGAGAAAAACCGTAAATTTTGAGTGTCGAAGAATAAAATTATATATTTTTAGCTTTTGGCAAAAGTATTTCGCTAAAAAAAATGTTTATATCTTTTCTTTGTAAAAGAGTTTTTGAAATTTTTGTTTTAAAAATGCGATTAAAATAAATTAAATGTTTATTATTATTACCATTATTATTTATTAATCTATTTAATTTTACTATTGTTTAGTTCAATACATTTTTTTAGAAAATGAACAGGTTATTTCCATTTTTCAATTAATTTATCCTAAACAAATGGTAAAAAAACACGATTTCTCCTAAATCATGATTCCAAATACAGCAAAAATAACAAAAATATGTCCATACTTTTCCTTGTTTTGACAAAAAACGGATAGGAATTAAAAAAAAAAGAACACGGCAAAAGACCTACAATTCTTACTTCAAAGTAAATTTTTCAAAAAACATGGCACCTAGAATTTATACTAAGTACATGAAATGGTCAAAAGTCGTTAAAACCTGGTTTATGTGAAAATATTTTTAGCCAAATTAAAAAAAAAGTATTTTTAAATCGTTTTTTACCACTTTTAATATTAGTATTAATACTTAGGTATTAAAAACGCTTTTCTTCTTCGACACTGTCAAAATTTACGGTTTTTCTCAAGTGTAAAGAAGTTTTGACAACTGTTTGGCATTTCTCAATACGATTATTTTTAACAGATTTAAAGCAAGTTTAAGCCTTATTGGGTCTAATTCGAAGAATAAAATGTTGTATTTAAATCGTTTGAGTGTAAATCGGACACTTTAGTCCACCTCGTGGATGTTAAAAATTAAAAATCCACTCGGTGAAATAATGTGTCCGATTTACACTCAAACTCGTAAAATAAATAACTATTAGTGTGGAATAAAACGGCATTTTTAATCACCGAATTTTTAAATTTCTAATAGGTGCATAAACCAAAAACAAGATAAAAAACATTATCTTATTAAAATCAATACAAATCAATAAACATAGGAGATTTTTTTCAGATTTTTCTTTCAATTTGAATACATAGTAATAATAAAAAAAATATTAATTTCATCTCCATATTTTTGATAATTATAATATTTTAAACATTATACAGGGTGTGTTAGAACTCGCATTCTATAGGAAAATGCCAAGTAAGATTAGCTACTAGGAACATAGAAAAAATGTTCTCTCTCTCTGCCAAAAAATTTTGACATTTATTTTTTGACATTTTACTTTTTTATGTCTATCTACCTATCTATTTATACTCGGTTTCATATTAATGTGGATCAAAGTAATCGTTGAAAAGAATCATTTTAAGGTGTCAACCATGCAAAAATTCAAACAATTCTAACCTCAATCTTCCCTACAAATTATTTTTTCAAATAAATATGTACCCCAGGTAGCAAAAAATAATTAAAATTAACAACGTAATTAGCATAGGGAAGCGAACATAAAGATTTTTTGTCATTATTAATAAGATTAAATTTGTTCTGAACGACATTAATGACACTTTTTGTATGAATCGGCCTTTAAATTAAAGATGCACTTACACTTCTACAACCTACTTTGATGTACTTAAAAAGAGTATAATATTAGGTATCGATAATCTTGTATGTTTTTTCATAATATTATACAGTAAAAATGTCAAAAAAGCCACAAATAACGTTAAAATTATTTATCTAACAGAAAAAGTAGGATCAAAGTGCAAAATCTAAACCCCCATAATTTGAAATTCTTATATTGATAGAATTTTGTAAACATTTTTTCCATGTTTTTTCTCTGAGGCGCGTATTTTGAAACACCCTGTATTTCTTAATAATTATTAGTTTTAACAATATACCTAATTTTTCGTAGCAAACCAGTAAAAGAAAAAAATTAACACACAAAAAACGAAAGTAGTAATGTTTACCTATTATTACAAAAATGTTCAAAGTTGCAAAAAAGTGCTTCAAATTGTTGAATGCCGTGTTAGTTAACTAATTTCTTCCTAATGGCACAATTTTGGTTTATTTTAAAACGTGGCAAATTTGAAACTTAATATTACTTTTGTTAAAATGAAACACCAAATAGTCGGTGCCCGTTTTCCAGTTTTGCTAAAAAGTGTTTGTGCTTCAGCACGTTTTCAAAAATAAATTTTTCGTAACACATAAAAGCCAAACAGTCACCACCCCCGGCCACTTGTATCTTCGCCGTCCCCGGTCGGCGGCGTCGTGCTCACCCCGCGACTCCGGCCCCCCGACTGACGTGTGAGAAGCTCGTCCGCCGCGAGTCCGACCAGAAAACGTGATCGTGCCAAATCACATATTTGCTAAAAGGGCAGCTCCACTTACCTTGCCGGGAGTCCGGAACGTGACTCTGCCGTGGGGTTGCCGCTGTGAATAAGCGTCGGCAATTAGACGGATGATATGTCACACTCGCGGGGCTGGGCTGCCTGCCACCACTGCTATTCTACCACCAGCTAGTTGCTCTGCTTGCTTTCTGATGGTGTAATCCGCGCGCGCGATTTCTACACATGCACTGCACCGTCTGATGTCGACGACGATGACGGTGACGGGTTCCAGGAGGCGGGACTAGCTCTTCATGCAGACACGACACCCCTCAGCCACGCACATTGATGACACATTTTACCGAAGAGATGAGGTGTGTGTGTGTGTGATGAGGGATGACAAACTAACACAAACGGTGGACCAAAACGTCTAATGTAAACAAGCAAAAACGACGAGCAATTTCAAATATCTCAGGACGTTAAAAATGTAAAAAAAGATACTTAAAACATAAAATAGGACATTATAATAGGAGAATCGATCATAAAATCCAAGAAATCACATGTTTTTTTAATTTATAATATCTCAGATAATAATATACAAGGTGTCCCAACAAATTAGTAAACTCCTTTTAATAATAAAATTTAAAAGATGTATAGAAGGTGCGCCAGAATTCGCGTCCCAGAAAAAATGCCAAGTGAGATAAGCAACCAGGAACACGAAAAAAATATTTGACTTTTTTATGTCTAGATATTTAATATTACCGATGATCTTGTATATGTTTTTTCATAATAGTAGGTAAAGATACAAAAATTTTGTCAAAAAAGCCACAAATCACGCTTAATTATTTATCC
>NW_025401050.1:5984997-6034473 GCF_015345945.1 Tribolium madens | reverse complement strand
ATACAGGGTGTCCCAACAAATTAGTAAAGTCCTTTTAATAATAAAATTTAAAAGATGTATACAAGGTGCGCCAGAATTCGCGTCCCAGAAAAAAAATGCCAAGTGAGATAAGCTACCAGGAACATGAAAAAAATATTAATTATATCTGTCAAACAATTTTGACATTTATTTTTGAAATTTGTCTTTTTTATGTCTAGATATTTAATATTTCCGATGATCTTGTATGTTTTTTCATAATAGTAGGAAAAGATACAAAAACTTTGTCAAATAAGCCACAAATAACGCTAAATTATTTATCTAACAGAAAAAAATAGAGTAAAAATGCAACATGTTTTTCATGTTCTTGGTATCTTATCTTACTTGACTTTTTTCTCCGAAGCCCGAGTTCTGAAACATTCTGTACTTTTTAGTAATTATTATTATTAGTTTGGACAATACAGGGTGCGCCAGAAAAATGCCATATAAGGTAAGATATCAGGAACATGGAAAAAATGTTTAAAAAAATTATCTATAAACATTTCGAAGATTTGAGGGTTTACTCTATTTATTTCTGTTGGAAAAATAATTTTCCAAGTTTTTTGCTATAGGCTCTTAAAAGAGGAAACAAGGAAGCTGTATCCTAAATTATAACTCTGTTCAATGTTATTTGTGGCTTTTATTGGCAAAACTTTTTGTCCCTTTACTAAATAATTATAAAAACACATATACAAGATCATCAGTATCCTTAAATAGATATTAAAAAATGTCAAATGTTAAAAAATGAATGTCAAATTTTTTTGACAGATAGAATTTTATAAACATTTTTTTCATGTTCTTGTTATCTTACCTTACTTGAAAATTTTCTCTGGTGTTCGAGTTCTGGCGCACTCTGTATAGTTTTTCTAGCAAACAAGAAAAAAACAACACAAGAAACAAAAGTAGTAGTGTTTATGATAACAACAATATTCAAAGCAAAAGAAAGTGCTTTAAATTGTTGAATTTTGAAAAATTGTGTTTTAAATGCAAAACGGCATAATTTTGGTTTATTTTAAAAAGTGGAAAAACAAAATTTAAGGTATTTTTGCGAAAAAAATGTGCAGATTTTAAGAATTTTTTTTGTTTATTAATTTGTTTTATTAATTTTTGTAAACAATTAGAGCAATTTTAAATATGTCATGGGTTTATTAATAAAGGACAATAAAAATTGGTACTAAAAAAGACAGTACAGTAAAACATAAAATAGGACATTATAATAGGAAAATAGGTCATAAAATCCAAGAAATCAAATGTTTTTTTAATTTATAATATCTTAGATAATAATACACAGGGTGTTACAACAAATTAGTAAAGTCCTTTTAATAATAAAATTTAAAAGATGTATACAGGGTGCGCCAAAATTCGCGTCCCAGAAAAAAATGCCAAGTGAGATAAGCTACCAGGAACCCGAAAAAAATATTTGACTTTTTTATGTCTAGATATTTAAAATTACCGATGATCTTGTATATGTTTTTTCATAATAGTAGGTAAAGATACAAAAATTTTGTCAAAAAAGCCACAAATAACGCTTAATTATTTATCCAACAGAAAAAAATAAAGTAAAAATGCACAATTTTTTTCATGTTTCTGGTATCTTATCTTACTTGACATTKTTCTCCGAAGCCTGAGTTCTGAAACACCCTGTACTTTTTAGTAATTATTATTATTAGTTTTGACAATATAGTTTTTCTAGCAAACAAGAAAAAAAACTACACAAAAAAACAAAAATAGTAATGTTTATTACAAYACCAATATTCAAAGTTGCAAGAAGGTGCTTTAAATTGTTGAATTTTGAAAAATAGTGTTTTAAATGCRAAACGGCATAATTTTGGTTTATTTTAAAAAGTGGAAAAACAAAATTTWAGGTATTTTTGCGAAATAAATGTGCAAATTTTAAGATTTTTTTTTGTTTATTAATTTTTATTATTATACTTTGTAAACAATCAAAAACGACGAGCAATTTTAAATATCACAGTGGTTTATTAATAAAGGACGTTAAAAATGTAAAAAAGATACCAAAAAAGACAGTAAAAACATAAAACAGGACATTATAATTAGAAAATAGGTCATAAAATACAAGAAATCATTTTTTTTTAATTTATAATATCTCAGATAATAATATACAGCGTGTCCCAAAACAAGTCCTTTAAATAATAAAATTTTAAAAGATGTATACAGGGTGCGCCAGAATTCGCGTCCCAGAAAAAAATGTCAAGTGAGATAAGCTACCAGGAACATGAAAAAAATATTAATTATATCTGTCAAACAATTTAGACATTTATTTTTGAAATTTGACTTTTTTATGTCTAGATATTTAATATTACCGATTATCTTGTATAGGTTTTTTCATAATAGTAAAGATACAAAAATTTTGTCAAAACGGCCACAAATAACGCTAAATTATTTATCTAACTGAAAAAATTGAATAAAAATGCGAAAATTTTTTTCATGTTCCAGGTATCTTATCTTACTTGACATTTTTCTTCGAAGTCCGAGTTCTGAAACTCTTGTACTTTTTAGTAATTATTATTATTAGTTTTGACAATATAGTTTTTCTAGCAAACAAGCAAAAAAACAATACAAAAAACAAAAGTAGTAATGTTTATGACAAAAACAATATTCAAAGTTGCAAGAAAGTGCTTTAAAATGTTGATTTTTGAAAAATTGTGTTTTATATGGAAAACGTCATAATTTTGGTTTATTTTAAAAAAAAGGTATTTTTGCGAAATAAAATGTGCAAATTTATTTATATTTATTTTTGAAAACAAAATGCCTAAATTATAGGATTTGTCACTAACTGGCAAACTGTCATAACAGCACAATGAATAATAAATTCTTAAAACTGAAACAGGTAGGTATTGATTCAATTTCTTATTTTATTCTGTTTTCGATTGTAAATTATTACTTTTCTTATTCGTAAATGTTTAAAATGTTAATTTTTTTCTTCTTCTACCTTCATCTTTAACCGGTTTCTATTTTTAGGATGTAGGAATGGTATTGAATTATTTGTTTACATTTTTAAGTGTTTTGTTAATTTATTAATACAATTGCGAAAGAAAACCTTATCACACCATGTGATTATTAGGTATACCTAATTAGTAATTTTATTAACAACAAAGTCAAAACAATGAGCTAAATAAATTAAACAATCAAACTTAGGTTTTTACAGTATTTCCGGAATCTAAACAAGAGTGTTCTAATAAACCAATGAAATTGGTTTTTATGAACCAATTTGTACCTACATTTATATTTATAAAAATAGTTGAGAAAATGTATTATGTATCTCTGATTTCATTCATTTGACTTAAATGAAAACGAAAATTTCACTCTGCAATTATTGATCACATTTTTGGATTTTATTTATTTCGACAAATTTTGTAAAACTCAATAGTACATAAAGTTTTTATTTTACAAAAAAGTTTTTTTAGTTTTGGTTTTAAAAATGCGATTGAAGAAGATAATAAATGTTTATCATTAGTACTTTATTCATTGATAGGTATATTTAATTTTATGATTAATAAGTTTGATCCATTTTTTTAGAAAACTAATTACAAAATTCATTTATCGTAAAAAACACAATTATTAACTTCTCGTTTTTTTTAATTCTTATCTGCAGAGATAGGACACGAATTATTATGTAAATTAACATCATTTTATAGGTCATTTTTGAGGTTCAAATACTGCTTCATATTTATAAACAACCCTGTATAATATGTTGTCATATATCCATATTCTCTTTATATTTCACAATATCTCTGGATCTAAATATTTTCCCTATTAATATGAAAACATTAATATGAAAACGACTTTATAATTTTTTGAGTCTTTTAGAGTTTTTAAGTTTTAAATGTTTACAATTTTATTTTTGTGAAGTATTTGTGTTTCAAAATCTTTTTATTTCTCACTTTTCCAATTTATTAGATTTTACGATTTGTTATAATTATGAATTATTTTTCATTTTTTCTCTACTTTTAGTTGGCTTTTATATATTTTATTTATTTATTTTGTACTCAATGTTAAAGAGTGCTTTTATCAACTAATTTCAGTAGATAAAGTAGTCTTTTATCGTCTAGTGAAATAAAGTAATTTTTATCTACTGTTTATATCCAAGAAATTCTGGTAGGTGAGTACAAAATAAAACGAAATATTAGGTATACACGGCGACAAAGATTGTTTATCTACTCGTGAAAAAAGTCCACTCGTGACTTCGTCACTCGTAAATTAACCTTTTCATTCGTAGGTAAACAATCTCTTTATCGTCTTGTATAATAAATAACTATTAATCTGTTTTATGTATTATTTACAATTTTCAAGTATTTTTTGGTATTTTATTGATCTTTTTCTATTCAGAACTTACCTTTTTTATAATTTCTTGAAAAATTATGAGGGACTAAAATAATTGAACTTAGATTGGGAAAAAAATGTAAAGTGTGAAAAATCAAAGCTCTTATTAATGTTTAAAACATTTAAAATCACAAAAGCAAAAAATCTGAAGTCTGAAAATTAATAAATGGAAAAAGTAGACACTACAAAAAAGTCAAAAAAAAGATTTAAAACTTGTAGATTTTAAAAAAGGAAACGCTGATAGAAAAATATGTTAAAAACTGTTTACTTTGTGAGTTTAAAAAACAAAAAAAAAAGATACATTAAAACAAATAGTTATAAAAAATTCAATTGAGGAATTCAAAACTGAAAAAAATTTAAAAAACCCTGTAGAGTAAACCCGGTAGAGTTGGACCTCAGAATTTAAAATCGTTGCCAACTGTATATCTACCTATACCTATCTTTAAAAAAATCTTAATATTAGAATATACATTTTCATTATTACTTTTAAGATTTGTTGTTTTTTAATGATTTAGATGCATGTTTTAACGCCTTTTTTAATCAAATACAAAATTATTTTTTCTAATTAATATAAAAAATCAATATTTAATTGACATTTTTGAAAAGCTATACATCAGGTGCGCCAGAATTTACGCCCCAGAGAAAAATTTCAAATATAGGTATAAGATAAGATACCAGAAACATTGAAAATGTTGAAAAAATTCTATTTGTGAAAAAATTTTGACATTTATTATTTTGACATTTGACATTTTTATGTCTATTTAATGATACTGATGATGTTGTATATGCTTTTATTATTTTAATAAAGGTACAAAAATTTTAACAATAAAAGCTACAAATAACATTGAACAGAGTTACAATTTAGGATACAGTTTCCTTGTTTCCTCTTCTAATAACCTGTAGCAAAAATACTTGGAAAATTATTTTTCTAGCAGAAATAAATAGAGTCAAAGTGCAAAATTTAAATTCATGATTTCGAAATTTTTATAGATAAAATCTTTTTAACATTTTTTCTATGTCCTTTTTAACTTACCTTACATGACATTTATCTCTGGGGCGCGAGTTCTGGCGCACCCTGTATATACATCTACCTTAGAAAATTTGGTAGGTAGGTATAATATTTTAGTTTACATCAGTTTGGAAAATAATTCAATGGAGTAAAGAACCCCTTTAGTTATTGTACGGTTTTTTAGAGCCACGCTGTATAGTATTAAAAAGTTGATTGTTGTGGTTTTTATATTAGGTACACTATATGTTTGCAATGGAAGCACACAAAAATCGGACGAATTTTACTTCAGCTTAACTTCAAGACAAAAACATGTACTCGTATGTATGTAAACAATTATTATTGTTTTTTTTAATTACTATAATTAGAAAAATTATCAAACACCAAATATAACCTTTATTTTCACGGCTTCGACAATAAATAACAAGACAAAAAACAACTAATTGTTTTATTATGTAGGTACAGCACACTTTTTAAAACGTTATAAAACTTATATTTTGTATAATTTTTTAAGTTTAAATCAAAATATTTTATGCTTTTGGTGGTATTTATCGATTCAATCAGCTGTTTCCTCTCCCACATTTATCGTAGCCGTCATTTCAAATAGCAAAACTCCGTGCATCGCAGCCGGCCGTGTGTCGTCGTGATTGGTCACGCTTGGGGGCCATGTTACTATCTGTCCCGTTTCGCCATTGGTCGCCTTTTTCAGGATGAGACCAACGAGCGGCGGCGTCACCCCACCGACGTCTCTCACTGTTTGCCAATCTTTTAAAGTGGCGTTAAGCTCCTGTTATCAGCCAGCTGCAAACTTACGCCAGTTATGTTTACCAGTCATTGGAGATAGTAGCCCCGTATTTGGACAATCTATCTGTCCCTTCACGGCTGAGGTTATATGGATGATGATTACGTTCCGGGATTTTATTGTATCGCACGGTTGAGGGAGGAAATTGACTTTAGACGTGGGGTGGAAAATTAATCAGATTATAATAAAATGAAAGTTTTAAATACCTAATAATCGGCTTTCGCAGATGTCAATAAATCATAATTAATTAAACATGTCATATTTTTGTAATATAGAAAGTTTTTTTAATTTCTTAACCGGACATTTTTTGAAAATTTACTCTAAAGCAGGCTTTAACGTCAAATTTGACTTTTCAAAATGTCAAACTGACAGAAATAACAAGTGACAAGTTCAAAATGAGGTTACTTTCGAAGGGCCGCTTTACATTCAATAATCATGCTGTCCCATTTTTTGTCCGCAATTGTAGGTATACTATCCAAAATTTTAACATTTAATCATAATCACTTTCAATTGGTTATTGAAAAATTGGTTCCATTTTTTTTAAATATCTACCATGCCGGAAGGGAAATGGGACATTTTCTAAAAATTTATTGTAAAGCAGGCTTTAACGTCAAATTTGGCTTCACAACATCAAAATGACAGGAATAAGTACATCAGTGACAAGTTCAAAGTGAGCTTATTTGCTAAAGGCTGTTTTATATTTACCTTGCTGAATCATTTTTTTATCCGCAATACAGCGTCAAAAATTGTATAAATAGGCAACCAATAATACAATAATTTGTAAATTTCTTGCTGTTGTTCCCATTATTAGACATTTTAGTTTTGAATTTAATATTTTTTTGAAATTTCTGATAGTCAGGTACCGACTATGATTATTTGATTTAGAATAGTTAATACTTTACACAAAATAGTTTATAAAATGCTATTTTTGCTCCGTCAGGCGGGAACAAATAAAATGGGCACCCTGTATTAGTTACAAATTTTATGTCGGTTGTATATCTAACAATTATGCTTTATTTTAACGTTAAAAATAAACAAAAAAATTATATAACATTTCCATGATTTCAAGACTGAATAAATTTCTCTCAAAATGAGCATTTTTTACAATTTAAGTATTACATTACTGAATTAGGAAAAAATCTTAAAAAAATTACAAAAATTTGACCATTTGTGATATAAAAAAATCAAGTTAGTTTTGTATCTCCAAAAACAAATGAGTGTAGAAATTTAAAAATATTTTATGGAATGTATGGGTTTTAATGTTTAATTTATTGGCAACATTGAATTATTAATAATCCTTCTAATTTGTTGTCAAAAAGTGTCAGGTGACGGCTAAATCATAAGTCGCCCGTTGCAAATGAATGACGATTGCTTATAAAAGTTTGACGTTTGAATTTGAAAGTCAAGGTTGGCAAACTAAAATTTTAAATTTGACACCAAGTTGAGGTAAAAAATCACAATCATTTACAGTCACCTGGTACCATGTAGCAAATGTCAACACAATTCTTCATCGTATAATAAATAATTGTTTGAATTAATCTTGAAAAAGAATTATTTTTTAATATAATTTCAAAAAAGTTGTATGTGGCAAGTAAAATTCTGTTTTAAGTAAACATGAAAATTCACGTTAGCGTGAAATAATAAGAAAAATGTTTTAATTATAGGCAGCCAACAATACACTGCCATTTTGTAGTGTTTGTTTTCTAAATTGCAGTTGTTCAGTAGTGATATATAAATAAATTTAAAATGTAATTGCAATATTTATTTATAAATAAACTTGTGTATTAATAATTGGCAAGTCAATGTGCATAATAAGTTTCGATGTTCATTTTATCGAACATCGAATTACCACCTTTCCGAAAACTGCAAATGTCATTAACCTGTCAACCTGTGATTTGATGATGTAACAGAGTCAAAGTAAAACAATTCTGTTTATGTAACAAACGTGCAAGTTTATACTAAATGAATGTCGCAACAAAGCTTCATCTTTACTGTAATTTCTTCAACTAGTAAGAGTTTAATTCATTTTCCCATAAAATCGGTTATTTGGCCAAGCACGTGTCACAGATCTGTCAAGAATTTGACTTTCAATGATATCCCGAAAATTCTTAGTTTTAAATGAAGTTAAAACGAATGCTACATCCGTTGTAGTTGAGAAATTATGATAATAGAAACCACAGTGACCTCGAGTTAAAAAACCCAAGATGTCTTTTCTCAGTGTGATAAGGAGGAGTGCCCCAAAACTGATAAAAACTTGCATTATTCGCCCCGTAACTAACGGAGTCCCAAATTTAAACAAAAAAGAGTGAGTATAAAAAAAAAACTTTACGAAAATATTGGCAATTTATTTTTTTTCAGAATTGAAGTTACATTTGTGAGACACGATGGTACTCGCATTAAAACTAAAGGAAAAGTAGGGGAATCCTTTCTGGATGTGGTTGTCAATAATGATTTATCTTTAGAAGGTTTTGGCGCTTGTGAAGGCACCTTAACTTGCTCAACTTGTCATCTCGTCTTCAAAAAAGAAGATTTTGACCAACTCCCCGATCGTCCTGAAGGTGAAGAAGGCGACATGCTGGAATTGGCCAGAGGTGTCACGGACACGTCTCGTCTAGGTTGTCAAGTTTTTTTAACAGAAAATATGGACGGAATTGTTGTTGATGTTCCAGAGAGCTCAAACGACGCAAGACTTCAGTGAAACCCACTTTCTAATTTAGTCAATTTTATTTATAGGGGAATTTAGGGGGAGGGTGGTAACACTGCGTACTCAAATTGTCGACTAATTTTAAGTAACTAACCCGCTTTTCTAGTTTTTTGGTGCTTCTCTTTATTTTGTTATTAAGTTGAAATATGTACAGAGTTGTTAATAAATATTTTTTAAGAGTTTACAATAAAATGTCACAATTTGTGTTTTTGTTCTTGCCAACCTCGTAGACAAAAAATTGAAAATTTGTCAAGTGAATGACTTTTTAATTATTTATTGGAACAATATGTTAGTCAAAAATTGAAAATGGACATGGTTTTTATAATTTTTGAATTATCTGACGAGAAATATTTCGTTGTTGATTTTTCTCAATGTGAACGTAGCTTAATCCACCAAATGTCACTTTTGACATTAGTGTTTTCTAACCTCAATTAGACAAATTTTAGTTTTTAAGCCTTCAAAAACCTCAAATCTGTGATATCACAATGCTGGCAACACGCACTCGGCTCCTTTTATGTATTTTCAACAAATCAAGTAAAATCACAATTGCCAACCTTCACAAACAAATCATTTGAATCATTTTAGGTGTCTTCCGTTCCTATTGCAAAAAAGCAACAAAAGGGAAATTCGAGTTCCCTAGAAGGACAATATTTAAGTCTTATGGCCAACCCACACACGAAACACACCCCCAACTTTTGCAAAAGGACGAAATAACCCCCCAGATTAAACGGTCCGAGTTTCAAGAACGGAGACAGAAATTGATGGAACAAATCAGTGTGTACGTTAATGAACGTAATCCTGCGATGAAGCAACATTTGGTGGGTTATTTAAACCAAGTTTCGGGAGTAATTCCCCTGATTATAGATAGTTATCCCTTCTGCTACAAAACAATACATGTCGGACAAAATCCCTTATTTTTTCCGCCAAAACACCGATTTTCTCTACCTGACCGGATGTTTGGAGCCCGACAGTTGTCTCGTTTTGGCCACGACAGCCCCCGATCAGCATTGCTCAACCCTCTTCATGCGGGAGAAAGACGACCATTCTGAGTTGTGGGACGGCCCCAGAACGGGGCCTGACCTCGCCCCAAGTGTGTTTGGAGTGGACCAAAGTCTACCAATCAACGAACTCGAGAATTATCTACACTCGTTTTTCAAATCCAACAACAAATTTAGTCTTTGGTATTTGGGGTTTCCCCCAATTTCATCCAATTATTTCACCCGTTTTCAGGTACGACTTCATGAACCCCGTCCAAATCGACGTACACAAAACAATGGTCGATTATTTAAACTTCATGCGACTGAAAATGTGGGAATCCCCGAAAGTTTTTATACATAAACAGAGACTAATCAAGAGTCCTGCTGAAATAGCTTTAATGCAACAATCTTGTGACATTGGCGCCAATTCGATTGTTGAAACCATCAAAGCTTCACGTCCTGGTAAAATCATGAAAAAATCGCTGAAAAATTTTCAGTCACATTTGTAGGAATAAACGAGAGTCAGATTTTTGCTAAAGTCGATTATGAATGTAGGATGCAAGGGGCGGAGTATTTGGCATACCCCCCGGTGGTGGCGGGGGGTAACAGGGCCACCACTATTCACTACATTAACAATAACCAAATTGTACAAGAGGGAGAGATGGTATTAATGGATGCTGGTAAGGATCACGTGATTGCGTCATTGCTCACGATTCGTTGATTTCAAACACGTGACTTGAAACTGACGTTTTGATTGGCTTTCGCAGGGTGCGAATTTCACGGTTATTCAAGCGACATTACCAGGACTTGGCCCATCAATGGAAGATTTACCAACAGTCAAAGAGAGGTCTACGAGGTGGTTTTAGACGTTCAGAAGAAATTAATTCAGTTGTGTGGAAATTTCCCCAC
The DNA here is from genome assembly GCF_015345945.1 of Tribolium madens. Taxonomy (NCBI): domain Eukaryota; kingdom Metazoa; phylum Arthropoda; class Insecta; order Coleoptera; family Tenebrionidae; genus Tribolium; species Tribolium madens. The sequence goes on along the minus strand of NW_025401050.1, from coordinate 6,023,716 downwards.
TTTGGACAGTTTATTTGACTCAATGTGTGTGTTATTGGGGAAGGGTTTGCAACAAATTGGAGTAATACCGAAGATATTGACCAATCAGGCGTTGACACGGGTTAATTGTTAATACTTGGAGTCGGAGAAAAAATATAGTGTGTATTCCAGGCCGCCTACCAATTTTGTCCACACCACGTGTCCCATTATTTGGGGATGGATGTTCACGATACGCCCCTAATTACGAGAAATATTAAAATACAGCCAGGCATGATTGTGACAGTTGAGCCCGGTATTATTATTTTTTTTTGGTTATTTTTTTTTTTCTAATTTTCTGATTCAGGGGTGTATATTAATCACAAACACCAACAATTACCAAAAGAATTCCTCGGATTGGGGGTACGAATCGAAGACGATGTTTTAATTACTGAGTCCGGCCCTGTGGTTCTTACCCGCAACTGCCCCAAAGAGGTGTCAGATGTTGAGAATATTTCTAGTCAGAATTTGTGACTTGTTTAAAAATAAAAAATATTTTATTCAATTCGTTTGAGTATCAAATACAGAGAAAAGTCTTAAATCCAACTACAATTTTATCACTTGTACATAAATCTAGTGCCCCAGAAATGCACTTGTCATTTTTTCGCCCAACTCCGTTGCGTGTGGATTTACCAATCCAAGTCTTTGTGGGGTTCCCCGCCCGGATACTCGCCGGTAAGGCAGGCAGTGCAGTGACCGACTTTGTGCGAATTCTTGGTTTTGATATCGGACCGGACGGCTTTCACCAACCCTTCCACACTTAAATATTTCAAACTGTTGGCACCTGTGAAGCAATAAATAACGTAGCTAATGTTGTCAATTGTAGAAACCTAACTTACCGACTTGCTCGGCTAACTGATCCGGATCGAGTTTATTAGCGATTAATTCTTCCCTTGTGGGTATATTAATGCCCATATAGCATGGGTAAAGCAGAGGCGGACTGGCCACTCTGATGTGCACTTCAGTGGCCCCCGCGTTTCTCAGTAGTTTAATAATGGGCCCGATTGTGTTTCCCCTGACGATCGAATCGTCGATTAAAATCACTCGTTTCCCCTTAACGCTCCCAGAGAGCGCCCCAAACTTCTTCGCGATGCTCAACTGCCGCAGTCGGTTGCTGGGTTGGATGAAGGAGCGCCCCACGTACCTATTTTATTATTATTTTTATTATTACAAGGTATGTCAGAATTCGCGTCCCAGAGAAAAAAATAAAATTCACCAGATCCGGAAATGAAAAAATTTCCAAATTTTCAGCAGATTTGTATGGGAGAAAAAAATAGTGTTCTGCTTAAACTCTTGAAAAAAGGCAAAAATGTCATGCTTTTCGGCCTAATTCTGTAATTTTTTAGTTAGTTTTCAACAAAATTTTGCGTTTTTCTAGCTGAAAAACGTGCTAAAACGCTCGAGAAATGCAAAATAATGTAATTCTAAACTTAATCTCTAACTTGATTATTTAGTTTATTGTTTTAGCGAAATCTAGCGAAAAACCTGAGATTTTAGTACAAAAACGTGCTTAACAGCATTTTCGTCCAAATTTTGTGGTTTCTCAGCTTATTTTTGCTCAAAACCAGTTAAATCAAGTGAAACAAACAAAATAACATCAATATCAATCCTCCTTGTGATATTTAGACGTGTTTGGAGAAGATTTTGTAAAATAAATGAACCTCTGGTTCAAAAACGAAGTAAGTCGGGCGAAAGAAGCAAACAAAATAATGATATCAATTTCGATTTAATTTTGTAATTTTTTACCCTGTTTCAATGCAATATTTCTAACTTTTTGTGTTTATATCTCTCAAAAACATCCTTAACACTCGAAAAAGACAAAAAAACGCAGTTTTGGGGCTATTTTATTGAATTTGTGACTTGTTTTTGTCAAAACTTTGTGTTTCTAGCTGAAAAAGCATTCGAAAAAACTAAAATAGGTTGTCATTTTCGACTCTGCTTAGTAATATCTTGTAAAAAACATAAAGAACTATTTTTAACCAATTTGGTGGTTTTCGATTAATATTTCTTTTAGAAAATTTGGCGAAATAATCAAGTTAGAGCCTAAGAGTTATGTACAAATATCATAATATAATCTTTTCTTACAACAATTTTGTTATTTTTGACACGCTATGGCAAACCCTCGTGAAAAAAACAAAGTTTTCAGCTTGAAAATCGGCTTCAACTTTTGAAAAAGGAAAAAATTATTTCGTTTCGGCCTAATTCTGTGTTTCTAACCTATTTTGCGAAATAATTGCGTTTCTTGCTGAAAAACATGCTAAAACTCTCAAGAAATGCAAAATTAATGTAATTTTCGACTTATGACTAATATGTTAATTTTTCAGTTCCTTTTAGCGAAATCTCGCAAAAAACCTGAGATTGTAGTACAAAAACATGCTCAAAAAGATTCTCGGCTACTTTTTGTTTTATTTTGCTCAAAAAACAGTTAAGTCGAGTGAAACAAACAAAATAAACATCAATATCAATTGTTTTTGTGATTTTTAAGTCTGTTTGTACAAGATTTTGCAAAATAAATGAGCCTCTGGTTCAAAAACGAAGTAAGTTGAGCGAAACAAGCTAAAAATAATATAAATTTCGATTTAATTTTGTAATTTTTTTGCCTGTGCTTCAAAGAAATTTTTAGAATTGGCTTTATTTTTATCCCAAAAACGTGTTTAAACAGTTGAAAAGGGTGATAACGCCGTTTTTGGTCGAATTTGTTGAATTTTTGGATTGTTTTTAACGAAATTTTGCGATATAATTGTGTTTCTAGCTAAAAAAATATTCGAAAAATACAAAAATAAATTGTTATTTTCTATCCTGTCTAGTAAAAGCTTGGAATAAAACCAACAGAACAATTTTTAACTAATTTGGTGGTTTTCTACTTTTTTGAAAAAACTTAACGAAATAATCAAGTTCCTGGTTGCAAACGTAGAAAATGCTCGAAAAACAAATTTTTTATTTCCAGAAAATCACCACATATTAGAATTTTTACAAAAGTTGTAAAAATTAAAATCACCAGATCTGGTGAAATTTCACCACAATTGGCAACACTGGATGAGATACCAGAGGAACAAGGAAAAATTCTATCTGTCAAAGAATTTTGACATTTGACATTTCTTTACGTCTATTTAATGACACTGATGATCTTGTACAAGTATATGTTTTTTTTATAATTATTTAGTAAAGGTACAAAAACTTTGCCAATAAAAGCCACAAACAGAGTTACACTTTAGAAAAAAAAACTTGGAAAATTATTTTTCCAACAGAAATAAATAGTCAAAAAGCAAAACTTGTCATAACTTCGAAATCTTAATAGATAGAATTTCTTAAACATTACTCCATGTTCCTGGTATCTTATTTTTCTCTCTGGCGTACTCTGTATTATTTTATTATTATTATTTTTTATTACGTGCCTGTTCTTGCACAAGACCTCGGAGAAGGAGATTCCGCTTTGTCGGGAGAAGCCGTGGGCGGCGGCCGTGCCCGATTCGGGGACGGAGCTCACGATGTCGGCTTCTACAGGGTGTTCGATGGCCAATTGGCGGCCGCATTGCATCCGCACGGCGTACACCATCTGGCCCTCGAAGATGCTGTCAGAACGGGCGAAGTACACGTATTCGAAAATGCAGAAGGCTTGGATCTTGTCTTCGGGGCGTTCGACAATGTCGATGGTGCGGATGCCGTGACGGGTCATTTCAATTATCTCCCCGGGGAAGACCTCGCGGACGTATTGGGCCCCAATGGAGAGGAAGCCGCACGACTCGGAGGAGACCACCCAGCCCTCCGCTTCGCGGCTGTCGTCGCAATCGCCGTCGAGGGCTGCAAAGTAAATTTTTGATTTTTTCAATATACAGGGTGAATGAGTAAAAATAAAATAATTGGCGGAAAATAAGCCTTTTCGTGGCCCACAAAGCCTGTATTTTATGAAAATAACTAAGTGGTTTCGGGGGAACTAATAAATTTTAATTTTTGTCATATAACTTCATCACCGTGTATATCCGTAACGAAGCTTTATAAGACTGTAGTTTATTTGACAAATTAGTGTCATTTTTTGATGTAAAACATGTGGTTGCAATTTTTCGCAATATTGAGAAAACACCCTGTAAAATGTACAGGCTGTTCCGTATTAAAAGTTTTGAGTTCCAATGATATTTATCTGAAACTTTGTATACAGCCGTAATCGGTGTTTACCCAGCCCATGGCTTTGACCCCACTCAAATAAATAAATAATAATTGCTATTGCTCGTCAGTGTCACCAACCCAAAAACATAAAATTCATCCAGATCCGAGTTAAAAAAGTTGCAAAATCTCGTAAAAAAACGAAGTTTGCAGCTTTCAATCTTAAAATCAGCAAACATGATATCATTTTCGGACTAATTCTGCGATTTTTTTGCTTGTTTTTAAGAAAATTTTTCGAAATAATTACGTTTCTAATTGAATGAAAAACATACAAAAAACGCTAAGAAATGTAAAAATAGTATAATTCTCGATTTATCTGGTTCATTTCTTGGTATGTTTTGGCGAAATCTCACGAAAAACACTAGATTTTAGTACAAAAACGTGTGGCTTTTGTTGCTTTTAAACACAAATTCTGTGGTTTCTCGGCCTATTTTTGTATTAATTTTGCTCAAAAACCAGTTAAATCAAGCGAAAGCTACAAAATAATATCAATATCAATCCTATGCGTGTTTGAACAAGATTTTGCAAAATAAATGATCCTCTGGTTCAAAAAAAAAATAAAAAATAAATAAGTCGAGCGAAATAAAGTAAAATTTTTTAGTCTGTTTAAGCGAACTTTTTCTAAATTGTGTTGTTTTTATCTCTAAAACGTGCTCTAACATTCAGGGAAAAATAACATCATTTTTGGCTTGTTTTCAATGAAATTTTGCAAAATAATTGTGTATACTCGTATAGCTGAAAAATGTACCGAAAACAAAAATAAATTGCCATGTTTGTATCATAGTTCTATTTAATCAAATTAGTAATTTCTCGATTTTTTTGAGAAAATTTGGCAAAATAATCAAATTTCAGGTTAAAAAATATAGAAAATATTCGAAAAAGATGCAAAAAAGTATCATATATTTTTATCTAATTTACTATAAATATTTTTTGTTGTAACGGCAGCGTTACAAGAGTTTTTTTTTCATTAAAACAAATCACCTGATATTCGAATTTTTTCAAAAAAATCACCAGATAAACATGAAAATCACCATGTTTAGTGGAATTTCACCAAACCTAACAACACTGTTGTTCGTCATTTGTTTCCTAGCTGGGTAGACATCAACATAATCTCAAATAGTGTTGCCAAAGGCGCTAAACCACTAAAAAACAAACGAAAAGACTGAAACTATTAATAAAAGTATGGATGGAAAACAGTGATAAAACCTGCTTAAACATTCAAAAAGATAAAAATAATATCATTTTTTGCTTGTTTTGTTGAATTTTTGCCTTGTTTTTAACAAAATATTGCGAAATAATTGCGTTTCTAGCTGAAAAATATAATTTTCGACTTAATTGGTTGATTTTTTGGTTTATTTTTTAGCTTGTGAAATCATTTCGTTTTTATCTTTAAAACGTGCTGAAACAGTAAAAAAGGAAAAAATAACACCATTTTTGGCCTGTTTTGTTGAATTTTTGGCTTGTTTTTAATGAAATTTTGCAAAGTAATTATGTTTCTAGCCGAAAAAGGTACCAAAAACAGAAGTAAATTGCCGTTTTTTGTTGTAACCGTAGCGTTACAACATTTTCTTCATTTCCAAAAAATGACCTGATATTTAATTTTTTACCAGATTAACATGGAAATCACCAGATCTAGTGGAATTTCACCAGACCTGACAACACTGTTGTTCGTCTTTGGTTTTCTAGCTGGGTAGACTTCTTTGTGAACTGCCCTCGTACATCACCCCTCACCCTATTTACAAGGAGTATAGTTTTTTCACTCTGTTCTTAAAATGGAATTTTCGCGAAGTGAGAGAGGAAAGCCTTTAATGATTTGTGAAGGTTTTAAATACACAAAAAAGAAGGTGTTAAAAGCGCGTGGTGAGGAGTGTTGGGCTTGTACGAATAAAAAATGTAGGGCAAAAATTTATGCAAAGAACAATGGAAAAGTGTTAGTTCGAAGTCTCAATCACCATAATCATGAAAATGGAACAAAAGGAAATTCTTTAACACGAAAAGCCACCAAATGGGTTGATTCTACAGTTAAGAATAATTCAGGTAAGTAAATCATCGACATAACCTCAAACAGTGTTGTCAAAGGCGCCAACCACTCAAAAGTAAACGAAAAGGTTGAAACTATTAATAAAAGTATGGAAAACTGTTTAAGCGAACTTTTTCGATTTTTAAAATTTTTTTATCTCTAAAACGTGCTTAAAAATTCAAAAAATAACATTATTTTTTGCCTATTTTGTTGAGTTTTTGGCTTGTTTTTAACAAAATTTTGCGAAATAATTGCGTTTCTAGCTGAAAAACGTACCAAAACGCTCGAGAAATGTAAAAATAATACAATTTTCGACGTAATTGGTTGCTTTTTTAGTTTGTTTTGGCGAAATCTCACAAAAAAACCTGAGATTTTAGTGAAAAAAATTGGTAAGTAGAAAATTTCATTTATTTTGCAACTTTTTAGCTTGTTTAAACGAAAGTTTTTGAAATTGTTTTGTTTTTAAAGTGAACTTTTTTCCATCGCCTCAATTTTTGTTTTATAAAGTAAGAAGGTTGCCTTGTAACTTGGAGTGAGAAAAACTATGTTTGGTACCATTGGAAAGAAAATTTAATTTTCTGTCATATACAAATAAATCAGTGTTCGGCGATAAATAGTTATCGAGAAAATTTCTGACAGACAAATAAAAAAAAATGAATAAAACTATAAATTAAAATATTGCAAGTTTTAACAAAATAAATTTATATTTTTTTATCTATGTACACAGGGTGCGCCAGAACTCGCGCCCCAGAAAAATGCCATATAAGGTAAGATACCAGGAACATGTAATAAATGTGAAAAAAATTTATTTATAAAAATTTCGAAGTTATGAGGGTTTAAAGTTTGCACTTTGAGTCTATTTATTTCTGTTGGAAAAATAATTTTCCAAGTTTTTTTTTGCTATAGGCTATTAAAAGAGGAAATAAAGGAGCTGTATCCTAAATTGTAACTCTGTTCAATGTTATTTGTGGCTTTTATTGGCAACATTTTTGTCCCTTTACTAAATAATTGTCAAAAAAACATATACAAGATCATCAGTATCATTAAATAGATATAAAAAAATGTCAAATGTCAAAAAATAAATGTCAAAATTTTTTGATAGATAGAATTTTTTAAACATTTTTTTCATGTTCCTGGTATCTTACCTTACTTGAAAATTTTCTCTGGGGCGCGAGTTCTGGTGCACCCTGTATATTTTATTTATTTTACCCTTAATAAAAATATTTTATCAGTATTTATTTTACGGAATTCTAGTTTTTCAACTTAATAATATGTATCGTTGCATATCCTATTTTTAAAGTCACTCCAGTGACGTCAATTCGAGCGAATAATGCGTACACGTGATTGGTGCAAAGTTACGAGACAACCTTCTTTATAAATCTTGATCCATGTCGCATTACAGCCGGCTGCGGAGTAGGGGTAAAGTGATAGGCGCTTGACAGAGCAGCCAAGGCCAATATGGCGGCGCCCATGGCTCGCATCAGCTGACAGTGTAGCATTTATATTTTTATCATACGTGCAAGTGTCTTTTGATCAGTGTATTGATGTAAATGTTGTCCACTTGATCGTGATGGACAACGATACCGCTAGTAAGTCAAATAAACCGGTCAACAGGGGAAAAACCAAGAATAGTGCGAAAATATCCGACGATGAATTAATTTTACGCCGTAAGAGACAGAATGCCGCGAGAGTTCGTGCTTTTAGGGAAAGGAAAAAGGCTCTTGGTGAGTTATTTTAATTTTTTTAGTGAATTTATTAGAATTATTGGAACTTTCTGTTGGTGCATATGTATTAATCTTAATTTTGAATGCTTGACAGGGCCGCCACAAGCGGGGGTGGAGGGCGTGCGGCGCCATATCCAGGGGGCGCCAGACGAGCAACAAATTTTAATAAAATCATAAATAAAAAAATTGAATTACTCAAACCACAAAAGATGCAAAAAAATTAAAATACATAAACATAATTTAAAACAAACTACCAGGTGAATAAAAAGTATGGAACCAAACGTTTTTTCCTTAAACTATATATTTTTTGAAAAAACTAATTGAGTGATAAAGTACTACAAAAATGTGATGATTTAACAAGAATAAAATTTTTCGAAATTTCCTTTTGTTTTTGGGTTCTACAAAAAAAAAAAAAATTTTAAATGGCAACCCACTATAAAATAATTTTTCTCATAATAGCTATTCTCTAAGGATTACAACTATCTGCTTTATATTTAATTTAAAAAAAAAATTTTTGACAAAAAAAAATCGCATAACTCAAAAACAAAACAAAATTTCGTTCTGAAAATACGATCACATTTTTTATATTACTTTAATTTATATTAATTATTATTTTCTGGAGGCAAATGATTAAAAATAAAACCGCTTGGTTCCATACTTTATATTCACCCTGTACAACACAATATGTGGAGAAAGTCATCATACTGGAGGTCCGGATGTCCGGAAAAAATATTGAAAGATTTTGGGGGCAGGTCTCCTACGTCAAAAGAAGAAAAAAAATCTAAAGACCTATGTTCAGAAATGATTTCTAAGCGAACCCAAAAATGCTAAAAGATCTTTTTTTCCATTATCTCAGTAACCGGTGGACATAAATTTACAAAAGATTACATCTAACGTAATTTGAATGAATCTATTGGTGATATTACAAATTGTGTACTCTAATTAGGGGGGCGGAGGCAAGTGACAAGTAGTAAAGTTTCCTATAAAACTATATCACTTTTTTAAATTATTTCAAGAAATTTAATTTTTTTCTAGCAGAATAGATGCAGTTAAACAATTTTGGTATCATATCTGTAGACTTTTTTATACTCTGATGAAAATATTTGAAGATGATTCTTGGAATATTGCTACTACCCATAAAACTCCTTTACATGCCTTTGTTACAAAATCGTATTCGTTGTTTTCATCACAATTTGAGTTGATATTTTAAACAAAATAAATGATGCGGAATTTAAAAAGTGTAAATTTTCTTCAGAATCTAATATTTCATTTTACAAAATATCATTCAAATAAAAGCTTGAACCGAATTTTTATTTCGTAGCGTTGGTCCTCTTCTCGGTCTTATCAAATTCGATTAAACGGGACTGTACAAGGTGATTCTTTTAGGGCCTATATTAGAAACTTTTTAACTTCTAATGCAGATAGAAATTTAAAATTTGGTACACATCTCAAATCGACCAGTCTAAGTTCAATTAAATTATTTTAAAAATGGCTGAACTTCCGGAACTACGAGAAATTGGCGCCAACTTTGAAATTTTAAATGGTAACCACTTATTTTGATTGCATTTTTGAATTCTCCTCTCCAAACTGAGTAAAATGTATCTAGTTATTAGAACTTATCTGTCATAGTTTTTGACATACGTCAATTTTTTGCTCAAAATTTTCATTTGCAGAGGTTTATTAAAAACATCACAGCTCTTGAACCGTTTGTGATAAGTCAATAATTTTTTTTGCATTCGATAAGCAAACGTCCGAAGAGTTTCCTAAAATGTTCAAAATTGTCAACTGTCAAATTGCAAAGCTTATATGATTTTTTGAAAATGATATTTAACAAACAGCTATAACTCAGTTTTTTTCAAATAAAATGACCCCATTTTCTCAACGGCAAGCGAAAGTACATCGATTTCTAGAAGGACTTTTATCAACATATCCTATACCCATCTCTTACAGTTTCTGAAATAATCACGAAAAACATGTTTTTGTTTTTTATTTTTATAGTCAATCACGTAGGCTTTGGAAAATGATCAATACGTATTAAAGATTTAGTCTACACAACACCCATTCGGAATTACGAAGAATTGAGGCAAGGATTGAGACGGCATTTAATAATCTTCAACCAAATGAAATAATGGAAGCCACTCAAATCAGTTCACCATCGAATTTTGGACTGTTTGAAAATGGTAAACATATCGAATATCTGTATTAATTATGGTATATCTTTATTGTATTTTTTCAAAGCCAATGTGATTAACTATAAAAATAAAAATTATAACATGTTTTTCGTGATTATTTCAAAAACTGTAAGAGATAGGTATAGGACATGTTGATAAAAGTCCCTCTACAAATTAATGTACTTTTGATTGCCGTTGAGAAAATAGAGTCATTTCATTTGAAAAAACTGAGTTATAGCTGTTTGGTAATGATCATTTTCAAAAAAATCATACTAGCCTTGCAATTTGACAGTTGACAATTTTGAAAATTCTAGAAAACTTTTCGAATCTTTGGTTATCGAATGCAAAAAAAATATTCACTTATTGCAAAGGGTTCAAGACCTGTGATGTTTTGAATGAACCCCTGCAAGTGAAAATTTTGACCAAAAAATTGACATATGTCAAAAACTATGACAGATAGGTACTAACAACTAGGTACATTTTACTTAGTTTAAAGAGGAGAATTCAACAATGCAATAAAATTAAGTGGGTACCATTTAAAATTTCAAAGTTGGCGCCAATTTCTCGTAGTTCCGGAAGTTCAGCCATTTTGAAAATAATTTAATTGAACTTAGACTAGTCGACTTGGGTTGTGTACAAAGTTTAAAATTATTATCTGCATTAGAAGTTAAAAAGTTTCTAATGTAGGCTCTAAAAGAATCACCTTGTATAGGTAATATGAAATTTAGAAAAGTACAGTTTTTTAAGTAAAATTTTCAATGTAAAACTTATTTGATTATTTCCACTCTAGAAAACAACATTTTAAATACTTTTTAATTAATTACTTTGATTTATTGACACTTCTTGATAAGCAAGTTTAATAAAAATTCTCTTTAGTTTTTAATCTTAACAAAATTCTGTGAATATATTTTTTATAGGTACAAAGAAATACCCATACTTTATTAACAAAAAATAGGGCGCCAAATTCAAATTTGCACGCACGCGTTGAAACCTCTTGCGGCGGCCCTGAAGTATGTTAATTTATATCCGGTCCATTCAATATATTTAATTTTATTTAGCCCTCCAGTCATCATCACAAGCCGAACTAAAGTTTGAGCCGCCGGAAAAAAATAGTAGACTGATAACAGATGTTATGCCGAGTACTAGTAGGGGTCCAGCGTCGAGCTCTGGATATAATACGTCTATCATTCAAAGTGGCGACCCTGTATCCGAAAAAATTTTGCATCAAAGACAACTAAATGCGGAAAGATGTCGCAGGTATCGTCAAAAATGCAAGCAGCTAAAATCGAGTACGAAGACAAGTCGAGGATTAGTTGCTGATGCAGAGGATTTCCAAAACTCCTCAAATCACACTCAAGATTTTTCAAACGATGAATCCTCATCACAGGCTTCTGAAAATGCAACCGACGACGCAAATTCCAGCACTCCTGCAGGCTTATACTGTCGTCGGTACCGAGAAAGACTCAATGCACGAATAATACGAGCAGAAGAGGATCCCTCATCGATCTATACGTTGTATATCAGACATAATGGAGCTCATAATCTATTCGAAAACTTATTTGAGAATAACTCATTCGGTTTTGCGTGCACTGTTTGTGATAGACTATGGTTCAAAAATGATTTGAAAAGTCCGCCTTTATCGTGCAGTGCAATTTTGCGACAAATATGCCCAACTGTCTCCTTGCAAGATATTCGCGTGTGTGCGACCTGTAAAATGTCGCTAGTTGTTGGAAAAATACCGAATTTGGCCGTGAACAATGGGTTTAAGTATCCGCCTAAGCCGAATCTCCCTGAATTGGATTTAGTTTCCGAGCGATTAATATCACCCAGATTACCTTTTATGCAAATTCGACGGTTGCGATACCTCGAGGGACAATATAGAATCACTGGACAAGTTATCAATGTGCCCGTTGATGTTAATAACATGGTCCAAACACTGCCTCGAAATCTAGACGACGATTATTGTATAAATGTACACATAAAAAAACGATTAATGCACAAATCTAGTTATTTGCAAGGACTGGTAAAGAAGGGGGTTGTTAAAGACTGGCTTAATTATCTTGTGGCTACTCCGCTTTATAAGCATTATGACATTAAAATCAGCTTGAGGGAATTAAACAATGAGAGTGAAAATCCAGACATTGTTTTAGACGATTTCGCTGAACCAATTGAAACTGGTGATAGTCTAATTGCTGAACAGCATACTCTTTTATGGTCAGAGGATAAATATTTAGAAATTGCACCAGAAGAGAACAAAAGACCTATTAGTCTGTTTGATTCTCATGTGGAAGAATTATCTTTCCCAGCAATTTACTACGGTCAATTTCGGGAATTCAAAGATGGTGTTAATTGCACAGCTTACTCGATTGCAACAAGTGAATTGCGGCGCTCTGATCGACGAGGGGTCACTCCTCACCACTTGCTCTTCTTAGCCATGAAGATTATGAGTGAAAACATCAGCATTGCTTTGAAACAAGGCATAAACATAACGAAAGAGCAAATATTATCTTCCGATTATCTTAATGGTTGTATTGAATCAAACTTGGTTTTTCTCAAATCCATACCGAATTCAGTACAATATTGGGAAAGTCGAAAAGAAGACCTCTTTGCCATGATCAGGCAATTTGGTAAGCCAACGGTGTTTTTGACAATGAGCGCCAATGAAATATCATGGAAATGGCTTTTGAAAACATTGTATAAATTGAAACATGGCACGGAGATCACTGATTTAGAAGTTGATCAGTTGCATTATAAAGTCAAGGCAGAGTTAATAAATAAAGATGCTGTCATATGCGCCATTTATTTCAACAAACTTATCACTGTAATAATGACAATTCTTCAAAATAAAACCGTTAGCCCATTCGGTAAGCATTATGTTCAACATTATTTCAAGAGGATTGAATTTCAACACAGAGGAAGTCCTCATGCACATTTTTTGCTTTGGTTGAATGAGGCGCCTAAAGATGCTTTTGGGGCAGATATGGATTCTACTATTCGGCTTATCGATGATTTAATTTCAGTATCGAGCACGGAGTCCTCAGGTCTTATTAATCTCGTCACACACCATCACACTTTTACGTGTTATAAAAATAATCGGAAATGCAGATTCAATGCCCCTTTTATGCCTAGTCGATCAACTGTACTACTTAAGCCTTTGGCTAAATCTACTTATCGGGAGAAACGCGTTCATGATGAGTATAAAAAAAGATATCAAACAATACACCAAAATCTCGAAGACAACGACTACGATGACATTGATGATTTTTATCATAAAAATAGCATAACATCAGATGAAGATTATCATAAAATTCTGTCCGCTGGAATTTTACGGTCAATGGTTTTCGTTAAACGTCACCCCAATGAAAAATGGCATAACTCCTTCAATCCATTCATTTTTCACCACTTGCAATCCAACATGGATATCCAGTACATACCAGATGAGTATGCCTGTGCTGCATACGTTGTGGAGTGTGTAAACAAATCGAATCGAGGCATCAGTAATCTCCAACGGGAGCTATTGGATCTTTTGGAGGAAAATCCAAGTTTAGATTTGGTCGAAATGACAAGACATATGAGTGCTAATATTTTAAATACAATAGAAATGTCCAGCCAAGAAGCAGCATGGTTTCTCCTTAAGGAACCAATGTCTAAGTCAACACTTAAAGTTGAATTCATACCTACAATGTGGCCTCTGGAACGTCATCGTGTCAGAAAAACAGAAAAAGAATTAGAACGGCTTCCTGATGACGATACCAATATTTGGAAAGAAAATTGTTTCGAGAAATACGAAAATCGACCTGCAGAATTAGAAGATGTTTCGTTGATTCAGTTTGTTGCTTGGTATGCAGTCAAAGCTCGAAAAAAACCGTCGGGACCTCAAATTACATACCAAAATTGGGATACAGAAGATGAAGAAGACATTGAAGAAGAAGAAAATGTCAATCAGCAAAGTGAAAAAGTATATTATCGTCGAAAAACCCCAAGGATCGTACGCTATCGACATTACGATATGGCAAATCAAATGTTAGACTACAAACGTGAAATGGTTACCTTGTACATTCCATTTCGTAATGAAGAAAGGGACATTCTGGATGAAATGCGATTTAATCAAATCTATGAAGAAAATGAACAATTGATTTTAGCTTGTCGTGAAGAATTTGAAGCGAATTTAGATATTGACAAAATTATTGAGGCGTACAGAAAATTATGTCGTCCTGATGAAAATGAAGAAGACCTTGAAATTTTGCCGCTTATGCAGCATGATGCGAATCCATTCATCGAATTTGACAACAATCCAGATGCAGGTACTGTTCCGCTTTAAAGTATAGTATCAATACCTTTTTTTCTATCGCCTCAAATTTTTTCGTCCATCTATCGCATGTCGCATTACAGCCGGCCGCGGTGTAGGGGTAAGTGAAAGGCGCTCGGCAGAGCAGCCAAGGCCAATATGGCGGCACCCAAGGCTCGTATCAGCTGACCGTGTAGCATTTATATTCTTACTCATTCGTGCAAGTGCTCCGCGGTATTTGTGTGTTTTGATCAGTGTATTGATGTGTATTAATCCGAAAAAGAGTTTCACTTATTGCATCGTGGTTTCATAAAACCACACAATTTTTTTATCTCTAAAACATGCTTAAACACTCAAAGAGGGAAAAAATAACATTTTTGGCTTGTTTTTTATGAAATTTTGCAAAGTAGTTTTTAGCTGAAAAATGTACCAAAAACAGAAGTAAATTGCCGTTTTTTGTTGTAACCGCAGCGTTACAACAGTTTTTCCAAAAAATCACCTCATATTAGAATTTTTCCAAAAAAAATCACCAGATTAACATGAAAATCACCAGATCTACTGGAATTTCACCAGACCTGGCAACACTGTTGTTCGTCTTTTATTTTCTAGCTGGGTAGATTTCTTTGTGAAGTGCCCTCGTACAGTTGCGAAATTAAAATTTTGGGCAGTATTAAACTCTAAACAACCTTTACATTAATAACCTCATTTTGTATTTTTGTTATGTTTATGTCATTTTGACTTAGGTACTTATTTACTTTCAAAAATAGCGTCACTGACAGAAAAATTCAATTCTTAAATGTCAATCATGATGACAGTAAAAGGTACTTTATAGTAAACTTTTTGAAGTGACAGAAAAATACTGCCCTAAATTTTAATTCCGGAACTGTACATCACCATCCCCCCACCCTATTTACAAAGAAAATATTACCATGTCAACAAGAAATTATTCCCTAGGATTTAGGGAAATTCGAAAATATGTTGTCATAAATTTGGTTAGCTTGGTTTGTAATGACAAACATAGGATATCGTAACTTGTGTCAAAAATTTAGGTTAAGTCACCTGTCAGCTTGTGTAGATAACTCAACAGCAGGTTGACAGAAAACGTCAACCGTCAACAACAAGGGGTCCCCAACACTAGGCATTCAAAATTACTTCTGAAAATTCTAGTTATACAAACAACATGAAAAACGTAATTTACCTAAAAATTCCTAGGTGGTAATTTCTTGTTGACAAATCTGTAGTTTTTTCAGTCTGTTCTTAAAATGGAATTTTCGCGAAGTGATAGAGGAAAGCGTTTAATAATTTATGAAGGTTTTAAATTCACAAAAAAGAAAGTGTTAAAAGAGCATGGTGAGGAGTGTTGGGCTTGTACGAATAAAAAAATGTAGGGCAAAAATTTATGCAAAGAACAATGGAAAAGTGACAGTTCGAATCATATAATCATCAAAATCGAACAAAAGAAAATTCTTTAAAACGAAAAACCACCAAATTGGTTGATTCTACAGTTAGGAATAATTCAGGTAAGTAAATCATGAACATAAGCTCAAACAGTATTGTCAAAGGCGCCAAACCACTCAAAAAAGCCTGAAACTATGTATTAATTATGGATACAGATTTTTTTTAGGAAAATTACGTTTTTCATGTTGCTTCTAACTAGAAGTGAGAAGTAGCTTTATATGCCTAAGGTTGGTTACCCCTTGTTGTTGTCGGTTGACGTTTCCTGTCAACCTGCTGTCAACTATCAATTAAATTATCCATACAACCTAACCAAATTTATGGCAACCTATTCACAACCCTAGGGAGTAATTTCTTGTTGATACGACAATACCTAAAGATGTAGTTCTCCGTAGTATTAATAAAAGTATGGAAAACATTGAGTATGAGGAAAAAATTATAAATTCAAATGTGTTGCCCACATGACGGCAAAAACTGCACTTACGCTCATTTTGCGGTAAAATCTTCCCCAAACACAGTGGTCTATTCCCATAAGGGTCCCTCACGGCGTAAATCTTGTTCTTGAGCATAATCACGAGCGAGTAACTCAGGGGTGCCAACTGCATTAAATGCTTGATCCTAGCCGGCCAATCGGGACCATTCGATTCACCTTCTGGTGGATTCAAACACAAGGCTTGTGTTATCAATTCGCTGTCAGAATGAGTCGATAAACCTACTCCTCGACCCAAGACCATTTTCCTCAAACTGTCACAATTAACCAATTCGCCATTATGGGCCACGGCGAGGGCCCCATGTTGGGTGTGTACCACGAAGGGTTGACAGTTGACCTCTTCGGAGGCGGCACTTGTCGAATAGCGTGTGTGACCAATCCCGATACTGCCCTTTAGGGTCCGGATCGCTTGGTCGTTGAAAATGTTACTGATAAGACCCATGCCTTTGACAATGTTGAAGTATTTCGAGCATTTGCCCTCGCTGGTGACGATTCCCGCTGATTCTTGGCCTCTGAAGGGAAAAAATCATGTTGGCTGAGACAATTTGACAAATTTTGAAATTAATTTGGCAACACTGAACTTAATTTCAGTCACAGCACACTTAATTGAAATTTACCTGTGTTGGAGAGCAACTAATCCCCAACAAATAATTTGCGAAATTTCTAATGTGGTTGGCCATTCGCCACATCCTATAGCCCCGAAAACACCACATTCGTGAGTCAGACCGGAAGTGACAGCCCCCCGACCTTTTCGCTTTTCAATCTCGAAGTTTTTCATTTCGCAAGCTAGAGAGTCTGCGTCAGGGTGTTCGCAGGGTTTGGTTTCTGTTTCACTTGACATTTTTCAAATCTGGAAAAAATTGATCCTTTTAAAACTTTTGATCTTTTAATAATAAATAGTATTTCAGAAAAAATCCGTTCAGCCTACGATTTTAAAAATAAGTTGGCAACATTGAATAATGAGAAGACAGAAGATATGAGACATACAGTTGCGGAATTAAAATTTCGGCCAGTATTGTCATTTTCATAATGTAAACTCTAAAACAAGCTTTACATTAATAACGTAATTTTTTACTCTTGCCTGTTTATGTCATTTTGACTTATTTACTTTCAAAAATAGTGATTTGTGGTATAATAATGGGTAGGCAGCAGATCAAAGCAATGATTTAATTACACTTAATTTAATTAATAAATTTCCTAAGACAAACAAATTGTTTATTAACTATTTAAAAAAAAAAGTTTGTCTAATGTCAGTCATCATGACAGTAAAGGGTACTTTACAGTAAACTTTTTAAAGTGACAGAAAAATACCGCCCGAAATTTTAATTCCGCAACTGTACTTCAGGCTCAGTGTTGCCAACTTATTTTTAAAATCAGCACAGGTCACCCCTATCTACAATGTGACTCAATACACAACATACATATCAAGTGTCTACAAAAAAATCTATTGGCATCATTGACTATTGGTAATACTTCTAATTTGTTATATCATGATGTGAATGAATAAGAGTTATTTATAAAAGTTTGACATTTGAATTTGAGAGTCGGGGTTGCCAAACTAAGATTTTAAATTTGACGCCAACTTGAGGATGAAAATCACGTTATTAGTAACCTGTGATAACAACAAAAAGGTTACACTGTTTTGTAATCAATAACTAAAAAATAAAATTTTATTAAAAACTCCGGTGTTGTTACAAAATTACAAAAATCCTTCAACTGAGAAAAGTATAAAATATATTTTTTTTATAAATAATAATGTAATGCATTCTGTAAACATTAAAAATGGAGGTGCTAATTAAAATATGTAATTGTTTTTTCACGATGATAAATTATATCCTTGTACAGACTTTTCAATTGAAAAAGAAAAAAAAATGATTGGGTTTATTCATTTCAGCCTGTTTTTATCTATAGTCGTGGTCAATTTTTAAAAACTGAGTTGTGTAAATTTGACTTTAAACATTCAATTGTTTTTTTTTAGGGACAACAATAATAAATGACAGAAATGTAGGCTACCGAGTTTTCCGCGATGTTACAATTTTTGAAAAAAAAAATTTACAAACCGAACGATAACTATTGATTAATTAAAAAAAAATAGCATTGCAGGCAAATATCAAAAGAACAAAAAGTGGATATCAAATTTTGACATTTCTGGAAGTTCACTGTGAAGCAGCCTTTAACGTCAAATTTCCTACTAAGGGCAGTTTCACATTTAAGACTTGGTTAAACGTATTTCTCTTATGGCGTTTCCAATGTAAAAGAATTGCGGCTGTAATTAAGTTATTTAAAAAGATATCAACGTCGATTAAAAACTCAATGTATCTTAGAAATGATATCTACAAAATGGCCTAAACAAAATTTTAAAAAATCTGATACTTATCAAATTACGGCTACTTAAATAAACACCTTTTTGTACTAAAACACTTGTAAAGACACCTAGGCTTCAAAATGAAAAAACTCTTCGGCCATTCGGTAGAGATTTTTATTTGAAACAGCTTGGTGTTTTTAGTTTTTTTTCTGTTATTAAAAATAAGCTTGATATGGCGACAATTCTAATTCGTTGGAGCACAAAATTTCTCGAACGATGATTTATGGCAGATAATTAGACAAATCCCGAGAAAGATTTACAGTGGGACCGGGAGGTCTGAGTAACAGACCCAAGTGCAGGGATACCTGCTAAAAATTATTAGACTTGTCACCTCTCACTTTCTTGTTAGTCTTGTTCATCTTACATAACATAAAAACAGTATTGACTTTTGTTTCCGTTGAAAAAGGAATTTTGTCGAGATTAGCCACCAAATCGGAGAAAGTTAACCTTGTAACTAGAAAAAGGATTAGCCGCTTAATAGTAATTTAGGGGTTTCAAGTAATTATTATTGATATTACAATAGGTAACTTGTTTGTCTAATATTTTCTTTATCCAGGGCTGGTATTTAGAAAGCAACCTTTTTTCTTATTACCCAGAAATGATAACCTAGATTTCATTGTGTTTTAGTTTTAGTCTCTTTTTGAAAGAGGAAAAAAAATTTCATTTTTAATTTTGCGCCAAAACTGCAAAGAATAGTAATTTATTATACAAGACGATAAAGAAATCTTTATCGTCGTGTATAATATTTCGTTTTATGTTGTACTCACCTACCAGATTTTCTTGAATATTTACAGTAGATAAAAATTACTTTATTTTCAAAGACGATAAAAGACTACTTTATTATTCATTCTGATTCAGTAAAAAGAAAAGTTCATTTTTCTCTTGATTTTGGACTAATATTATTATAATAATTTTTCTCTGCTTTTTGAGTCCTATTACATTGGTTGTTTTATTTATATGACAACTATATGTCACTTTGACAATTAATTAATTAACCTAATTTACACTTGAATTTTAAATATAGGAAATAATATGATATATATGATATAAAATTTATATTTTTTGGAAAGTATAGTTATTGTTATTTAAAAGAGAAAACACCAACCCTTTACATTGTAACCTCCCTAAAGTAGTAGGGGGAAGCTTCTGTTAATATAAGACGTTCGAAACTATGACAATTTTTAATTACTGTTTATCAGTTGGCTGTGCTATTGTGTGAAGTTTGTGCTTAGTGATCTTTTAAAACATGGCCAGAAGTAAAGGTAATGGCAGAACTTTGTCTAGTACTAAGAAAAACAAAGGGAACATTGCTTCTCTTCGTAAGTACAAGGTAAGTCACATTTTCTATACTTTATCATATTTCACATTTTACCTATAATATTAAAAAGCACTCGGGTGGACAGAAAACAATTAAAGTACCGAAAGCGCTGAATTCTGTATGATTATTAGTTTTTGAGATACAAATTAACTTTTAGCAGACTCACCCTGCATACTTAATAATAAAATGAAATTTAAAAAATAGACACAACGTGATTTTTCATTTTTGAACTTGTTTTTAGAATTTACAAGATCGGTTGAATGCGGAGGAAACATCACCTAATACGCCCGAAAGTGTCCCTTCATTGGAAATTGCTTCTAATGACCCATCAACATCAAAAGATTTAAAAAATGTTACTGGTACGTATACATATTAGATTAATCCGAACGTCTTGTAAGACCTAAAATAAATCTATCGAATCTTTAGTTCCAATAAATAGTACTCGATAATCAGAACTATGAAAAAGTTATTTTTTTTATAATGCTCCATCTATATATTTTATTACATATGTTTTAATGAAAATTAGTATTTCAGTTACTTTAATTAAGAAAAAAATTAATTCGGTAAACCGAAAAATCGACAATCCGGAGAACCCCTTCAATTAGTTCCTATTTATCGAGATTTACCTGTGTTTTCATTATTTTTCCATTAAATAAACACTTCAAATTTAAAACTAAACTGTTGAAAATAAGAAAATTTTACTTGAGTCTACAAATATCAAGTAAGACCAATCTAGGTAGTGTTGTAAATCCCAAGTACATCCTTTGTTGTGACATCAGCTTAACCACAGAATACCTAATAAACGCCCCATAAGCCGGTCGGGCCCAAGGATGGTAGACATAGAGGATTGCTCAGGCCCTATGCTGCAATGTTAACCGTATTTCATCATCCCCACCACATTGCGTGACGTCACAACTGGCCCACATTGTTTACATCAGCAGTGCTTCGTGTTTTTGTTGGTGTTTTAATGATATTAGAGCATATTAAGATCGTACAAAAAAAATGTAGTACGAAATAATGCAAATTTTAGTATATTTAAAGTAACTCCAATAAATTTAAATAGGTGGTGCATATATCGTCCCTATATGCCTGGTAGATGGTATGCTGTATATGGTTGTAACAGCAGCCAAATAAAACCAAAACAAATGGGTGACAATCTCATTTTTTGAGAAAGGAATGGGTCAACAGGTGCAGACGAGCTGACAAGTTCAACTCGATTCGTAGCTCAATTTGCTCCATTTCACAAACAATGATTATCAACGTAATCTAAGAAACAAATTTTTATAATGCATTCATTTTTGTTTTAGGCTAGAGTAAGCTATTTTATTGTCATACAGCTACAGTCGCCAAATTTCCATAGCCTATTCTGATCTAAAACAGAAATGAATGTATTATAAGTAGATGCATATTTTATAAACTTGCATCGCTAACATTACACCAGATACAATGTGTTTCAGTATAATTTCCCAAGCATATTTTTGATCTTGTAACCCACAGAAATTCTGTATTGTTTGTATTAAAATTATAAACGTGGGGTGTTATAAAATTGTTAATTGATTTTTAATTTATGTGATTTCTTTATTTTTCAATAATTTTAGAATTACAAAATTATTTTTTTACTATTGTATTATTTTTATAATCTCTAAGTCATGTGGACAAATAGAGAAAACAAATATTATTAATTTAATCTTTGTGATATCATTTCACTGAATTTTGATTGTACCTACACTGGTTTCAAAATTCAAGTTTAGTCCAGCTACCAAATGTTTTTATTTGAAGAAATAAAATTTATATTGTGTTGAAAGTCGTTTTGCTCATTTCTTTCTTCTTTAAAGTCATTACATTATTATAAAAATGGTTTATTTTGTTTTACATTTTTTTACCTATTATCCATTATTTTGTATTATTATTTATCAATAAAATTTATTGCATATAAAATTGTTAAAAAAAAAGTTTCTATTTTGTATGTATACCTAGGAATATTATTGATATTTTCACGACTTTGTGACCAAAAAATTTCAATGGCAATTTATTTATTAAATCATTTTTGTTTGAGCATTTTAAAACGTAAACAATACCCGTCAATATAAAAAGTAAAAAAATTTGTTCCTATTCTGAATGTCTTATATATCATTAAAATACAGAACAATGAATTATTGGAATTATTGCGTCTGATTACCCCGATTAGAAAACATATTTACTCAATTTTTGGACACAAATAAACAGAAAATTCTATTTTGTATTACCTCAAATTATAGCTACAATAATTTCATTATAAATTCAAAAGCGATTTTAACAAATAAAAGTCATAATTCACTTTTATTTGCATTATTTGATATTTGCTCCTATTAACTCCCATGTATTTGACGCGATTAAAGGCCTGAGCAATCCTTTACGTCTACCATCCTTGGGTCGGGCCGAAAAGTCTAGCATTCTGAAATGTTTTTTTATCTTCTTGAAGCGGTCGAAAATTGCGCCTTTATGTATCTATAGAAAACGATTGAAGTGGCTTTTTTTGTAAACGGAGTTGAAAGACTTCAAATCGATGAAGTTGAAATGTCCATGGGCGGGTCGACCGAGTCAAATATCAAGTCATTTGAAGCATTCCAATGGTGAAATTACGCGTTATTTATCAATAGTTACACGAATTATTCAATAATTCAATTATAGATATTTAAAAAAGTCACGATAAAGTGTGAAATAGCAAAATTATTACCCAATATTTAACCGGTATCACTGTGATGTAACACGAGTCGCCCATGTGTGCAGCTGTCAGATGTCAAAATCAGAAACAGCAAGATGGCCGTTCAACTTTTTAAAAAAGTAAACAGAGTGTGACCGTGAACAGTTGTAATCATTCGCTGTTCAAGGTAAATGTCGAACATTTTAATCAATTTTATAATTTTTGTTATATTTAGCAAGTAACGAAGTATGTCCGATTTGACTGACAACGAAATGCCTTGCATGCGTCCGGAATTGCAGGATTTAATCCCAGTAAAGTCCCGAAAAGTGTACGATTTCACCTATCGGCGTTTTTTGAACTGGACTGAACGACATTCACATTCCCATTACTCCGAAAACATCTTGTTGGCATACTTCAACCATTTGTCAAACAACGAAAACCTGAAAAGTTCGACACTGTGGAGTCAATATTCGATGTTAAAGGCGAAATTAAATATTAATCACAACATTCAACTCGCGAACTATACCAAACTACTTGCTTTTTTAAAAAGAAAAAATTCGGGATACCAACCGAAAAAAACGAAAATTCTGTCAAAACAACAGGTAGCCAACTTTCTACATAACGCACCTGATGACAAGTATCTGGCGACAAAGGTAAAAATTTGGGGTTCCCTAAAGGAGGAATTATAAGTTATGATTGAAGGTTATATTGATATTAGGTGTGTCTGGGGCTTGTCGATGCAACGAAATCACCAATTTAACAATGGAAGATATCGAAGATTTGGGCTCAGCCATCTTGGTAAAAGTTCACGATACTAAAAGTAACAATAAATCGCGAACATTCACCATTTTGGGGGAGTTTTACCTAAATATTTGTAGAAAATACATCTCCGTTCGGAAGCACATAGACATAAAGAGACTTTTGTTAAAATACCATAACGGTAAATGCGCAAATATGGTTATGGGGAAACATAAAATCGAGTCTGCTCCACGAGAAATAGCCGCTTTTTTGAAACTCCCAAACTGTAATGAATACACAGGTCACTGTCTCAGGCGCACATCAGCCTCTTTGTCAAAGGACAATGGGGGTGATATTTCTGTGGCCGATGCAGAGGACTACTTAGAAGAATCAATTGAAAGTAAATTAGATATCAACAAACCTAGTACATCAGATGATTCAAATAATATTGAAACTTCAAGTATTAATAATACTGAAACAAAAGAATTAGGTGCTTTAACATTTGAAAATCGTAAGTGTGAAAATTGAAACTGAAACTGCATAAAAAAATGAATGGTTCATGTACAAATTTTCGTTCCTTTGTGCTTTGCCCAATTGCCGGCCTCGCTTCGCTCGGCCTTCAATCTCTGGGCTTAGTGCAAAAAGACTTACTTCTACTTTTAATGATACTGTCTATAATCATCATTAGTCTTAGTTTCTGACTCAATTTAGAACATATACAGGGTGCTTTTTAAAAAACGGCAGACACTGTACAAGTTTTATTTATGGCCCGATTGCAAAAATTAAAAAAATAAATTAAATGGCATTTTTTCTAAATGTCATAGTATATTTTGGGCTATATTCATCTTTCTAATTTTAAATTGGAACCCATATTGTTTCTTCATAATTTGGAAGGTATTAGTTTTTTTGGTACAGACATGTGCAATATGTTTTACTTTTAGTAGAAATTATTGAAAAAAAAATATATTAAAGTTAAAAAAAATAACAAAAATTAATCAAATCTAGTTGCATGATGCCAAATAAGACAATGCCATTAGTGTGAAGAAGCAACAAATAAAAAAAGTACCGTGCGATCAAATAAAAAATAAATTAGAGTAGGCGTCGATTAAATTCTACAGTTGGCAACACATTGGCTGGGAATCTGGGTCGGAAATTTTCCACACAAACTGAAAGTGAAAATGACCATCGATCGTTTTCCCCTTGTACAGAAATAAAAAATTTCTGCTCTAAAGTGAACATTATTTTACTCAAAAGGAATAAAACTTAAACTTGTCAAAGTATCCGCTGACATTTGATGTCAAAAATCAGGATTGCCATCTGAAGGACTTTAATCACCGCCTACTCTAATTTATTGTTTTTTTATCGATGTACCAATATTTTTTCAAATTTTTAATAAGAAATGACAATAATAATTACCCATAACAAATCAGACAAACATCTAATTTAGTGTAATAGTTTTTTTTCTACTCCCATATCTAAAACACGGATTATCGTATGTTTCCATGACGCTAAGTGACCTTTTATATACATCTTGACCAGTGTTGCCAGGTGTGGTGAAATTTCACCAGATCTGGTGATTTTCATGTTAGCCTAGTGATTTGGTGAAAATTTTTGTGAAAATTCTAATCTGGTGAATTTTTAGAAATGAAAAAAAACTGTTTTTCGAGCATTTTCCTCGTTTTGAACCAAAAACCTGATTATTTCGTCAAGTTTTTTTAAAAAAGTCGAAAAATCACCAAATTGGTAAAAAATAGTTCTGGTTGTTTTTTTACAAGAATTTATTAGACAGGATTGAAAATGACAATTTATTTTTGTCTTTTTCGAATACTTTTTCAACTAGAAACGCAATTTCGTTAAAAACAATTCAAAAATTCAACAAATTCGTCCAAAAACAGTGTTATTTTGGCCCTTTCAAGTGTTTAAGCACGTTTTTGAGATAAATACAAAGAAAATTCTAAAAATTTCGTTGAAGCAGGCAAAAAAATTACAAAATTAAATCGAAATTGAGCTTGTTTCGCTCCACTTTCTTTGTTTTTGAACCAGAGGATCATTTATTTTGCAAAATGTCATTGAAACACGTTTAAAAATCACAAAAACAATTGATATTGATGTTATTTTGTTTGTTTCACTCGATTTAACTGTTTTGTGAGCAAAATAAGCCGAGAATGTTTTTAAGCACGTTTTTGTACTACAACTCTCAGGTTTTTTGCGAGATTTTGCTAAAACGAACAAAAAAATCAAAAATATCAAATATCATGCATTTTTAGCATGCTTTTTTTTTTAGCTAGAAAGACAATTATTTCGAAAAATTGGTTAAAAACAAGCCAAAAAAGCACAGCGAATTAGGCCGAAAATGATATAATTATTTTCCTTTTTCGGGCGTTCAAGCAGATTTTTAAGCTGAAAACTGTTTTTTCGCAAGTTTGCCATAGCGAGTCAAAAATCACTAAATTGTTATAAAAAAGATTATATTATGGTTTTTTTAACTAACTCTGAGGCTTCAAATTGATTATTTTGTCAAATTTTCTCGAAGAAAAAATAATCGAAAACCACCAAATTGGGTAAAAATACTTCTTTATGTTTTTTACAAGATATCACTATACAGTCGAAAATGACAACTTATTTTAGTTTTTTCGAATGCTGTTTCAGCTAGAAACGCAAAATTTTGCCAAAAACAAACCACAAATTCAACAAAATAGCCCAAAACGGCGTTTTTTGTCTTTCTCGAGTGTTTAAGGATGTTTTTGAGAGATAAAAACGCAAAAAGTTCAAAATATTGCATTGAAACAGGCTAAAAAATTACAAAATTAAATCGAAATTGATATCATTTTTTAGCTTGTTTGCTATGCTTCCTTTCTGAACCAAAGGTTCATTTATTTTGCAAAATCTTCTCGAAACACGCCTAAATATCTCAACCAGGATTGATATTGATGTTATCTTGTTTGTTTCACTCGATTTAACTAGTTTTGAGCAAAAATAAGCTAAGAAACCACAAAATTTGGCCGAAAATGCTTTTAAGCACGTTTTTGTACTAAAATCTCAGGTTTTTCGCTAGATTTCGCTAAAACAAACTACATAATCAAGAAATTAATTCTAGAATTACATAATTTTTGTATTTTTCAAACGTTTTAACACGTTTTTGAACTACATAGAAACGTAATTATTTACTGCAAAATTTTGTTGAAAACAAGCCGAAAAATCACAGAATTGAGCCGAAAAGAGTTTTAGCAGATTTTTAAGCCGAAAATTGCGTTTTTTTCGCGAGAATTTGCTATACAGATAACGATCTGAACCCGGATTTGGTGAATTTTATGTTTTTGATCTGGCAACACTGATCTTGACAAGTCGTGACTAATGCGTAGCAACTGTCATTAGGTACGGGCTAAAGTTAGCCTCTCTCAGTTGTTATTTATACGCGGTTTCAGTTTTTGTGGAACGTTCTGTGAAAAATGAGTGAAACTGAAAGTGAAGATGATGTTTTTGTTGCGACCTCAGCAACTGCTACTTCGCTGCCGGAAAAATCAAAGGCTCAATACGAACGCGCATATAAACTTTTCCAAGATTGGCGTGAAAAAAATCAAAGAAATTCTTTATCTGAAAATGTGTTACTTGCTTATTTTCAAGAGCTCTCGAAAAGGAATAAACCGTCTTCTTTGTGGGCAGCGTACTCAATGTTACGAACGACGCTTAACCTAAAAAATAATGTTGACATAAGCAAATATTTCAAGTTGGGTGCGTTCCTGAAACGTAAATCTGATGGTTACAAACCTAAAAAATCGAAAACTTTGACACCCCAGCAAATTAAAGAATTCTTATCGTCTGCTCCCGATAAAGACTACCTATTTACAAAAGTAAATTATAGTACCAAATTAAATTAGAATATTAAAATTAAGTACAAATATTTTAGGTTGGCTTAATTTTTAGCATAATGGGAGCTTGTCGAAGAGAGGAATTAATGAAAATTGAAATAAATCATATCGAAGACCTCAACACTTCCCTTTTAGTCCACATTCCTGATACAAAAACAAAAACAGAACGACAGTTCGAAATCGGAGGTTCTTTCTACCACATCTGTAAGAAATACATGAAAATTCGACCTTCAAATCTGACAACTAACCGATTTTTCCTAAACTACCAGCGAGGAAAATGTATAAATCAGCCCATTGGAATAAATAAATTTGGTAGTCTCGCTAGCGTAGTAGCAAAATATTTAAAGTTGCCTGACCCTGCCTGTTACACGGGCCATTATTTAAGGTCATCGGCGAAATTGGCAGACTCAGATGCGAACATTACAGCTTTAAAACGCCATGGAGGATGGCGCTCAACTACTGTTGCAGAAGGTTACATCGACCACTCATTAAATAATAAAATCTAGACAGCTAATAATAGTATATTATGTAACCAGTGCTTTAAACGCCACTTCAGACATGATACACATTTACATGATATACTATTTATTACGAGTATTTGTTTATTTTGTTTACTTTTAATAAGATTCTTTTAACGTCAATTTTTTTATTGACACCATGCAACTAGATTTTATTAAATTTTTTCAACTTTGATAATTTTTTTAAAAAATAACAAGAAAACTAATATCTTTCAAATTATGAAAAAGTTTTACTATATTGAATGATGCCTGAATATAAATTTGAAACAAAAGAATATAAATAACATGTCCGAGATTGAATTTATCATCTGCAGATTTATTTAAAAAAATTCTAACTTCATTAATCGTTCACCGATTTTCTTGAAATTTTTTATGTTTCTGTAATTCATTCTAAGTGAGCCATCGCTGGGGAAAAAAAAAACAAAAAAATGATCTTTTGTTTGAAAATTCTTTTTTTGAACCATTTTGAATTTTTGTGCTAAGTTTAGCACTAATTTTATAGAAAGAATTAATCTGTGGAATTATGAATTTTTGAAATATTTTTATTTGAAAGATTTGTCGAATTAAGGCTAAAACCGCTAAAACGACTCGAATCGGCGTTATTGAATCAAAAATTGAGCTAAATACAAATTTTAGTACACACTAAATGTAGTAAATACACAGTGTTATGTAAATCTTCCAAAAATGTCAAATTTTGAGAGTTCGGACATTTGACAGTAAAGAAAGTTAATTAAGGTTTATTCTTCAAATAACTATTTTTATGTAGACAATAAAACCAAAGAAGCCGATTTATAAAACATTTTTTTTTACTTTTTATTGGTCTAATAATCTAAAGTGCATTATTCATATTGGCTCTGGTTGGCTTCACCCATTGTGCAAAATTAGATCCAATTAAAGTAAGATAATTCACACTAAACGCTGATTTGTTATAAAAATTCGATTCAGAATTCAATAATTATTCACAGTTTTTTAAATGGGTGGAGTTACTTATCGTTAGTAGGTTTTTGTCGGATTTTGGCCAATAAGAAATAAAAACCGGTGTGTTCTCACGATAGTGGTAATTACGGGAATGGGAAATGATTATTATTGGCCCTTGTTATAAATTAACAAATGTGTCCAACCAATCAAATTAAAGATTTTGCAAAAACCTCATCGATTATCCATAAAAAAATGTTTTGCTTTGAAAAAGACGCAAAAATAATGAATTTCAATTAATTTTTCCAATTAGTCACGAAAAATTAATATTAGGTAACGGACTATTTCGTCATTTTTTTTCTCAGTGGATTCCAAAAAAATGCAATCTTCACCTTTTGCTGTTTTCTACTTTTAATGCTTCGAAACTTTTCGACAAACTTCAGGAAAAAACAATTGTTATCGCGCGACAAAGATGGTTAAATTAGCGTTTACACAGGTGTGAGAGCGTTCAAGCTATCACGTTTTAGTAAGATATAATAAAGCCATTTAATTAATTTTTTGAATTTTTAAAATCGGACCATAAATAAAAATTCTATAGCGCCTGTCGTTTTTTAAATATCACTCTGTATGTTTTAGAAAAAAGCAAAATAGACATAAAATGTGTTTTTTTTCTGTAGTTACAGTGAAAGGAGAAGAAATAAGCGAAGATGGGCAAGATGTGATTTCCTCCTTAATAAAAGTGGAAGCAGAGGGAATAAACAATGACAACGATATGGAAATTAGTAAAGCTGTGACACTAAAACGACGCAATTCCGATATTGTGGGTAAGTAAGAATATCAAAATCTGCTAAAATAATTTTTGAAAAAAAAAATTGAATTCAATAAACTCAACGGTAATTAATTATTATTGATTAATTAAAAAAATAACAATGCAATAACTCAGCAGGTAAAAATCAAAAAGGGATATCATTTTTTTTTTGCGCTTGACCCAGTTACTGGTGTCGACTCTTGATGATACAGTGCGATCAAAAAGTCTCTATCAAGCAAGCGTAGAAATTTAAAACGTATGTCTGTGGAAGATGGAAGTGTCACAATGACAAATGAGAAATGTCAAAATATTTTTTATGTAAATTATGACAAGAAACCGTGGTGAACGATTTTTATGAATAAACACCAACAAAATCTTATTTTAGTTTGTTTTGAGACGTTTCATAGAATAATTCAATTTAATTAGCTCAATGTTTTAATTTTTATAAAATAATTTTTTGACATCTAGATAACATACGGACATACGTCGTCAACTAGGACGCCTACTTGATAGAAAGACTTTTTGATCGCACTGTATAATCTACTATTGAATCAAATCAACAATCATTTTTCTGACCCGTGCACTAGTCTTAGTAGTCTCTGACACAATTAATAACAAAAATGAAACTCAGTGGACAACATACTTGATAAAAAAATTATGTTTTAGTAAATAGCTTAAAAATCAAAATAGACAAAAATAGTTATTTATAATGAAGGTAGCACAGGGCATTTTCATTCAAGGGATTAACAATGTTTATTTTGTAATTACAGTGAAAAGAGAAGAAATAAGCAGTGATAGCGAAAATGGGCAAGATATGGTTTCCTCCTTAATAAAAGTAGAAACAGAAGAAATAAGCAATGACGATAGTGATATGGAACTTAGTGACGCTGTGACCACACCAAAACGACGCAAATTCGATACTGTGGGTAAGTCTAAACATCAAAATTTGCTTTTTCACATGAAACATAATACATGTTTTATGTTGCGAAATCTAATCCGGGGAATCACACACTCAGCGTAAAAAAGTACAACGGAGGAAAATTAATTAAAATGCAATATATTGTTTCACACTGACAAAAATATGAATTAAGTGACTCGACCTAAGTGATAACCCCCAGTTTGGCTCAATAATTATGAAACGATTTATCACATTTCATCATTTTCGAGATAATCTCTTATTAATTTACGCAATTTATGGAAAACACGAGAAAATCTAGTAAGTGATCGCAATTAACACCTTTTTGGCACTAATTAAATTCAATTAGTGAACGTACCCTTCCACTTCCCCGTTTTGTACACCCCTCGCGAATAAACCAATCAAATGTCAACAATGTACCCGGTAATCAATGTTTATTTTGAAAATTTGAAAATGTAGTCACTCACCTTCTTTGGATTGTCTTAACACTTGATTAAAATAAAGAATGAGGCAAGTTAAAGAGTCGAAGCGTTCTTTTTATGCAACCACGTGGTGCCTCATCCCCACCACTCAATGCTTGCAAAATCTGGAAACAACCGCCAAACAAATGACGAAATAAATTTTAATCATTTTATGCACAAATTGGTACCCCTGGTAACACAAAATTCCCAAAGTTGGGGGAGAAAAAAATCAAATTATTACAAAATACGGACCTTGAAAATCCAAAAACAATTTAATTATGAAATTAAATTGACCAATATTTGATTAGCGTCTATTAGCAGTACGCATGCGCACAAATCCCCTATAATTTATAAAAACAAACTACGATCGCGTTTCGTTCTCTCGCAGTTTTTCCGCAAGAATCACAGTTTTCGTGTATTTTAATTGTCATGGCGATGGTCAAACAAGGTGAGTTTGCGGTTTTTTTGTTGTAAAAAATAACCAAAACAATCGCCACGTGAATGACAGGTTAATTTCAGGGGTGTCCAAAAAACCGGTGTTTTCATTGTAGATTTGTGTTTTTTTGCAGTTGGTGACTACAAATTGGGGTCCCTCATCATCGAAGGCAAGACTAAGCAGGTGTATGAGTTGCCGGGGTCCCCCGATTTGTGTCTTTTGTTGAATAAGGACCGAATTACGGCCGGCGATGGTGTCAAAGCGCACGACCTGGTGGGAAAGGCGGCAATTTCAAATAAAACAAATGGGAAAGTGTTCGAAATTTTGAATTCCGTGGGGGTGAAAACGTCGTTTGTGAAGGCCGCCTCCGATGTGGCTTTCATTTCGAAGAAATGCGAGATGATCCCCATTGAGTGGGTGACGAGGAGACTGGCGACTGGGTCGTTTTTGAAGCGGAATCCGGGGGTTCCCGAAGGCTACAGGTTTTATCCCCCCAAAAATGAGACTTTCTTCAAGGATGACGCAAACCACGACCCCCAATGGTCCACTGAGCAGATTATCTCGGCGAAGTTCAAGGTCAATGGCTTGGAGATTGGTAAGTAATTTCTTATCAAAGTCTAAAATTAAATGTGGAGGTCGATAGAATTGTTATTTGTTATGAGTTCAAAGGAAATTTCCTTTGAGTTGTTTGTCAATAATTTTCGAGAGGAATATTCTAGGAAAAAATGTTTTACAGGACCCACAGAAGTCGATATTATGACAAGAACATCCATTCTGGTCTTTGAAATTTTGGAAAAAGTTTGGGCGACCCGAAACTGCGCCCTTATCGACATGAAAATAGAATTTGGGGTCGACAAAACAGGTAAAACTCTTGTTATCTATCAAAAATGCTAATCGATGCTACCATATGACAAAAGTTCAAAAGGTTATCACATGTAGGCATTTTTCTAGAAAAGTTGTTTTGTTTAAGAAAGAATCAAAGATAATTTATGTGAAATCAGAGTATCGTAGCTTAAAAAAACATATTTGTGTCAAAGTTTTGCAATTGTTTTTCTTACATACGGAAAAACATGATGAAATTGGATTTGACCCGACCTCTTAAGACATAATCAATGAAATAATAAACAAAATCAAATTTTCCTCAAAACTACACCTGAAGAGTGTCCCTACATGTTTAAAAAATGAAATTTCAGCCAGTTTGATAGTAGAGGGCGTATGTGTCGAGGAGGGAAATTTAAAATAATTTTTTTTTTAGATTAGCTGATTTTTTAAAACATAAACAATGAAATAATTAAAAAAAATGACAATTTCTCAAAACTAAGCATGAAAAGTGTCTCTACATGAACACAAAATAAATAAATAAATAAATGGCTGGCTGCATCGAGGCGAGAAATTTAAATTACATTTTGTTTTTTTTTTAATTAGCTGAAACATAATCAATGAAATAATAAGAAAAATGCCAATTATCCTCAAAACTAAGCTTTGAATATACAAAAAATAAAATTTCAGCGATAATAGAGGGCGCTGCGTCGAGGCGGGAAATTTAAATAAAATCCTGCTTTATTTCTTTATTTTAATTTGCTTAAAGGTGAGATTCTCGTGGCCGACGTGATCGACTCCGACAGCTGGCGTCTTTGGCCCTCCGGAGACAAGCGCCTCATGGTGGACAAACAAGTCTACCGTAACCTTACCACCGTCACCTCCTCTGATCTCGACACTGTCAAACGCAACTTTGAATGGATCGTTGACCAACTGGACCATCTTGCCCCACCTAACGACCACCTTATCGTCATCCTCATGGGTAGTCCCTCCGACGCCGACCATTGCAAAACCATCCAAAAACACTGCGAGAAACTCGGCCTTAATACCGAACTACGAGTCACTTCGGCACACAAAGGCACAGATGAAACGATCAAAATTGTCCGATATTATGAATCTCTTCCTTTGAAAGTTGTTTTCGTTGCAGTGGCGGGACGCTCGAACGGTTTGGGACCAGTGGTTTCGGGGAATTCCCCATTCCCGGTCATTAACTGTCCACCACTTAAATCTGACAATGTTGATAGGGATGTTTGGTCGAGTTTAAATGTGCCCTCAGGATTAGGGTGTAGTACGGTCCTGTATCCCGAAGCGGCGGCCTTAAACGCGGCTAATATCATCGGGTTGAGCAATTATGTAGTTTGGAGTAGGCTGAGAGTGAAACAATTGGAAAATTACGTTACTTTGGCTAAAGCGGACAAGGGTGTGAGGAGCAATTAAATGTTATTTTTTTTATTTCGTGTTTTATTGACACCGATACTAACCTTGTAAAAAATGACACCAGTTTTATTCGCTTTCCTCGTCCTTTTTGGGACTTCCAGTGGTTGTGGGACTCTTCTTACGACTCCCATTTTTCAGAGTCATCCATCTTTTAATACTTGATACTGCCGGTAGGGGAAAATTTAACTTTTTCGTCAAATACATGTAACACCTTCTGTTACTTAAATGCCTGATTGTGTAACCAACAGCCATATCGTCATCACTCCAATAAATTTTTTTCTTCCCTGATAAAATCTTAATTTGTGATTCGGAAAACACTTTCGAGAGTAACACTTTTTGTTCATGAATTGTCAAATACGAACGTTTAGCTTTCAAATATTCGTGATGCAAATTCGACAATTCCAAGTCTTTCGATTTGTACGTTTCGATTTGATTATTTAAAACGTTTCTGAGATGTTTTATACTATTTTCCAGTCTTGCCATCTTCTCCCGTATTGTTTTATTGCAATTTTCAAGTGTTGCCAACTGTTCTTTTGTAACTATATGTTTATATTTTTCCTTATTGACTTCTTGTGGCAACTTTTCCACATTTTGTACTTGCAACTCGGTTTCTTGTTCTGCAGGCACTGTGAAAATTATCATTTCTTGAAGCTCCTCTTTGGGATCTTTAATAATAATTTCGGTTTGTGTTGGTAAGAAGAGTGTAGGGACTGCGTCAAATTTCAATACTTTTGTGTAACAAGTGATGTAATCGATAATTTTCACTTCGGTCGTGTAACTGTCTTCGTCGAAATGCAGTGAACAAACTTGAGCTAAAAAAAGTGTAAGAAATGGTGACTTGACTGACTTGGGGATTTTTTTACCTATGTTGGCATCGATCTGGTCTGGAGGCCACCCACAGGCTTGTATCCATTGTTGGGCTATTACAGGGTGTTTGGGAAAAACATAATAGTGGACTGACGGGTCCGCTGTTGCGATGTTGCTGTTGGAACATCCCCAAACAATGCAAGACATTTTTTCTGAAACAAAGATGGCGGTTACAGAAACCTGTAATTTTGTAGCTAATCAAGGGATTCCCCAATAAAAACACTTTCTTTTCAAGATTTTTATTACAAAATGATACAAAATTACTACGATTTGTTTGAAGCCACCCATCTCTGCACTGCCGATAAAGACGGGAGAGGCATATTTAGAGTGTCTTTTAAATATAAATAACACTCTCTGTTTCCAATGTGTCTCAGTGTGAACGCCATCGCCATGTCATCGTAACTCCACACAACTTTTTTCTTCCCTAATAGCATATTAATCTGTGCTTGGGAGAAAACCTTGCAAATTAAATTGGTCTCAATTTTCCCATTTTTCTTTTTGAATGGATACTTCGCAATCAGTCTTCTCAGTCTAAAGATTTCTTTATCAGAATTTTCGTTTTTTTTCTTGTACAAATCGACTTTTTCCGTCAAAAGCTTCATTTCGTCCATCAACTCCTCAAATCGCTGTACCAGTCGTTCGTTTGTATCGACAGCCTCCTTAATTAACTCGAATTTGGGGGTTTTTGTGAGCTTCACTTCAGGCATACCAAACATCCAGCCTAGATTTTCGCGCGGAATTGCCTCTGGTTTGAGGACAGACTTGGTGTTATCTGTGTAATCAGTTTGTCTGAAATGTGTGGAACATATTTTTGAATTTGAGACGTCGTGATAGGCGGAAATGCCGCATTTTTCCTTCCAAGTTGCACAAACGTCCTCGTCGGAGGGAAAATCGAAGAAAATGTGCTCGTCGGCCTGGGACAAGACCTTGTGGAAATAGTTGGGGCACGAAATGACGGTGCATTTGACCAGTCCGGCACTGCAATTGCAAGTTATTAGGGCCCCAAAACTAAAAAACTTACATTTCGGGGTCCTCCTCGGACATATTGTCACACTAGCACTGCACACGGGGGCTTTGATTTATTTGCAACTGCAAACAAATTCTAGTCAAAGAGGGGCGCCAATTGGGCCAATTATCGCAAAAAGGGGCGCAATAACCGAAAAATACTTACTCGATGTTTTGTTCTGTCAAAATTACCGGCGTGCTGTCAAACTGTCAAATGTCAATTGTCAACTCCTTACCTCGAATTTTTTTATTAATAAAAAATACTTAGGTAAAGAATATCATTGTTTGTAGTTAACTCAAGTGTGACTGAGTCTTTTTTGATTGTATTTTTGCCTGCAAGTGATTATTTTGTGGTTTGTTTGGGTACCCCAAAATTCGATGTAAGACGTTGACATAAGAAAAATGACGTCACACTTGTCTTGTCCTCCATTTTCATGCTTGTATGATGCTTGAAAAAAACAGTTTAAATTGCAAATAAGTTGAAATTAACACTCTTGTGAGTCCCAATAAGCGTAAAATTAATTACAATCGACCACACTTATGATAATACAACAGGTATTAACTTATCTCTATTGTGAAATTAATTTTTTTGTGCTCAACTTTTTGTAATCTTTTTTTAGGAATAGCCGGTCAAAAATGGAAGGCGAGCAGTTCTCTTTGTGTTGGAACAACTTCCACAGTAATTTAAGTTCGGGTTTCAACTCCCTTCTCAAAGATGAAGACTTGGTGGACGTGACTTTAGCAGCAGGGGGGCGCTTCATGAAAGCCCACAAAACTGTCCTATCGGTGTGTAGTCCATTTTTCAAGGAGTTGTTCAGGGCCAACCCTAGCAAACACCCCATAGTCATTCTCCCTGATGTGAATTACAACGCTTTGTGTAATTTACTCCAATTTATGTACCAAGGCGAAGTCAGTGTGAGTCAAGAGGAAATCCCCATGTTCATGAGGGTGGCAGAAATGCTAAAAGTTAAGGGTTTGACCGACAATAGCTCGTCCTCATCCTCATCTTCGGTAAGTAATGTTTTTGTCACTTTCTTTAAGTAGTAAAAAATCGTTTTTTCAGGAATCCAATGGCTACAGTGGCCCCAGTCGAATCCCTTACAACTTCTCTGACCAAAGACAAATTATGAAACGACCAAGACCGGTCAAAAAAGTGATAAAACCCATGCAACCCTTGAGACCTATTGACAGCCCCAAACCCAGATCGCCCCATCCCCCGCCTGCTAAAAAGCCCCATATCGAGGAAAACACTGCCCGGCAGGAAGAACAGGAGTTTCCCGAAGCGTTAGTTAAGCCTAAAGAAGAGCCTGTTGATGATTCGGAAAGTAACACCTCTCAGAAATTTGAGGAAAATAATTTAGATTTGTCAACGATGTTGGACACGAAAATTGGGGAGTCGTCCAATTGGCAGACGTCGGAAATTATCAATAAACCTCAGGATTCCTCGACGCCAGGTATGTGGATTTGGGGATAAGTAGTAGAAGTAAAAAATTGGTGAAAATGATAAATTCGTGTTTTTGTGTAAGTGGATGTTTTTGGCTTGAATTA
The DNA here is from genome assembly GCF_015345945.1 of Tribolium madens. Classification (NCBI taxonomy): domain Eukaryota; kingdom Metazoa; phylum Arthropoda; class Insecta; order Coleoptera; family Tenebrionidae; genus Tribolium; species Tribolium madens. Next base: position 5,986,689 of record NW_025401050.1, on the reverse strand, counting down.
TTTTAAAACTTTCAGTTGAGATAACATTTTAGGTTGGTAATGTTGATGTATTAAATTATAATTTTTACATAAGACATCAAAAACTATACTGTTTATTGCACGTTCTATTTTTTTTTAATTAAACTATTGTGAGAAAAAAGTTTCAAGGTTAAATAATATACGTTGTCAATCACGTTATCTTGGATGTAAATAGGGTTACATTTGAAAATTTTGTAGCACTGAGACCGGTAACATTTTGTTTGGTTAATATTGATGTTTTTTTTTTTTAATAAGGGTTATCGTAACCCATAGGGGAAATGTACTACATCTATTGCTTTTAAAAAACACGTTTCATTTTTTGTTTTTCTTTAATATTTTTGTATAGCACATTTTTACATTATTTTTTTTAACTTCTTTTGCAACAATAAAAAAGATTTTAAGATTCACACGCTTAAAACTGTTCAGAATTTCGAGATATACGTTGGAAATATGTAATTACAATATTGAAAAAAAAAAAAAATTATTTTTTTAAGAAATAAGGATTATTGAACCCACATTGGGCATGCAATACATCTATTGTTTAAAAAAAAGCACATATATTTTTTATTTTTATTTAATATTTCTGTATGGTACATTTTTATTATTTATTGCAACTTTTTTTCAACAAAAGTAAAATAACAATAAATAAATTATTAATCTGTAAACCATTAAGTTCCACACGCTTAAAACTGTTCAGAATACCGAGTTATACGTTGTCAAGTGATTGAATGAGAATTTGAAAAATATCGCTTTATTTCATTTTTTTATGAAGTTTGCATTATTTTTATGTAACTTTATTCACTTTTAACGTCTACCTACCTACTATTTTACCATTAATTCATGACAAATATGATGATTCTTCATAATAAAAGTCTAATTATTGTTTCATTTACAATTCTGTAATAAAATTCAAAATTTTAAAACTTTATAATTTTGTATACAGGCTGCGCCAGAACTCGCGTCCCAGAGAAAAATGCCATATAAGGTAAGATACCAGAAACATGGAAAAAATGTTAAAAAAATTTTATCTATAAAAATTTCGAAGTTATGAGGGTTTAAAGTTTGCACTTTGACTCTATTTATTTCTGTTGAAAAAATAATTTTCCAAGTTTTTTTGCTATAGGCTATTAAAAGAGGAAACAGGGAAGCTGTATCCTAAATTGTAACTCTGTTCAATGTTATTTGTGGATTTTATTAGCAAAATTTTTGTACCTTTACTAAATTCTTGTAAAAAAACATATACAAGATCATCAGTACCATTAAATAGATATAAAAAAATGTCAAATGTCAGAAATTAATGTCAAAATTTTTTGTCAGATAGAATTTTTTAAACATTTTTTTTATGTTCCTGGTATCTTACCTTACTTGAAAATTTTCTCTGGGGCGCGAGTTCTGGCGCACCCTGTATATTATGTAAACAATAATGTTTAAAAATTATTTTAGAAAAGAAAAAACGTGTCACCCGATTAAACTGTTCAGGATTACGAGACATACGTTGTCAATAATTATAATATTGAATGTGAATTTAAAAATAGAAAATAGCACTCTTATTTTATTTTTTTATAGTTTCCTTACGGCTTATTTTTATTTTTTTATGTAACTTTATTCACTTTTAACGTCTACCTACCTAATTTTGGGGTTAATATTTTATTTTTTATGTTTTTTTTTTAAAGA
>NW_025401050.1:5948334-5984737 GCF_015345945.1 Tribolium madens | reverse complement strand
TATTATTGTGTAAGCGCTAATGATAAAAATAATTTCAAAAGGTAAAAAAAGTACAGTATAGCTCCGATTCCGCGATTATCCGTAAACAAAATTGATTTTAAAAATTGCGTTTTATCTGGAAAAATTTGGTTCCAAACTCCGTTGAATCCGGAATGGGCCTTATTTTTTTTATTGAGATTTTCACAATCGATAGAAATAATTTTTTCTTCGGGCTTGGAGTATACATGTTAGGGTACATAAAAGATATATTGAAATCGGGAGGAAATATGTATAAATCGAAAAATAAACGTTAAAAAAATTAAATTGACATTTAATGTTAATTATGATTTTTTTTAATAAAATATTACTACATAAAATTTTCGATTTATCTGGAATTTTGTCACATTAGGACGAGGTTTTACTGTATTATCCGATTGAGTAGACATACGTTGTCAATAATTATAATATTGAATAATGTCAATTTGAAAAACAGAAAATAGCACCCAATTTTATTTTTTTATAAAGTGTGCTTACGGTGTTTTTTATTTACTTTTAACGTCTACAATTAATTTTTTCAAGACAAATGAATTTCTAAATTGTGGTTGCGTGATTTCGCGTATGGGAACCTGAATAAAATAATACACTTCGAACTTTTAAATACCTGAATTTTCTTTATTTTTTCGTATATGGCATTCCATTATGATTTTTTCTCTTTTATTTATTTGCATTCGTATCAGTAGTATAGTAGTATGTTTGTTGCATGATAATTGGTCTAAAATGCCATTGTAGTTTGTTTGATTGGTATTTAATTGTTGTCACGTGTGTATTATTTTATCTGCAGGCACCCTGCAGTGCATTCTGGGAAGACGCGGTAATCCCCGATTGATCGTTGATGGTCACGTTTTTTATAAGAAGAGTGTTTACAAAGGAAAGGCGTTTTGGTATTGTAAAAACAGTAGATCACCGGAAAAATGTCAAGCGGTGTGTTGGACAATGAACGGAAATATTGTCAAATGGCCGTATATGCACACACATCCGGTCATCCCAGACGTTTTTAATCCGGACGAAGACACAGAAGTTCCTATACAAAATTTACAAGAAGTATTATGGCAGACGTCGTATAGTTAAGAAGACTCACTCATTTGTATTTTTTTTTGACTGATTTTGTGATATTATTTTTTATTGAATTGGAGGGACGTCAAATTGTGTCAAACTGTACATAAAGTCTGCTTTAGTTTTAGTTTTGCTGTCTTTTATGTGGTAGAAAAAATTGATATGTAGCCAAAACATCCAGACGTTTGTGAGACTGTTTTGTATTTCTTCTCATATGACAAATTGTAAGTTTTTTTTTTAAATAAAGAGATTTTTCATCGACAGGTGGAGGTTTGATGTTGATTAAAAGTGGGCGTGGTCAGTTGGTACTAATCCATCAAGGTCATATTTACATACATTGTGATACAACGAATAACCGACACATGTGGGTGTGTGTGAAGAAGAAAACTCTCAATTGTGAAGGCTGTCTCACAACATTGAATGGACCTATACTTCTTTCATACAGTGAACACAATCATCCACAATTACAAGATGTTATACAAAGACTGCAAGTACCTAGTTGTAGTGTTTCACCAGAACTGATGTAACACAAAAGCCATATTTTTTTAGTTTTGGACAAAGAATTGTTGTTTATTTATTTTTTGATTACTTATACCAAATATTTTATTTTCAAATGACGATTTATTTTTAGTTTCGAAAAGGCTAGAAGAGATTTTTATTGTTTTGTTGACCAGTCAGAATTATTTATTTATTTATTTAATAAGGAATTAAGTTTTTGTACAAATTTCCGTTAATAAAAAATGGAAATCCGGTCCTGTCTTTTTTTCGGGATTTACGCGTTTCGATGTTGGTATGGTAGAACTTTCCAGAATTTGACGTTTGTAGAATTTGTCATAACCTCACTTGTTTGGAGGCATTTTCAGTGCGATTAAACGGTAAAATGGCTGGAAAAATCGAAGAAGTAAGTTATTGAATGATCAAAACGGATTTAAAATAATTCGTTTTTAGCTCAAAAAAGACATGGCTGAGCTTCAAGCCCTCGAAGCTCAAGCAACTCGACACAAAGTGAAAGACCTTTTGTCGTTAGAAGCGAGAAAAATCTCATCGGAAATCATTAAATTACAAGAACAGTTAAATGCCCCATCGACTGCGACACCAATTAGTGCAAAAAATAATCGTTATCAAGTCAAATTAAACAATTACGGTGAGTCGTCATGTGTTTTTTGTTCGATTTAATTGCCATTTTTTGTGCAGCTTGGGATCAAACATCGAAATTTGTGAAGTTTTATGTTACTCTTCCAAAAGTTCAGACAATTCCACAGGAAAATGTTGTGTGTCACTTCACTAACAAGTCGCTCGAGTTGGAGGTCCGAGATCTTGAAAATAAAGATTATGTCTTCACTATTAATAATCTGCTCAGCGCTATTGATCCACAGGCGAGCAATTGGAAGGTTAAGTCAGGTATTAAACCACTCAAAAATCGTCCAAATTAACCATTTTCGTAAATATGCAGATATGGTTGTTATAAATGCAGCCAAGGTCAAAAGTGACCACTGGTCCCATGTCACTGAACTCGAGAAGAAAGTTGATGATGCACAAAAAGCCAAATTCAAGACAGGTGATAACGTGGATCCCAATGAAGGCATTTTGTCATTAATGAAGAATATGTAAGTGGGTTCAAGTTGGTTGAAGTTTCAACTGATTTGGCTTGTTTTAGGTATGAGACAGGTGATGATGAAATGAAAAGGACAATTGCTAAAGCTTGGACAGAAAGCCAAACGAAATCACCTTTACTCTAACCGGTTTTTATATTTTTTTTATTTATATTTTGGTAATTTTTTTCAAGTATCAAAGTTATGCAACCAAGTATACAGTGAGAAATTTGTTTAATGTCAACGTCTTGGTATTTATTTCGATTTATTAATAATTACAGTGTAACAAATTTGAGTAGAATGGGAGGTGAAGTAACCGTTTTGTGGTCACAATTGAATTTAAATTTTGCTCCCAAAACCGTGACTTGATGCATAGTAACAAGCAAATTAATTTTTTTTTAAGTTTATACAAAGATAAGGTTAAATATATTAGATAAAACAAGGTTCAATTGAAATTTTTTTTCACCCCTTTTTAATAAAATTCTTAATTAGAAATTTATTTCTGTACTCTTCTATTACAAGGTCAATTTTCAACACCAAGACCGTAAACATCCTGTTTAGTGAGAAATTCACTTAAAAACTAAATAGTGGTATGTACAACTGTGACAAATATTCAAAATATGGATAAAAATCTACTTCAATAAAATAACAGATCGTGTCAGTAGTAACGAAAAAGGAAATAAATAAAATTAAGTACACCGTAATACAAGCAGTTTTATCCCTTTCGTCATTTCTAACACATTTTTTTAATTAAATACTTAAATTACTTAGGTACATTACAGTAAAAACCGCGCATTTGTATAAAAACGTGCCATTCATTATAAAACAAATAAATAAATTCGATATTTTTCATTGACAAAGTTCACTACAAATACTTTCATTTCTCGGAGGAGGTGGTACAGAGAGGCCTTGGTTTATGCAAATAAATAACAGCGTTTGTGACATATTTGATGCATTAATAAGACTTGAAAGAAAATAATGAAAAATCAGTTGCACTATTAGGACTCCATTAGGTCAAAGCTAAGCCTGATTACTATAATTTGTGGCGTTGTGAAAAAAAAAAAAAAAATGTCAAAATCAAGCTAGAATTTTTAACGTGCTTCAAGTTTGTAAGTTTTTTTTTCGAAATGAAATTAAAAACGTTTTTGTGGTACGTCTTTTAGAATTAAACGTAAAATGTAAAAATTCAAAATAAAATCTACAAAATAGATCAAGGTCACGAAATATTGAATTGAAGGTTCTTCAATTACTAATAAATAGTAATTAGTAATTAATGGACCTTGGCTTGAAGCTGGAAATTTGCAAATTTGCAAATGAAAGTTCCACTTTTAAACCTAAGAAGCTGTGGCTAAATATAAAAATACTTTGTTAATGATAAAGAATAAAATAATAGTAATAACGGTCTAGAATTTTAAACAGTTGTAATTTTATTCTTACTGTTCCTACGCCTCCAAGTGTTAATTTTTTTCAAATATAAGTAAATATAACTTTGAGTTACTACGGATTTGCCATTTATGCATTTCATGTAAGTAAGAAAACAAAACAAAAATAAATACAAATTAAAAAATCACTTAATTATTATTTGCGATTGTTTCTCGATTTCTTTGTTTTGTAGTTTTTCTTTTTAATACTTCACTTCAAAATAAATCGTAGATGACAAGACCAACAACCTCCGGCGACCTTGACTCCAAAACGAGACTTTTTGCATAATTACATTGCAAATTTGAGCAAATTAATGACACTTTGTCGTTATTCAAGGTAATTTTTTTCGCTTTTAAAGCGTCTTTTCAATCATAAACAATCAGTTTTTATTACAAAAGTGTCAAAAAACAATCTAACATCGTACCTACATCTCACAGCCGTCGTTCGCTCAATTATGGCATCGTGAAACCGGTGATAGTCAAAAAATGGCAACGTTAAAAAAAAATATATAGTTAATCACCGACTTCAGCTGCGTCTTTTACCGATTTAAAGTACGTTGTCTTGGAATAAATAACTAAGAAAAATTGGTATTTTTGGTTTATTATTGACTAGAAAACGGTCTTACGAGAGACTCTTTCAACTCTTTATTAACTTCATGGAATGCTGTGGACATCACGTTTCGTGTTCGTTCCATGAGGTCTTCTAAATCGTCATGTGTTAAATTTTCGGTTGGAATTGGCGGCAATGCCGTAATAATTACTTTACCTACCAGTGAAACACTAGTAATTAAAATTTCCTCCCTCATTAATTACTTACCATGATCGAATCTTTTATTTTTCGAATCTAAGAAATAATACTGACTGAAAACCACCGGTAAAATCGGCACTTTCGACGAAATTGCTGTGTGAAAAGCCCCTTTTTTGAATGAGTGTATTTGACCGGTGTTGCGGCGTGTACCTTCAGGAAATACCCATAACTTGATCTGAAACAATTTTTTTAATTATTAGGTGGATTAATAAGTGAGAGATTCAGTTATCGAAGATGATAAGGCTTTAATTTTTCGATTAATAATCAAAAAACGTAATTAATTCAGAAGCTAATTGACATATTTATGCATGATCAACTAGAAGGTTAACTAGAAATATAGAATTTTCGAGGTTCATAATTTTTTATTTCTTTTACCTAAAAAAAACTGTTGTGGTATGATGCTATATTTAAAATAGGTCTTGCAAATTTTCAAAAATAAAACATTAAAAAGTTATAATTCATAATTAAGTTTGCAATGATTTATGAATTGTATTAAGTTTTATAATAATAGAATTTGAAACGTATTTAGATTTTTAATTGTAAATTAATAAAAACTCAATAAAATCGAAATATTTGCATTAACATGGGCTTATAATTAATTTTAATTTTTTTTAGGAGACTTCAGACTTTTTTTAAATAACGAATGCCCTTCTTTGGACCTATTATTGACGAATTGAAACAGTAATAACATTTTTTGTTGTCTAAATTAAAAATGACATTTTTTTTAAAAGTTTCTTGGTGTATAGTCAATATTTTCAAAAAAAAAGATCTTATCAAATTAAGAAGAGTTTTTTTGTTTTTAGTATAATAAGAGTATAATAAATAAAAAGAAAAAGTCAAAATTTTATAGAAATGATTGGTGATTCTAAAAAAACTCAAATTTTGTTCTAGCAAAATACAAAAATAAAATTGACACGTTGAAAAAAAACCGCAACATTGACCAAAAAATCAGGTAACTTAAAATGAATAAAATACTTTTGGACTTTGAAAGGACAATGACTCACAGATATTAGACAGGTGTCCTCTAATAACAAAACCCAAGTAATCAAAGTTCACCAAATAATTACTAAAGGACCCCAGAAAATCAATATTTTGCCCCTAGACTGACCTTATCTTTCTTAATCTGTTTTGCAGCGTCATTTATCAACTCTCTAGCCTTATCACTCTTCATCCTGGGTATAAAAATCAACCCACAAAGCCACGTTGCTAGTCCAAACGGCCATGCATAAAAAAGCTCCTTTTTCGCAATAACTGTGCACTTATCTACGACCGGCCACACTTCGAACATCCCTGTAACAGCCCCCTTGCATCCCTTGTCTCTTACCACAAAAAACTACCTAAAATATCTATCGAACTTTGATGATTGGCGACGATAACACACGAATGGTCCTTCTCCAAGTGCTCTCGCCCCCGGATAATCCACCTGAGCCCCAAAAGAGTGGAAATGTGGTGGCAGAGCGCCGACAACGTCCTGGAAACACACCTCAAAAACTCCAAAAAATACAAAAAATTGGGACTTACAGCAAATTTCGCACATTTTTCGGCCTGAGTGCAAACACAGGGATGAGGATTACGGAGTTTATCATCACGATTGCGTAATAAAGCGTAAATTTTAAGTTGTATCTGAATACATGACTAGATTTATAGAAAAAGAACAGTATTAGTAGAGAGAGGGCGAGGGGAAGGAGGGTTCCAGTGTAAGACATGTTCGGGGGCGAAGCACCACACTGACTCGACACGAGACAAACTAAAACATGGCTAAAATAAGCAAAGCAATTTTTTGGCAATTTATAAACAATTGAACTTGAACTTTACGCGGCACTTGACAGCTTTGGAGTGGGGGGACCTGTGGTGGGGGGGGCACTGTTCAGAAATATGAATATGAATTTTGAATAGTTTGGTGCTGTGCATTTTCACAGCTTTACAAAAAAAAAACTAATTATAACTTATTTGTTAATAATCTATTGGCAACACTGAACTGTAGGTAATCCTTCTAATTTGTTATATCAGAATGTTTCAGGTGACGGTTATACGTTATATTATCACATGAATGACAATTGACGTTTGAATTTGAAAGTCAGGTTGCCAAACTAAAATTTTAAATTTGACACCAACTTGGGGTTAAAAATGACAATCATTTACAGTCCCCTGGTATAAATTTCATACATCAAATTATTTCATAAGATGCTTATTTCTATTTATATAGAAGGGTGCGTATCTACAATCCCCATTAGATAAAACAACGATCAATTGAAATTTTTATTCACCCACTTTAACAAAATCCTTAATAATACAGGGTGTTTACGGTTCAAATTGAAATTAGATGATATTCACGGTAGAAGAACCTAATACGCTATATAAAACAAATATTTACTTTATGAAAGGAAATTATTAATTTTATATTATTTGTTTGAGAACTGCTGCTTCGGCTGCAACAATGGCTATAAATATATTACCTTGTGTTTCACCGTGAATCATAATCACGACAACCAAATTATTGTTTTAATATTTCTTCATAAATTTGGAAAAAGATTAAGAAAAACGAATCAAACTTATTGGAGACCATTTCGCTGGAAGTGATTAAACAAAATTTTGCTAAAAACTAAGCAAAAGCAAAGCAAATGATGACAGTGTCAAATCTATTAAGTGACTTTTCTCGTTCATTGTCATGGATATTTTTAATTTGTTATAGAATTTTATCTGAACAAGGAAATAATTCCAGTGACCCTCAAACAACAAATAACATTCTTAAATAACAATTGTGTGAGTTTTTTTCTCGGTTACAGTATTTCTGTACTCTTCTACTACTTACTAGATCAATTTTCAACTCCAAGACCGAAAACACCCTGTACAAAGAGAAATTCACTTAAAAACTAAATAGTGGTACAACTGTGACAAATATACAAAACAATCGATAAAAATCTACTTCAATAAAGTAATAAATCGTGTCAGAAGTGACGAAAAAGGAAATAAATAAAATTAAGTACACCATAATAAAAGCAGTTTTACCCCTTTCGTCATTTCTAACACATTTTCTTTGACTAAATACTTAAATTATTTAGGTACATTACTGTAAAACCGTGCATTTATATAAAAACATGACAATTATTATAAAACAAATAAATAAATTCGATATTTTTCACAGAAAAGACGCTTTAAAAAGTTTACTACAAATACTTTCATTTCTCGGAGGAGGTGATACAGAGAGGCCTTGGTTTATGCAAATAAATAACAGCGTTTGTGACATATTTGAGGCATTAATAAGACTTGAAAGAGAATAATAAAAAATCAATTGCGCTATTGGAACTTATTAGGTCAAAACTAGCCTGATTACTATAATTTGTGGCGTTGTGGAAAAAATGTCAAAGTCAAGCAAGAATCTTTAATGTACTTCCAGTTTATTTGTAAGTTAAAAAAATTACTTTTTTTCTTTCAAAATTGAATCAAAAATGTATCTTTTTGAATTAAACGTTTCGTAAAACGTAAAAACTCAAAATAAAATCTACAAAATAGATCAAGATCACGAAATTTTGAACCAAGGGTCTTCAATTACTAATAAATAGTAATTAACGGACCTTGGTTTCAAGCTACAAATTTGCAGGAAAGATAAACGAAACTTCCACTTTAAACCTAAGAAGCTGTGGCTAAATATAAAAATACTTTGTTAATAATAAAAAAAATAATAATAATGGTCTAAAATTCTAGATATGTAGTTGTAATTTTATTCCTACTGTTCCTACGCCCCCAAGTGTTAATTTTTTCAAATATAGTAAAATATATGACTGAGTTACTACAGATTTGCCAATTATGCATTTCATGTAAGTAAGAAAACAAAAAAAAAATTAAATACAAATTAAAAAAATCACTTAATTATTATTCGCGATTTTTTTGCTTTACGATTTCTTTGTTTTGTGGTTTTTCTTTTTAATACTTCACATTTGTTAATATTCCTCAATTTGAACGAAAAAATATGAATAAAAAAATAAATCCTAGATGACAAGACCAACAACTTCCGGCGACCTTGACTCCAAAACCGCAAAACTCGAGACTTTTTGCATAATTACGTTCCAAATTTGAGTAAATTAATAACACTGTCGTTATTCAAAGTTTTTTTTTTCGGTTTTAAAGCGTCTTTTCAATCATAAAAAATCATGTTTTATTGCAAAAGTGCCAAAAAATAATCTAACATCGTACCTACATCTCACAGCCTTCGTTCGCTCAATTATGGGCATTGTGAAACCGGTGATAGTCAAAAAATGGCAACGTTAAAAAATTAAAATAAAATATAGTTAATCACCGACTTCAGCTGCGTCTTTTACCGATTTAAAGTACGTTGTCTTGGAATAAATAACTAAGAAAAATTGCTATTTTTGGTTTATTATTGACTAGAAAACGGTCTTACGAGAGACTCTTTCAACTCTTTATTAACTTCATGGAATGCTGTGGACATCACGTTTCGTGTTCGTTCCATGAGGTCTTCTAAATCGTCATGTGTTAAATTTTCGGTTGGAATTGGCGGCAATGCCGTAATAATTACTTTACCTACCAATGAAACACTAGTAATTAAAATTTCCTCCCTCATTAACTTACTTACCATGATCGAATCTTTTATTTTCCTTATCTAGGAAATAATACTGACTGAAAACCACCGGTAAAATCGGCAATTTCGACGAGATTGCTATGTGAAAAGCCCCTTTTTTGAACGGGTGTATTTGACCAGTGTTGCGACGTGTGCCTTCAGGAAATACCCATAATTTGATCTGGAATAAATTTTTTAAATTATTTTATTGAGTGGGATAGTATGTTTGCATACAGTTATCGGAGTCGATAAGGCTTGAAAATTAGAAAAACTTGTTTGTTATGATGACAGTTGTCCAACATGCTTTATTATTATCATTATAGACCATATATTGATAAAATTGTGATAAATGAGTGAATAAAACAATGTATGACAACATTGAAGCATTTTATGAAAAACAATCAATTCATATTTCACTTACATGTTTTAATATACTACTCCACTCGCTGCGCTCGTTCCGTTCATTCTCTTGTTCGTTTAATAATGAAACTATAATTTATTCATTTAATTTTATGTATTTCATGACATTTAGAACAATTTGTTAAGCATCTTATGCAGGGTGTTCCACTTAAGATTTTCGGGTGTTATTTGGCAACGGATTTATTAGAAATTTAAAATGTAGACAACTTTGAAAGTGGAGATTTAATTAGTATTAATAAAATTAATTAATTTAAGAAAATAATTTATTCAGGTGAATCGCTTGTAAACTACTCTTGTAAGCCTATTTTCCATCACTTTTAAAATTAAAATAAGCAGAAAAATTAGCGTAATTTAAAAAAATATATACTTTCCACGTGTTTTGTCTTATGTTTTTAATTCCTTTGAATGTATTGATTTTCTTTCGTTTTTTTGTAAGAAGGCTTCCTACATCCACGTGGCTGAATAGTGATTAGAAGGCTTGACGTTAAGACTTGTAGTCAGTTAGATTAGTGTCTCATTCTGAAATACTACTGTTGACAATATTTTTATTTTAGTATCTAAAATAGAATAGCAATTATTTCTCAATTCTTTCTTTTCAACTAAAAAACCCGATTACATTAATTAACGAAATAAATTATTCAGTTTTATTACAAAACCAATTACATTGAAAGGTTACAAAATTGATTTAACAACTCTTAGGAATACAATTGATTTGTTGAAAAGCGTGATATGACACCATTACTTATTTTCAAAGATAAGATGGCCTAAAATTGTAACAATGTTACCACAAATATTTGTTTTATGGAGAAACTAACATGTCTTTGCTAAACAAACACGTGATTTTTTTTTCAAATAAATATTATTTGCCTTTATTTCTCGGTTGTTTAAATATCACGCAAAAACGCCACAGTAATTGATGTAAATTACATTCGCTTGTAAAATAAAATAGAAAATTCAATTCCTATTTATCTTATCACAAAAAAAAAATTATGAAGTACGTTTACTACCGTTAACAACTTAATAGCCTTGCCAATGTGAAAATGGTAAAATATTTTCAATTATCGGTGGGTAAAGTTTGAATTTGAATTTCTAATTATATCAGGTGAATACAAAGTATGGAACCAAAGGTTTTTTGTTTAAACTATTAATTTTTTGGAAAAACTAATTGATGAGAGATACAAAAAAAAAGTGATGTTTCATCAAGAATAAAATTTTTCGAAATATTCTTGTTTTTGAGTTCTACAAAAAAAAATATTTTTTTAAATGCCAACCCACTATAAAACCATTTTCCTCATAAAAGTTATGATCTAAGGATTACAATATCATATCTACTTTATATTTCATTTTTTCAAGATTTTTTTTACATAAATTGCAATTTTGACAAAAAATCGCATAACTCAAAAACAAAACAAAATTTCGTTCTCAAAATACGATCACATTTTTTTCTATTACTTTAATTTATTTCAATAATTATTTTTTGGAGGCAAATGATTAGAGAACAATTCAATTCAGTAACATGAATTCATGTTCCAATTTCAACTTCAACTTCCTATTAAATACAGATTAAAGAAAAAATTTAATTCTAATCTTTCATCTCGTCAATTTTATTATAAATAATAAGATGAATAGATTGATAAAAAAACCTTTAATTAAATTTCTGGCCCGTGATTCTGAAATTAAGTTGGCAACTTGGAATAATGTCAATTATCATGTCTTCTGTCTATATCACTCAAAGTAGCCAACTTAATTCAAAACCACAAGCCGCTTTAATCCATAATTTAAAAATAAAAAACGATCAAAGTGGCCCGTGATTCTGATATTAACTTGGCAACTTGAATAATACAGAGGCAGAAGATATAAGAAGTGCCAATTTCCATATCTTCTGTCTCTAGATCACTCAAAGTTGCCAACTTAATTTAAAATCACAGGTCACTCTGATCCATAATTTGAAAATAAAAAATCTTCAACATTTTTCCAATTTCGACATCGATTCAAAAAATGTAATTAAGTTTATGACTTCAATTTTTGTTAAAATAAAAAATGACAATTTTTTCTACAGTGTCTTAATCTTAATAATCTTATAAAATACCAAAAATAGAGTTCTGAGACAACACAATTGTCCTATATTTTCTTATTCCTAAATAATTAATCAAGTTGAATTGAATAATCGATAAAAAACAAATAGGTGTCAAAAATCGCACCACTAATTAAAAATCAGATGTCGTCCTACGCCAAAAACAAATTTAGCTCACTGAAAAGTGTTTATTTTTGGACTTTGAAAGAAACAAAACAAAATCCAAGTGATCAAGGATCACTATATAATTAATAAAGGACCCCAGAAAATCAATATTTCGCTTCAAGACTCACCTTATCTTTCTTAATCTCTTCTGCAGCGTCATTCATTAACACCCTGGCCTTATCACTGTTCATTCTCGGTATAAAAATCAACCCACAAAGCCACGCAGCTAGTCCAAAAGGCCATGCATAAAAAAGCTCCTTTTTCGCAATAACTGTGCACTTATCCATGACCGGCCACACATCGAACATCCCTGTAACAGCCCCCTTACAACCCTTGTCTCTTACCACAAAAAACTACCTAAAATATCTATCGAACTTTGATGATTGGCGACGATAATACACGACTGGTCCTTCTCCAAGTGCTCTCGCCCCCGTATAATCCATCTGAGCCCCAGAAGGGTGGAAATGTGGTGGCAGATAGCCGACGCCGTGCTGGAAACACATCTCAAAGACTGCAAAAAAAAAACAGAAAATTGGGACTTACAGCAAGTTTCGCACGTTTTTCGCCTTGAATACAAACACAGGGATGAGGAATACGGAATTTATCATCACGAATGTGTAGTAAAGCATGAATTTTAGGTGGTATCTGAATACATGACTAGATTCGTACAAAAAGGGCAGTATTAGGATACACACGGCGAGGAGGATTTCACTGTAAGACGCGTACATGTTCGGGGGCGAAGCACCACACTGACCCGATGCGAGACACTAAAACATTACCACAAATGGGTAAATCGATTTTTTTCCAACTTATAAACAACAATTCAAGTCGAACTTTACGCGGCACTTGACAGGCTGTCAATTAATAACATAGTGGAGGGGGTATTGCCAGTTGGAGTACGTTCACAAACGATACTCAGTGCAAAGTTAAAGCAATTATTTTTTTAAATAAAACAATTATTTAGCCAAATACAATTATAAATGTATGCTATTTACATTTAGTGCTCAATAATCATTATCAAAAAAAAATTTAATGGGTAAAAATAATAGTTTTGTAGACAATTTTTGTTTTATGACTTAGTATTATATTACCCTTTTATAGCTTTAAAAGCAAATGAAGCTCAATTAACATAAATGCCTGATAAAATGTAATCCATTTTTATTATATGCGTGTGGATCAATTAATAATTTGAAAGACGCACTTATAGCTATCTCTTTTCTCTTTTAAACAGATTCGTTACTCTGTCGCTATTTATCTCACTTTAACAAATACAGGGCCAGTGACCTACGTCAAAAGTGTAGCGTAATTCAAGCCTTATAAAACCAATGCCAGGGAGAAACTTTAATTTTTGACTTTAGTACCACTATGTCACAAACAGACGGGGGTCATGTCGTGTTCTTGATTCATACTTTCCTTATCAACATGTAATAAAAAATAGACTATGTAAATTTTTGGTTTAGCAATCAAAACTAAAACAAAAACAATGTAAAATTACACTTATTACGTGATTAATTATTATTTTAATTTTTTATTAAAAAAACGTTAGATAAATGATGTTGGCAACCAGTAATACATTGACGAATTCTGAACGTGGCCTTTTATCCAGCAACCCACACCGTTCTTACATGTGCGTCTCCCCAAAACAACAATTCGGTAGCATGTTTAATTATTAAATAATTATTAAACCCATCATGTCTCAGGTACCCCATTTTCGCTCAATTTCGCCCCCCAAACACCCACCAT
This sequence comes from Tribolium madens, assembly GCF_015345945.1. Taxonomy (NCBI): domain Eukaryota; kingdom Metazoa; phylum Arthropoda; class Insecta; order Coleoptera; family Tenebrionidae; genus Tribolium; species Tribolium madens. The sequence continues at coordinate 5,970,843 of NW_025401050.1, read as the reverse complement.
TCATAAATCAAGTCGCTTCCTGTCATTATTGTCACCTGCTATCTGTCAATCAGTGAAAAATTTCAAACAACTCGGAAATATTTCAGATGGTGAAATAAGCCCCCGACATGTCTCGATTTGAGACAACTTTGCGGCCGCAGCCCCGCCTCGACCTCAAGTGGCTGAAAACGGACCTGCAGAGTGTGCTCACGGGGGACAGTTTGGTGAATTGTTGGAACAGTCTGATTGCTGATGGAGAGGTCACAGGGGCCTTCTCGGACGGATTGTTGAACAGTGCGGGGGTGACGGCCCGGAAAGGGGAGTTTGGGAAGTATTACTGCAACCAGAAAGTGTTGACTTGTACTTGTTGTGATGGGATTTGTGGGCCTTCGACCGGGTGCAATTGCCCCCCTTGCCAGAGACTCGACGCTGAAGACACGACTGAGAAAGACAGGGCGGAGCCTTTGCCCAGCACGGAGGCCCTCCTGGGGCAATGGGCCTGGATGCCGCAGCCAAGTAAGCGATTTGTGGGGTTTTAACCATGTTTGAACCGGTTTTTTAGCCCCCGAACAACTCTCCCGGTTTATTTTAAGTCTGAACAATGAACAGAAAGTCCTATGTGCCGACGCTGCAAGTTCTACACTCTCAGCAACGAGGCTTTATTACCGACTTGTCATTCTTAAACGCTATTTCATTGCCTTGAATAGGGTGCCCCATTCGGTGGATTTCGAACATGGCTTGATTACTAGTAGAAAAACTAACACGGAATTGTTACAAACTCGAAACTTGATAAAGTTGACCAAAATTAAAGCTTGGAATTTAGACCCGGCGATTGCTTTGGCCAGAGTTGGCTCTAGGGCTGCTCTAAATTTTGCTTTTGCGTTTTTAAGGAAAGCTTGGAGATTGGGTAATGGCGATTTTGGGGGTTTCACATTTGTATATTTTGGTTTTTGTAGGGGAAGATGTAGATTTGTGCAGTGAATTGTTAACGGAGTCTCTGGAAGCTTTGCAAATGTTGCCAGTTGCCACTCTTTTTCATCAAAGTGACGTCTCGCCAGTGTGGCTGGAAGTGGTGGAAAGGTCGTCGAAATTTTTGAGACAGGTTATAACCGGGTAAGGAATTTTTGCGGCGCCAATGCTTGACATTGTATAATAATGACCGATAAAGTTTATTTAACATTTTATCGCTGATTTATTGAGTAATAATTTTTTTATTTTTGTTTTTGAATGAAATACTCTGTTTACAGATTGGTTAGTTTTGAAACAAAGGTCTACATGATCAAAGTTATACAGGGTGTCTCATCAAGTTGGTAAAGTCTATATTGATTTTATTCCTATTTAAATTTTTTGCAAATTCAATACACTAAGAAAATGTATATTCAAAATTGGTCTCTCTTTTAAGCAGTAATATTTTTTTGTAATTGTTTTATTTTTTGTGTAATATACAGGGTGATTCACGAGGAATAATGAGCCTGACCAAATTCTCGATGCAACCAACATTACATTTGTCGCAAAACAACTTGCGAAAAGTAATGGTGGTTGCATCGAGAATTTGGTCAGGCTTATTATTCCTCGTGAATCACCTTGTATTTTTAAAAAGAATAATTATGTTTTCGTCAAAAAAACAACTTTATTTAAGAAAGCACAAGTTTGTATTGTAACTTATTTTGGGACGCTTTGTATAGTTGAAAATAATTTCGGGCACTATATTAAATAGTGTTTATCAGCTTTTTATATATATATTTTTTAATTTTACTATCTAAAGGTCAATAATGGACTTTACTAACTCACTGGGACACTGTATAGTGTCACACTTTATAGTGAAAATGTTCTTTTTATGTTTATAACGATTTTAAAAAATCGGAATTTATAAATTCGTAAAACTAGTTTTTTAATTGCAAATCATCTGAATTTGTGTCAATGTAAAGGACAAATTTTGATTTATATACAGGTGTCCGGAAAGTCACGCACCTCCGTTATACTGTGTCATCGGGCGGTGCCCTAGACAACAAGAAAAATGTTTAAAAAAATCTACAAAAATTTCGCAGTTATGAGATTTTAAATTATGCATTTTGACTATTTATTTCTGTCGGAAAAATAATTAAAAAAATAATAATAAGTTTTTTTGCTACAGACTATTAGAAGAGGAATTTGTGGCTTTCATTGACAAAATTCTTGTACCTTTAGCGAATAATTATTAAAAAAAAACATGCAAAATCATCAGTATTATTAAATAGATATAAAAAAATGTCAAATGTCAAAAAATAAATGTCATAGATAGTATTTTTAAAACATTTTTTTAGTATTATCAAAATTTCAGATTATTGATTGTCTATGATATCATTCTTAGTTGTTGACTAAGACAACATTTTTGTTTATTTTATTTTGAATATGAGCGGATTATCTAAAATTTATTTTTACGAAAATAATTATAAAAAGTTTAATGAGACTAACGTCATCTGTTGGCGTGAGTCACGTGATCAAAAATACAAATTTATGATTGGTGTTTGTTTTTACCGCCCTCAATTTGAATTGAATTGAATGAAATTAGTTTTTGCGAATCAGTATGGAGAATATGATTTAAATTATCAATTTTTAGATGTTTTATTAATTAATTTATAAACAATACCGGGTGTGCTGAAGAATTGATAAAGAAAACCGCGTTTTTCTCAACACTTTTAAAAGATGTATCAAAAAATTTTAAACTGTAAAAAAATTGACCTAAGAAACAAAATCCCGAAATCTTTTGATATTTTTTTGGAACATCTCTGTATATTTATATTTTGTCTAAATGTTTTGAAAATTTTGTTATTTAAAGCTGACCCTATTGGTCATGTGTGCACTTCGTTAAAAAAAAAAAAAAATTACGTTTAATATTTTTAGGATTTATTTGTATAAATTTATGTGCATAAATGCTATTTAATTAAATTTTTTGGTTAGTACATATATTTTTTTATTTTGATCGTTTGTGACGCTCTAAAGTACAGTTTTTTATAAATTTTATTTTTTCAGCGATATTTCCGGAAGTCGCCAAAATTTTGTCATACCTTTGGAAGACCAACATACCTCCTTGAATCTTCTTATGGAATTGGCGATACAAAAAGGAACACTCAGTAGCATACTGGACATTGTGCTCCTACTTCTCAACTTATGGGACAAACAAACTAACCTTCACGATAACCGGTAAAAAAAAAACAATTTAAAACTACCAACTTAATAAAAATAATTTTAGAAGTAATGTACAAATGGCGAGTGCCCCCTTATTACCGTTCCTGAAACGCTTCTCGCAAATTCCTCATGCTTTGCCCGAATTTTGCGAAAAGGACTCAAACGAGGAGAATCTCAGCAGTACTCAAACTTACCTTAGTTTCATCGAATTGCCAGAAGATGACTCTGTCGAAATTGATCTTAAACAAGCCGCTAGCTTTATTATGGCTCATCTTGATAGATTAGCCAAGCCACATATACCCCCATTGTCTTTCAATAAGGTTTGCCAATTGAATTTTGTCTTGTTGTCATAATTTTTGATTAATATTTTAGTCAAATTTTTATTATAATGGTCAACGTGTCTTTGGATGGGGTTGGTTTTCGTGGATATTCGGTGTGGGACCACAAAATTGTGACACTTTATCAGAATTGACCATCAAACAGATTTGTTGTTCGGATCGAACTATTCTAATTTTGACACAGATGGGGAAAGTGTATTTTATGTATTATTCGTCTGATACACAGTGTCCCCAAGAAATGACAGTTTTTGAAGATAAGGAAGTGATAAAAATTGCCACACATCCGGAAGGAAAACATTATTTAGCATTGACCAAAGATTATGAAGTGTATTCGTGGGGAAATGGCGACGGGGGCCGATTAGGTAATACAGATTCCTGTAATACAGTTTCCTGTAATTTTGATTTAGGTCACGGTGATACTACAACCAAAGAAGAGCCAACTTTAATTCAAGCTCTGAAAGGTAAAGATATCATTGATATAGAATGTGGGGGCACTTATAGTGCCGCTATTTCCGCAAATGGCGCTCTTTATACATGGGGTCGGGGGAATTACGGCCGTCTTGGTCACGGCACCGCCGAAGACTGTCTCACCCCCACAATGATTTCTGCACTTTCCGACGAACACATCATCAAAGTGGCTTGTGGTTCATTCTACGCCCACACACTTTGTATCACCTTACAGGGTAAAGTCTATAGTTGGGGTGACGGCGATTATGGTAAACTCGGACGTGGGGGCTCCGATGGTTCAAAACTCCCACGTCTCGTCGAAAAACTCCAAAACGTGAAAATTGTACAAGTATGTTGTGGGGCACAGTTTAGTGTTGCTCTATCGGAAGAAGGTCACGTGTATACGTGGGGTAAAGGTGAGGGATGGAAATTGGGCCATCCGACTGAAGAAAGTGTAAGATTTCCTGAATTGGTGGAAGTTTTAAAAGATAAAAGAGTAGTAGGGGTGAGTTTGGGGGTGAGTCACGTGTTGGCATTGACTGATCAAGGAGAGGTTTATGGATGGGGGAAGAACGAAAATAAGCAAATTTGTGATAGTTCGGAATTGTTCGTGCAACAACCGAGATTGATCGAAGCGTTAAAAGGACAGAAAGTAGTGGGGGTGTGTTGTGGACCTGCACAGAGCTTTGCATGGACTGATGATAATGAGAGGACACCGAAGACGGCTGTGCCTTTTGTCATTGACTTGGGGGAGCAGACGTTTAAGTGAGTAATCCGAGATGCTTAGCATCGAGGGAAGTAATAAATGCTAAGCTATAAAATTATTTTTTGTTACAGATTTTAATATTGTTGTTTATTTGTTAGATACGAGTAGAAGTAGTATAACTTGATCTTAGAAATGGTTACTATGGTACTATTATTTGATTTAGTTTTTTTTTGATCACTCTATATAATAATGGTCAGTTGGAGATTTATTTATCGTGAAAAAATTAATATACCACTAAACTTTTTCAATTTTTTTTATATACGTTACACACACAATTTGTTAAAAACACTAGTGGCACATGAAAATAATGCAATAATTACACTTCACTACTTTTAAATACAAAAAAAAGAAAAATGCCAAGAAAAAAAGATACCAGGAACAAAAAATTCTGTTTTTTTTATTTTTTGTCTTATTACAAAACATCCTATACCAGGTGAATAAAAAGTATGGAAAAATAAAAAGTATGCTTAAACTATATTTATTTTTTGAAAAAACTAATTGATGAGTGATAAAGTACTATAAAAATGTGATGATTTAACAAGAATAAAATTTTTCGAAATTTTCTTTTGTTTTTGAGTTCTACAAAAAAATTAATTTTTTAAATGGCAATCCACTATAAAATCATTTTTCTCATAAAAGCTATATTCTAAGGATTACAACTATCTGCTTTATATTTAATTTTTTCAAAAAAAAAAATTTCACATAAATTGCAATTTTGACAAAAAAAACTCGCGTAACTCAAAAACAAAACAAAATTTCGTTCTCAAAATACGATCACATTTTTTATATTACTCTAATTTATATTAATTATTATTTTCTGGAGGCAAATGATCAAAAATAAAACAGCTTGGTTCCATACTTTATATTCACCCTGTATGTTTAACGTTATTTGTAGGTTTTATTGACAAAATTTTTATACTATTACTGAATAATTATGAAAAAGCATACAAGATCATCGGTAACAATAGACATAAAAAAATGGCAAATGTCAAAAATTTTTGACAGAATTTTTCAAACATTTTTTTAATGTTCCTGATTCAACTAAATTGAAACATTTTAAATTTTTTATATATTTTTTTATGAATTTACCAATGAGAGGAAACGTTGCATTATACAAGTGATTTTTTTTGAAACTCGTGCTTTTGACACTCGCTTTAGAAACACACTAGTCACAAATAATGAAAAACTTTGCTTTACTTGTATAATAAACTACTATTTTTCAATTAGTAGTGAAAAAAAAAATGTTTATTTGTCAATACAGATTTCTTTTTTTTTTTTTTCAGACTAATTGAAAACCTCCTCGAAGTCGTAATAACCAACACAATAGCTCAAGACAAAGAATGCATCGCTGTTTCCGCCCTAAATCTTCTCCACCTTCAGGTAGGCATTTATTTTTGTTTTTGTGACACCATCAATGACTCCATTATCTTCATTTTGACACTTTTTGTTCTTCCATTATCAAGTCTCACTTTTCCGATTTTTTTCCTCTGTTGCAACCACAACTGCATTGTTGTAATCATTTCGGCGCGTCTCAATTGTTTTAACCAGAAATTTCTTGTCATTTTATTAAAAACGATAAAGTAGAGGAAAATTACTAAACCTTGAAGTGAGGCAGAAATACAAAAGAAATAATCTAAAGCAATGAGTTGGGTAATACGTGCTGAAACCCCAAACACCCAGTATAAACCCATGAGGAAGAAAAGTAAAATGATGAGACGTAAATTGAGCCAGGAGATGTTGTCTCTTAACCGGTTTGGGCTATTAGCCCGGTAGCAAGTTATATTAACTATAATTGTCATAAAAATGACGATATTTACGGTTAAAGTGAACGAAACTGGGATATAAACACCGTAAAAGAGCGGTTTATTGCTCAAATAACAGAAATTGTCTTGCAAATAGTACGATTCGCTGATATTTAAAACGGTTATAACCGGAACTATTGGTAAAATCCATGCCACAATTGACGCTTTTATAACAAAGTAATTGTGTACGACATAAAACACCTCAACATATCTCAAATATTGTAAATAGCCAATGATGAGCATCCATGTGAATTGTGAACAAACCGAATAGTGCAATAACGCCCCAATTGTCACACAAGTGTTAATTTGGGTGTAACTATTAATCCCACTACTCACCCCTAAGAAAATATTTTGTGCCAAATTTGTCAAAACAAAATTTAGTAAAATTTTAGTGCCTGATTGTTCGCGCCATTGTTTGTATATTATTGCGGTTACGATAACCGCAAAACTACCCAAAGCCGAGAGGGCGCAACCTGTCGCTGTAACAATACTCAAAATGACGTCATCCTCATGCCCTACTAAAATCCCAAAAGGGTTCATTCGGGCAAACTTACATTGACACATTTCACCCAAAGGGCAAGTTGGATCGTCTTTTTCATGCGTCCATGAACCTCTAAGGTTGTACCAGAGTTGATTACGACCGTACGACCAACGGTTACACTTAAGTTCGGCCCTGTATTTACGAAATGGTCGTATCATTACGACCGGTTTTTCCACCCATGAATCAACACCACTTGGACTTAGGTAAATACTAGTTAAGTAACCGGTGGTTGTGTTAGTAGGGGCTTGGTTGAAGAGCGAATCGATAAGGTAAGCGGTTATAACCAGTTTTGCGTTTTTATTCCTGATTATAGTTTCCTTCGTAATGTAGGCACTGAGTTTCAAGTTGGTATTATTGTAGTCAGGAGTTGAATTTCGAATTGGTGTGATTTCAAGTCCGGTTTTGGTTTCGTAAAAGGCAGCACCGGTTATACCGCTTGATATATTACTAATTTGTGTGTAGATATTCCCCGATGTTAGACTTACATACTCACCGGTTAGGTTATAACCGCCGATGATTGTATCAAGACTGTATAGGATCATGTCAGTTGAGTTGAGTATAGTTTGGGCTTCATGTAACACGTCACGTGGTACATTCATGATTCTACTAGCCGTTTCAATGACATTTGTTACATTAAGTTGGGATGAAAAAGTGACATTTTCGAAAATTTTCGCCATAAAATGGGCATCGATTACTATTGGTTTGTTACTCTCCAATAGTATTTCATTCAATTGGTTGATTTTTATACTTGAGTTGTGGTCAGAATATGTGAGGTTGTGAAGTCGTATCGTGTTTTTTGAACCAAATAATTCACCACTATTGTTGACACAAGTTCCTTGAACGGCCCCCCAGTATGTACCATAAAGGTACTCGCCGAGGCAAGTTCGAGTTACCGGTTTTGTGTTGTTTTGGAGGCACAGTTCATTTGGGATTGTGGTTGATCCTAGAAGGGTTTTCTCCCATGTGAGGGTTATACCATTGAAGGTGGTGTCAGGGAGGCAATAACTGGGTGATAGAGAGATGCTGGAATTTGATTGGTTGAAAATTTCGGTTACTTGGTCTAGAACCTCCATCATGGTGTTATTGGTTCCATTGAAGTACAGTCGATAACCGATGACAGTTTCATCGTCTTTTCGCTTATATAAGTTTAGAAATTTGATTTTTTGAATTAGGTTTGTATCGTTGATGACATTCTCGATATATTCTTGTGTTTCTTCGTGTATGGTCAAGGGGTAAGTTCTTTGGGTTTCATTGATTGTGATATTCATTGTGAAGGATTCGCTATGTTGGGGGCCTTCAGCTATGATTTTTTTGCTTTTTACGAGTGTTACATCTTTGGAAAATAAGTTGAATTGAAATCCTTGACACCAATAGTGACCTATTGAATCCATTGCAGGATTTAAAAGGTAGTTAACCGATTTATATTCTGACATATTTAAAAAATCAAAATCGTATCTGTAAGTGATATCATGAGTGGTATGATCAGCATCTGTGAAACAATACACAATCGCCTCAGTACTACGATTGATCGGAAGTAGTCTTAAATACCATTTAATGTCAATTGAAATTCGTTTAGTGCGATAATTGAAACTTAACTGAATTTTGGGCTCTTTATATGCCTTAAAGTTGGTCTCACAGTCGTTACAAGTCGCATTTTGGTCCGTCCAATTGTAATAATGACAGTTAAATTCGCAAAAATGTCGTACTTTTGTGTTTCTACAATGACAGTTATTTGTATTTTTGTTACTTTGTCCTTTTGTACAAATTTTATCGTATAGTGTGCAGTAGTTTGTTCGACTTGAGTCGAGCGTTTCGTAGGCACATAATTGGTCATAATTGTTGTCATTGGTTAGAAAATATGTAAATGTTTCATTGTGTCTGGCTATAACATAATCGGTCATGTTTTCGGTTATATTTTCAAATTGTTGGGTGAATAGTTTGCCATAGTTGCCACGTTTTTCTTTCCAGATGTAGTAATCCATGATTGTGTTTTTCTCGATTTGAAGTTTGGTTGTGTTTAGGGATTTGATTAAGTTGGAGGAGGGGTCAAATGGGAGGGGCATTGGATAAGGGCAGGTTACGTTGAGGACGTAGCAAATGGTTGTGTTTGTGCTTGTGTCGTAGGTGAAGCCGGGTGGGCAGAATGTCTGGAAATAATAATTTTTATTGATAAGATAACAATAAAGTCCTATATCTGGGTCTAGTAATTTGTGCAAGCCCCGCCCACTGTATTTTCTCGGCTTCTTTTGGTATACATATTCTCGAAATTGATAATTTTTACAAAAAGTAAATAAAAATAAAAATTTGGCTCTATTTTTTCATATGAAGCTTCAATAAAGTAATGAAAAAATATGTAGGTAGTCAAACGATGAGGAAACACAAAAAAATTACTGAAAAAGAAAAGAAAAATACCGTTTTAGCGCTTGAAAAAGTAATTAAAAAAATATATAGAAAATGAAACAATAAAAAAACAAATGAGAAAATACAATAAAAAAAATAAGAAAAAAAATACAAGGTGTTAAAAAAGATTCTAAAATATTTAAGGAGGTAATAGTGAAAATTTTTAGAATTGTACTACTTTTTTGTTTGAACAGATTGCAAATAAATGTTTCAAAAAACGAATAATTTTTGATATCTCCGAAACCGTTACTTTGCCGACCCATGTTTATTAAGACTTTTTTGTTTGTTTTGGTCCATACTGTTACCTCCTAAAATATTTTATAATCTTTTATTAACACCCTGTATATTCAAAACTTAAAAATGAAATTTGAAAATATATTCATTTTTTTACCACTACCTATTATTTTGTAATTTTTGTAGAAGAATTAATTGGAAAAAAATTACAAGTGTTTGAAATTTATTTCATTTTGCGCACTTTGTAAGAATTAACTTATTAAACGTATATTAATAATTCTTTTGTTTGTTTTTTTTCGCTTACCTCGTTAGTATCATCAAAGTAATCAAGAAAAATGTCCTGTTCACTCATTTCATCATGTCCGATATTAATTGATAACAAGGCAGCAATCAAAAAAATTCTTTTATTCTAAAACCAAAACAATATAAACCAAATCTGCAGTTTTTCTCAAAAAAAATACCATTGTGTAATTTTTTGTTCATATTATTCAAAGATGTGAAGTGTACTAAAATCGAAAATTCCCTCATTCCTACTTACAAATGATGATAACGTTACCAAAATTACGTTATCGCTAACACCGACTAAATACCTTAAATACTTAATATCGGAATTTTTTAATAAAGAATCTGGTTTTTGATACGAATTGTCTGCAAACGCCCTAAATTTAATAATGTTGATCTATAAATTGAGACAATGAGACTGAGGGTGTCATGTTTAATTGATAAGTCAATTTAGGCGGATTTTCATTTATCAGTGCAGTCGAAATTGCACGACTTTAATTTAACTAATTATTTTTTTAATATCTTCTAAATTCTCTAAATATAAATAATTTGGAGGAATTTGGCACAATATACTCATTTTAAAACTTAAAAAGTAGTTTATAACGCAGTATAAAATTTAAAAAATACATACACCAGGTTTCATTAATGTTTGTCCATCTTCTGGTGTAAACTTCTTAACCTGAATTTTCATTTGTAACAAAGGATCAATTTTATTTTTGTGGCTTATGCGCAATTTTTTGAGTAATATTGAATCGAAAATCCGAAAAATAGTTGCGTCACCAACATAAATTTTATCGAGTGGACCAATAAAGATAGAAATAGAAACTTCTTTTAACAATTTTAAATAAATTTTCCGTTTAATTTAACTATGTATGTAACCTTTTTTATTTATTTTATTTTTTAAATATAAAGTAATTCTAATTTTAACAATTACGAGGAATTTGGCACGATATATATATATTTTTTGAATGTACTTTAAAACTCAAGCTGTAGTTTATAACTTCAGTATAAAATTGAAAAAATACATACACCAGGTTTCATTAATTTTTGTCTATCTTCTGGTGTACATTTTTTAACCTTGGTTTGCACTTATAACAAAGGATTAATTTTTATTTTTGTGGTTTTCACATGATTTTTTATATGTTGATATTATTTTAGTAATGTTTCATCGAAAAACCGAGAAATAGTTGCGTTACTATCATTTTAATGAAGTGGACAAATAAGTTTGATTTTTGCTCTATGATATATGATAATAATTAGAAAATTTTTCTTTTTACAATTTTGTATAGATATACAGGGTGCGCCAGAACTTGCGCCCCAGAGAAAAATGCCATGTAAGGTAAGATACTTGGAATATGGAAAAAATGTTAAAAAAAAATATCTATAAAAATTTCGAAGTTATGGGAGTTTAAATTTTTGCATTTTGATTCTATTTATTTCTGTTGGAAAAATAATTTTCTAAGTTTTTTGCTATAGGCTATTAGAAAAGGAAACAAGGAAGCTGTATCCGAAATTGTATCTTTGTTTAATGTTATTTGTGGTTTTTATTAGCAAAATTTTTGTACCTTTTCTAAATAATTGTAAAAAAAACATATACAAAATCATCAGTATCATGAAATAGACATAAAAATATGTCAAATGTCAAAAAATAAATGTCCAAATTTTTTGACAAATAAAATTTTTGAAACATTTTTTTCATGTTCCTGCTATCATATCTTACTTGAAATTTTTCTCTGGGGCACGAGATCTGACGCACCTGTATTTTACGTTTAATTTAACTAATTATTATTTTTAGCATTTTTTTCAATTTTTTAAATATAAAGTAATCCTAATTTTCAACAGAAAAAGTAAACAGAAAAGTAGTTTGTAAGATTTAAAAAATACATACACCAATTTTTATTAATTTTTGTTCATCGTCTGGTATACATTTTTTGACCTAGTCTTCCATTTATAACAAGCTTCAGTTTTTATATTATTATTATATCACTATTACCAACATAATATTTATGGAGTGGACAAATAAGTTTGATGTTTGCTATATGTAGAAACTATATATTTTTTATTTTTTTTTTGTAGTTACACTGCATAATTAGCAACAACCTGGACACCAAAACTCTGGGTATTGGCGCCAGTAGTAAACTCCTCAACAGCCTCAAAACCCAAGTTGTGTGCTTAGCCAGCTCCTCAGACATCCTCCCTAGCGTCCAATCAGCAGCCCAGAACGCCCTTCAAGCCGGTTGGTCGGTCCTTCTCCCAACAGCCAATGGAAGGGCAAGAATTCTCAGTTCACTTCTCCTCAACACCGACTCGGAAACAAAAATGTGTAAATCAGGCCACCGATTTATGACCGACCTTCTCGTTTGGAGTTTAATGGCAGATGGGGGCCTTGAAACAGCCCTAAACGAAGCCCTAGGACTCGATATTTCCGAATTGACCGAATCGGAGGAGAATTTCGAACAATCAACGACTCATATCACCATACCTTTGTTGTATCTGATCAAACAGTTGATAAGGTAGTTTTCTGTAATTTGGGGGTTGTCATTATGAGTTCTATGGGGGTTGTAGGAATGGTAGCGCACAAACGCAGACGTTTTTGAAGGAATTGGGGACTTGTGGTAAAATGGGGGCTCAAAGGAATGTTCCATCGCCCAGTTTGAAGCTTTTATCCCGATTTCAGAGATTATTAATTGGACGAATTTTTTCGAAAGGATTGGAATGTCAAGATGCGTGTGAGACACTTCTAGTGAAGTATTTAGAGTGTTTTTCGGGTCACGTGACTGCTAGTTTGAATGTGGCCTATGAGACGTGTCTTGTAATGCCGAAAAATTTTCTCTACGTTTTGCAAATCCTCAAAGGTGACATCATTGGTAAGTAAAATATTATATCACAAGGTGGAGAAAACTAATTTATTGTCCGAGATGCGTAGCATCGAGGGAAATAATAAATGCGAGACTATAGTTGAGAAACATTTTTATTGTAAGAATTAAAATCGTAAATATAATCTACACATATGTGTAAATACGGTCAAATGCCGTGACTGGAGCCCCAAAAATAAACGATAAAACTTCGATAATTAGTGTGAGGACTCGTGAAATGGGACTGATGATTCTCTTCACAACTCCACGAACCAATGTTATAAAAATCATGGGTAAATTAATTAATGTTATTGGTAAATGCATGATTCTTTGCGGTAATGTAACAAAAAATCTGACCATTCTATGGGGCAAATAAGCCATAAATCTGAAAAATCTGAACGGTAAAGTCATTTGTCTTAGCACAAAAACGATGAAAGGTTGGATTATAACTGATAAAAAGAGTAATACGATGACACGGAGGACACCGAAGGTCCCAGAGACTTGCACATTATGTGCTGGAATTATTTGATTAGTTATAACCGCCGGTTTCTGTGAATTCAAACTTACTGTGTGCTCGTTCCAACAAGGATGAGATTGGACTTACAGGGACCTGTACAATAATTTTATTTTTACTTTTATTTTAGTTAAATTAGAAAGGACTTACCGCAGCCGCGATCGTTAAACCTGCAAATAAAACTAATAAACTTGTACGCATTTTGTGTTAATCTGATCGAAATTGATTTTTTTCGTGTTTAAATAGTCCTTATTTAATTTTGTGCGGCCTTCGTTATATTGAAAAAAATAAATTGGGGATTGTTTTAATAAAGACAATCTGATTAACGTTTTGCTTCATTTAAAGCTTGGATTTGTATTGTTTAGGCGAATAATAGTATTAGTTATTTTATTTTTGTGCTAGTGGCCGGATTTCGGATTTACCGAAGTAGACCCATTTGTGCAATGTTAAGGTGAGCTAAAAATAAGAATTTTTAGCAAAAATTATGGTTTTATAATAGAATACAAAAGGATTCTATTCCTAAACTACCGAAAAAAAAAATTAAAATAAAACAAAAATAAGTTATTAACTTTTTTTGAGTATTTTATTACTATCTATTTTTATTATAGTGTTTTTAAATTTTCTTTATTTACGCTTGTTTACGTAATAGTCGTACTTGGAAGATTTTTGCTTTCAAGAAATCATGGTATAAAAGGGCTTTATACAAGGTGGTCTAAGATTTTCCAAAGTATGTAACAGTTCTTTTTTTGTATAAACATTTTTGTTTTTCTATCTTGTTAAAATCTTTTTTTCAGTAATTTGTGCTTAAAGTAAATGAATCCGATCAAAATCTGGCATTAAAGAACGTTTTATTATCGTTTTTTTGTTTTTTCTATATTTGTGGGGTTAAAATTTATCTTAAGTAGGTAAAAAAAAATACTAAATTTGATACTGATTGAAAAAAGACATACCAGGTGAATAGAAAGTATGGAACTAAACGTTTTTTGCTGAAAAACTATTTATTTAAAAAAAATCTAATTGCTGCATGATAAAGTACCGTGCGATCAAAAAAAAAATAAATTAGAGTAGGCGGTGATTAAAATCAGATGGCAATCCTGATTTTTGACATCAAATGTCAGCGGAAACTTTGACAAGTTTTGTTTATTCCTTTTGAGTGAAATAATGTTCACTTTAGAGCTGTACAAGAGGAAAACGGTGGATGGTAATTTTCACTTTCAGTTTGTGTGGAAAATTTCCAGCCCAGATCCTCAGCCAATGTGTTGCCAACTGTAGAATTTAATCGACGCCTACTCTAATTTATTTTTTATTTGATCGCACGGTACTATTAAAATGAGACGTTTCTCAAGAATAAGATTTTTCTATTTTTTTTTCTTTTTGTACTGCATTTTTTTTAAATGACTATCTACTAGAAAAACTTTTTTTTACAAAAACTATGATCTAACAGGAATTACAACTATCTACATTTTGTTCAATTATTATCGAAAAAAATTTTCATATTGAAAAAAATTTCATAACTGAAAAATAAAAAAACTCCATTCTAAAAATACGATCACATTTTTATAGCATTTTAATTTTTATTAATTATTATTTTCTGAAGGCAAATGATTAAAAAAATGCTTAGACTGAAGTAATAGTATACTATAACCTAGTTGGAAAATTGTTTATTATCCCAAGGGCTCATGTTATATTAAGTTCGAAGATGTAATGAAATTTTAAGGTTTGTAAACTATTTTTTTCTCGGCATATTAGTATAGTGAATGTGAATAAAAAAATGTAAATAATTTGAGTAAAAAGATGTATGAAAAAATATGATTTAGAGACTTTTCTATTTAAAAATAAAGAACTTTAGAGTATAAGGAGATTATAATCGATTATTTTTTATTTAGTTCGTAAAAAAATCAGAGTAAGACAATTGCATTGTGTCACTTTTTTCGTAGTTTGTTAAAAACTAAAATCAGAAATAAAGGTTTTTTTTATTTTATTTTTAGAAATAAGACATTTTTAATTGTTGGCTTTTATTTTATTGCAAGTATCAATAATTATTCATACATATACACAGTATTAGACATTATTATTGGCATTCCAGATAGGAAAGAGACAACTTTTGCGACAAATCTAACAATACTCGTCACTGGACTAATTATCATCGCAATAGTTTGTATTGTAGTTATTGGTAAATAAACAATACTCAAAACTAAACTTCCTAAACTCCACGGGAATGTCAAAATAAAACTAATTAATTTAAAGGGAAATGAAATAAAAAATTGAAAAATTGTAAAAGGAAAACGTATTACATTTATAAGGGAATAAACTAGTGGCAAAAATAAAATTCGAAGTGCTAGTTTCACTATCACTGGAATTACACCAAAAAGGCCCACTTGACGGAATGTCGTTCCTGAAACTGTATTTTTTTGTTAATTAATTATTTCTATTATTTTATCTACGAGTATTTATTTTATTAAAAAAGATCGTAGTTAAAACGTCGCATTTGACTCGCACATAATGGCAATAGTTCACTTGGATTATTCTCCATTATGTACTCGTTAAATAATATACTATTATATAGAGGACTTACTCATATTCTGGCTTTCATCTTGCAATGAAATTTCACTCTCTTGTGGTGGAAGGAAAGGTAGAGCACCCTGTCAGTTTTTTTTTTAATAACTTGTGTTAAGGTGATAATAACTTACGGTCGTAGCCAATGAAAAATACACGAAAATTGCGATAAGTGAGATGTGCATTGTTGGAATATTAATGATTGACATAATTGGAGTCTGTTGCTTAAATACTATTGTGGGAAATAATGAGTTTTTCTATCTTAGATGTTTCATTAACTTTGTTTTTGCTAAAGTAAATTGGTGCAAAACCGGACCATGCTTTTAAAAGTTTTATTTCGATAACAACATAATGGATTTTTTAAATAAACAAAATCATTTGTTTTTATTAATTACGGGGTGTTCTAGCCAAATAACAAGGATAGTTTCAGTTCAGAAAATTTTTTAGATATAGTTTTTTAAACATTTTTTCTATAACACCAGTGCAGAGTTTTTGGAGATTAGAAGATTATAGAATATCATTTACTTTTCAAATGAATTACCTAGATTTTTTTGCTAAATTTTTAAATCGCGAAATTTTATTACGAGAAATGGTTGTCTTAGAACAAATAATGTTTAGATTTGAGAAATTATCACGCTATTCTATTTTATAATTGCGGTCTTATTTGGTCAGAATTTAATTATCTTTATAATCCAGCGTTTGCATTCTGTCTATTGTCAAAAAAATCATTTTCAATGAAACAAAATGAAAAAGTAAAATATCTGGAACCGTGTAACCTACTCGATTCCAATTAATTTTCAAAATTGTTTTTTTTTTCTTGAAAATTTTTACAACTTACAACTAGGTACTTGTTTTTTTACAAGCCAAAACTCGCGCCTCAGAGAAAATTTTCAAGTAAGGTAAGATACCAGGAACATGAAAAAAATGTTTAAAAAGTTCTATCTGTCAAAAAATTTTGAGATTTATTTTTTGACATTTGACATTTTTTATGTCTATTTAATGATACTGATAATCTTGTATATGTTTTTTTTTTTTATAATTATTTAGTAAAGTTAAAAAAAATTGTCAATAAAAGCCACAAATAACATTAAACAGAGTTACAATTAAAGTTATAGAATCCTTGTTTCCTCTTCTTATAGCCTGCAACAAAACACTTGCAAAATTTAAACTCTCATAACTTCGAAATTTTTATAGATGAAATTTTTTTAACATTTTTTCCATGTTTCTGGTATCTCACGTTATATGGCATTTTTGTCTAGGGAGTGAGTACTGGCGCACCCTGTACTTAGTAATAAGTGATTTACATAATTGAATTGAATTTTTGTCGGTTTTAATGGAAATTAAAACATTTAACAAAAATTTAATCCAAAAGTAAAAAAAAACTTTACAGTACACATATAAGCAATTTATATATGCTTGTAGGCTTAAATACATTTTTCTTGCTAGCCTACTTTTATTTGACAATTTTTTTTATTTCTTTTTGTCTGATATTCTTTTTTATTTCTTTTTTTTTGTCTTCCATTTTTTCTTTAATTTAGTTTTTTTTTTAGTTAATTTGTTCTATAGCTAGCCATTCATGAAGAACACTGTATATTTTTATTTCCATATTACAATGAGCTTTTTTTAGATATTCACTCCAAAAAAAAAACAAAGATTTCTATGAAATGGTTTTATTTTACAAATTTATTTGATTCCTATACACGGTGATTCAAAAATGTAGGACAATCTCTTATATGGTGTTAAAAAACGCTAATAAAGTAACTCAGATTTGCTTTTAGAATTTCTAATTCAAATTCTTTCTTTTTCTGGTAATCATTATTAACTTTGTCTTTTTATTTCAATGATTTTCAATATTTTTGTTTTACGTTTTTTTTTCTAGTTTTAATTGGTGTGGCATTTAATTTTTTTCTTTCAAAGCTTTTTTTCATATTTTGTTTTTTTTTGTTTTCTGGTTTGGAACTTTTTTACTAGGCATTTTTAAAGGCTTTACCAAATTAATTTTTTTCTTTTTTGCTTTCACTAGGTATATCTACTTAAGTTTTCTTCTTTTTTATTTTTTATACTTTTATATTTCTTTGTATTGTTTAAACGTTTTCTCTTTCATAGTTCTTGTTTTTTATTTTTCAGTTTTTCTGTCTTTATTTTGGTTTTTCTGATATTTTCTACTTTTTTATTAGCTTTACTTCTTTTTAGATTTTACTATTTCTTTTTTTCTTTCTTTGCCTTCTGTTTTTATGACCTTCTATTGTTTAGCTTTTGTTTTTGAACTAATTTTCTTCTGTTTTTTTTATCTACCTAGACAGTCTTTGTTTTTTGTAGTTCTTTATTTGTCTAACTTTTTGCTATATTTTTATTGTTTCTTATACAAGAAGTTTGAAAAATTAAGTATAACCGCAATTTACTTCTAATTCTTTTGTTTTGGTCATAAAAGTGGTCACTTTTGTGACGATTGCGGATAAATTGTATTTAAAAAAGGCGAAGTTTATTGTACATTTTTATTTAGAAATGTACATACAAAGAATTGAGAAATTAATTAAGAGATGAGTTAATGAAACGCATTTTTGATTTTTGACATTTTGCTCACAATTCTTCATTATTAAACTCTCACTTTTATGTGTAATTTTAACTTTTTTGTACCGTTTTTAGGCATCCTCTTACCTGAACTCATCATCAGCCTAATCCTCCTCGAATCGGAAGTGGAAATGTTTTTAACTTCCGTCAATTGGCTCAACTTATTCGGCGAAGTGATTAAATCCCTCGATAAGTTATGTCGCTTATCACCAGATGTCGAAACGTTTGATATCGACGACATATCATGGCGTGGAGTGTCCCAAACCCGTCCAAATCCCTACTGTCATAAACCCTACGACGATCTCCCCTTAATCCGAAAAGCCGACCTTGACAATCACAATATGGATGGCGGTCTTTGGGTTTTAATCAACAACAAAGTCTACGACGTGCAGGATTTCAGGTGTGACAGTTCAACAATCAACGAATTGTTGCAAAAATACGCCGGCAAAGACGCCAGTCAATTGTTTAATAGCTCACCCTACCATTTATCAGTATTACAAATGATGGAGAACTACGTTGTTGGTAATTATTGCCAACCTGAGCCCGAAATACCCCAAAACAATCTGGATTGTTTGAACGTCTATTCGACACTTTTCGACACCGAACGCAATCTTGGTTATTTACTCGGGTTGCATTCGTTCAATTTACGACAAAGTTTGCCTTTGCAACAGGAAGAAATCACCTCGAATGTGTGGTTAAATGCGCGTTTTTTACGTGCTGGTCTCCAGGTTGACCAACCACCGAATCCGTACGGTGAAGAGAAAGGCGAGTCGAGGAGTACCAACTCGACCACGGAAAATACCCCAACTGAGCCGAGAGTTAACGAAAGTCAACGAGTTTCGAAAAAATTTCAATTGCCCATCGATCGGATCAATTCGTTTATTAATGCTTTGGCCGAGAGTCGATTATCGGTAAGTTTAGTGGTGTTTAGTTTAGATTTTAGTAATTTTTTTTTTATTAGGATTCGTACGTGATTTCGTTTCTCGCTGTAGTTGAACAGTTTTCGAAACAGAATAATTTTTTAACACGTGTGGATTTTTCGTTTGAACATCCGATTGAAGAAATCGGAAGGGTTTTATATGCCGTTTTGTTGAAACATTTAGGATTGGGCTATGTTGTATTACCGATTTTAGATGCATGTAAGTGGTTTTCAGTGTTGCCAGGTGTGGTGAAATTTTATCAGATCTGGTGATTTTGTGAACACTTTGGTAAAAATTCTAATATCTGATGATTTTTTGGAAATGCTGAAAACTGTTTTTCGAACATTTTCCACGTTTTCAACCAGAAACGTGATTATTTCTTCGAAAAGTCGAAAAACCACCAAATTGGTTAAAAATAGTTCTGTTTGTTCTAGACATGATCGAAAATGACAATTTATTTTTTTTCGAATACTTTTTCAGCTAAAAACGCAAAAATTCGTTAAAAACAATTCAAAAATTTTAAAATTTGACCAAAAACGGCGATATTTTTGTCCTTTTCAACTGTTTAAGCACGTTTTTGAGATAAAAAGAAAGAAAATTCTAAAAAAAAAATTTGAAACAGGCAAAAAAAATTACAAAATTAAGTCGAAATTGATATTATTTTTACCTTGTTTCGCTCGACTTACTTCGTTTTTGAAGCAGAGGCTCATTTATTTTGCAAAATCTTGTCCAAACACCCTTAGAAATCGCAAAAACAATTGATATTGTTGTTATTTTGTTTGTTTCACTCGATTTAACTGGTTTTTGAGCAAACTAAGACAAAAATAAGCCGAGAATGTTTTTAAGCATGTTTTTGTAATACAATCTCAGGTTTTTTGCGAGATTTCGCTAAAACTAACTGATAAATCAACATTAGTCGAAAATTACATTAATTTTGCATTTCTTGAGACTGTTAGCATGTTTTTCAGCAAGAAACACAATTATTTCGCAAAATTGATTAAAAACAAGCCAAAAAAACACAGAATTACGCCGAAAATGAAATAATTTCTTCCTTTTTTGAAAGTTCAAGCAGATTTTTAAGCTGAAAACTGTTTTTTCGTAACAGTTTGCCATAGCGTGTCAAAAATTACTAAATTGTTACAAAAAAAAATATGTTATGAAAATTAAGTCTAGAATTACATTAGTTTTCCATTTCTCGAGCATTTTAGCACGTTAGATACGCATTATTTTGCAAAATTTTGTTGAAAACAAACTGAAAAATCACAGAATTAGGCGTTAAAGCATGTCATTTTTGCTTTTTTTAAGCAGAATTTTAAGTTGAAAACTGCGTTTTTTTGCGAGATTTTGCCACCCAAATCGTAATCTGGTCAAAATTTGGCAAATTTTTCAACTCGGATCTGGTGAATTTTATGTTTTTGATCTGGCAACACTAGTGGTTTTAGGGTTTTTAGTTTTTTAGCTATTTGGTTTGATTTAGATTCAAGTCAACCGAATGTAAAACTACCCAAAGCCATAGCTGAGATGATCAAACTCGTTCATGGCACAAAATGGAGTTTGATTAAAATGCGTCAAGAGTTGAATAAAAGTTACAAAGAGATTTGTATCCCACTTTTGGAAAAATGCAGGTTTTTGTTGTATGATGTTAGACCAAGTATCAGTGTCGAAATGGAGGCTTTTAAGAAAGTTAATATTTTGTATAAAGAGCCTCGAGTTCGCACTTTGGTGAAAAAAGTTATTAGAGATCTGAAATGTGGACGGCACACTTCTGAAATTCAAAAACCCGAAGACATTGTCAATGCCACAATTCAGTCGCAAAGCGAACGACACAAATCTAACGAAGACGTTAGTAAAACTTCTATGAAGAAAACGTCTTCCGATGGTAAAATTTCTGAATCGAAGAGTGAAACCGATGATGTTAATAATGAGATTAAGAATGGGGCTCAGAAAGTCGCTGAATCGAACAATTCGCAAAGGAATACGAAGAGTTGTGGTGTCGATTTGGAGGAGAAGTGGAATGTTGAGAAGATTGAGAATGATACGAGGAGTGAGCAAAGTGAGGAAGAGAAGGAAAAGAAGTTGGAAAATGAGATTGCGTTGAGTGGGATTGTTTCGAAATTGACTGAAAAGCAAATGAAGAAAGTTTGTACGGAGAATTTGGAATTGATGAGTTCGATTGTGGATTTTGTGGTGCAGGAGACGTGCGATGTGGAGATTTTAAGAAAAGCCATGTATTATCAGGTAAGTTTCAAAAATTAAAAAAAAATAATGAAAAAACTGTTTTCTTTTTAATTCTGCATTTTCTTTACTTTTTCTTATTTTTGTTGGTTTTTTAGCATTTTTTACTTTTCTGAAGCTAAACTCTGTTCTGTTTCTGTTCTTATACTCTTCTAATTCTTTCTTTTTCTGGTAATAATTATTAACTTTGTCTTTTTAGTTCAATTATTTTCAATATTTTTATTTTACAATTTTTTATTTTTTATTTGTTTTGCATTTTAATTTCTGCTTTTTTTGTATTTTCATATTTTGATATATTTTTGTTTTTCTCACCTAACTTTTGTGTTCTTCTGTTTTGGAATTGTTTACTAAACATTTTTAGAGGTTTTACAAAATTTTGTCTTTACACTGTTTTTTTCTATTTTGCTTTCA
Organism: Tribolium madens; assembly: GCF_015345945.1. Classification (NCBI taxonomy): domain Eukaryota; kingdom Metazoa; phylum Arthropoda; class Insecta; order Coleoptera; family Tenebrionidae; genus Tribolium; species Tribolium madens. Next base: position 5,948,824 of record NW_025401050.1, on the reverse strand, counting down.
CTAGGTTTTTTTATATTTCTATATTTCTTTATATTGAATGTCTGCTTTAAACTTTTGACTTTCAAAGTTCTTGCCTTTTATTTGTGTTGATGTTGATTTTTCTATTTTTATTTTGGTTTTTCTCTCGTTTTTTATCGGATTCTGTTCCTTTTTTATTAGTTTTACTTCTTTTTGTGCTGTTTTGGCTTTTGAATTTTACTATTTTTACTTTTTTCATACACTTTTGTTTATTTTCTTCTCTGTTTCCTATTTTTACGGGCGTAAAAATTATTATTTAACTTTTGTTTTTTAGTACTAATCTTCTTTTATTTATTTTACCTAGCCAGTTTTTTTTTTCATTTTTTTTTTAATTTCTTGTTCGTCTAACTGTTTGCTATAATTCTATGTTATGTAAAACAGCAATTTACTCGTTATTTATTTATTTATTTACTATTAAATATAAATATAAAATGCTGTGTACCTCGTTATAGAAACGGGGAAATATGAAAAG
>NW_025401050.1:5943280-5947981 GCF_015345945.1 Tribolium madens | reverse complement strand
TTAATGTTTGGTTTCTATCTTCTAATTATTATGATCTTTATTATTATTATTATTATTAATTTTTTTGTATTTTGAATTTTTTACCACTGATAATTTTGAACTTTTTTATTTTTTTGACTTTGTTTTTTCTCTTTGACAATACTTTTTTAGTTTCTTCTTTTTTATACTTTTATATTTTTGTACTTCGGATGTTTTTTTCTGTTTTTTTCAAACATTCTTTCTTTCATAGATCTTGTCTTCTTTTTATTACTTTTTATTTATTTCTTTTTTGACTTTCTTGTTTTAGTTTTTTTCTGCGATATTTTTTTTTAATTTTTGTTTTTTAAGGGAATTTTCTATTCGAAATTGTTTATTGTTAGCTTTTGTTCTAATTTTCTCATGTTCTACATTGACAGTGCTTCTTCTTTTTCTTTATAATTGTCTTTAAATTTTTTGCTATTATTTTTTATATTTTTAGTTGATTATTTTGCTGCTTTCATAATTAAAATATGTCGTAGACTCTTTTCACACCTGATTTATTCCTAACATTTGAAAAAAAATCAGGTGAAACGTTGCAAGATACGCAAACAAGGCCTCTGGATGATCAACCGCCTCCTCCACGACAACTACCTCCTCACCTCCGTCAAATACTCAATCATCAACGGTTACCTAAACCTCAATTCCACCTCGTCGCCAACCCAACATTGCCTCGACAACATCCAACTCGTCACTCCATTCATGAAAACGGAAATTCTCCTCTCACAACTCTCCGTAACCGAATGGTGTATCGAAAACCTTCGCAACTACATCCTACGTGACGTTCCGGTTAAAACCGGCAAAACAAAAGCCGGTAATAAAGTAACCCTCAATCTCGGCACCTACACCCTTCTTCGAGACGTACCACGTGCCCGAATGATCCTCGCAATTATGGGAATTCTCGCATCGAATCGATACATAGCCCTGGAACTTAGCCCACTTATCAATAGCGGAGTCATCAGTTCGGTTTTAGCCCTTTTGAAACAAACCGGATGCGATCAGAGTATTGTGAGAAAAGTATCGGAATTTTACGTCTTATATGCCGATATTATCGATAATAATAAACCGAAAACGAGTTGTTTAACTGGACCTGAACTTGCAAGTTTGATGAAACTGGGTACAAAGGTTGTGAGAGGGGCCGATTGGAAGTGGGGGGACCAGGTGAGTGGTTAAAATTACAGAAACCTGTAATTTATGGGTGATTTAGGACGGCTCACCGCCTGGTGAAGGTCGAGTCATTGGGGAATTAGGTGATGATGGGTGGGTGAGAGTTGAATGGTCCAATGGTACCACCAATAGTTATAGAATGGGGATTGAAGGGAAGTATGACCTAGCGTTAGCCTCGCCCCCATCACCTGTAACCACAGATACAGACACGGAGGAACCCAGCGACCACAGTAAGTCTGAATTTAATTTAAATCAAGTTGACTTATTTTTGTAGCATCACAAATTGTCAAAGACAACCAATTGATTAAGCTTTTGCGCGATGCAAGTATCAATTTTTTGCGAAATGTTTCCCTAAGTGCTGGATTAGCCAATGAGAATCTACACCAAACCACTTTACACGGTTTAAGTAGCCTTTTTTGTGCCACTTTAAGTGCATCAAACACTTCAGAATGGTGTAACTTGACTCTAGTCCGATCTATAGCACAAACACAGCAAATTTGTCGTGCTTTTAGTACCAAACCGTGGATAAATATGTTGTTAGGGTTTTTATCAGCGTCAAGTTTGGTTGGTAACGAGTTGAATCTCCCCAAACAGATTTTTTCAGTCCGATTCTTGCACACTGTACTACAATCATGGGATATGGATAATTCAGAAATACCAACATTACTCGAAAAATTACTCAACATTTTGGGTAAAATAATCCTGACCTGTTCGTACGACACTGGAAATAAGCCACAAACGACGACAAAATCCCTAGTTTTACTCACACAATCACATAGTAGTACTTTGGCTCAGGAAATTATCCACTTGTTGCGTTCATTGCACGGTCTAGTTGGCTGGAATCAGGTGTTAAATGCGATTTTAGCTCAGAAATTAAACTTGGCTGCGTATTTCCTGAGCGATACTTGTCTCATGTCGATGATTAACGATGGTAACACTTCGGATCAGCAACACTATATGGTGATTGCGTGTCTTAATGTGATTGGTGCATGGGATGTTAGGCCTCGTATAGGGGGCGTGGCCGAAGTTGAGTGTCAACAAGGCACAATAGTGCGTGTCACTCCTAAAGGTAAACTTTGTGTGCAAATCCATGAAACAGGAGAGAGTCGAAAAGTACCAATAAATAATTTGAAATTGTCGCCTCAAGTTGAATTTAATTTTGATCGAATGCCATTAAGTGAGAATTTAGTTAAAACATGGGCTAGTCTTTTGTTAAATCGTCAAAGTAGTGCGTTAAATAGTCATGAGAAGAAGCCCCAACATGGTCAAGTCAATGCTGCGTATCTCAGGACTCAGCAGAATACTCTGAGTGCGCTCAACGCCACCCGAATGTTGAACAACAATCAATACAAATTACGTAAAGTGCTCAAACACCAAATCAACGGTATGGATCAGTCTCAGGAGCAACAATCTATTGAAGAGGAGTTGAATCAACAACCGGTGCTCCTGATCCAGAAACTTCTAACAAAAGCGACTCAACCGAGTCCACTTAAACCTGGTTTTAGTCGACAAGAAATGCAACTTGCTGCACTCAATCTGAGTCAGTATTTGGCCGCTGAGGGAAATTTTGGGGTGTCTGGAGATAAAACAACACCCAAATATTGTACTCGGTGTAATAGTGAAGTCCCAACACCGAATTCCGAATGCTCAGTGAAGAGTGTAGTGAGTGAAAAAAAACGGAAACAAGTTGTTGACCTTCCCGTACATCCAATGGTGGGGCAAATTGTCGAAATGGGATTCCCCAAACGGGCCGTTGAGATTGCCATTAAATCATTAGGTGAGTCGGTAAAGTAGTTTTCTACACTTGGTGAAATTTGAAAAGTTGTGTCTTAGTGAAAAAAAAAAAAAATTGAAGCTTTAGTGTTGAGATCTCTTAACAAAATATTTTTCCTCAGAAATAGCGTATTTTTTTGTTTTTGGTTATTTCATATGCTTATGTTCTTTTTACGTCAATTTGTCACAGATATCTGACTTTACGTGAAAAAGGAGCCTCTTGTTTTTGATCATCATCATCAATCATCATCATCAACAACAACAAACCGTTTTCTCAAACCGATTGATCACAGTTTTACAAAACAATTAAAGGAATATAAGTATTGTTTCTGAACAATGCGTAATTTAATCAAAATCAGAAAAAAACACTTTTTTTGCAATTTTGCATTAGTTATTTGTAAAATTTCAAAAACTGAATTTATTAATATGAATTTTCAAAATAAACGAAAGAATACGTAGAATGAGGCCCAAAATATACGAGTGAAATACAAAAAATAAGAGGTAATAAAAAGAAAGTAATGAAAGTTGGAAAATAAATGAAAAAATCGTTCAAAATTGGATTGAAAATAGCTCAAACTGCTTTATTTTGGCAGGAAACTGGTATTTGAGCATTTATTTTGTTGAAATACCTGGATTCAGGTTGATTTCCGGCTGAAAATTAAGCCAAATCGATTGGAAATCGCACAAATTGCTTCATTTTGGCCTAGAAAGAGATTTTAAGCAATTATTTTTATAAAATACTTTAATTTAGAATGATTTCTGTATTTAAATCGATCAAAATTGGATTGGAAATAGCTCAAATTGCTCTATTTTAGCAGAAAACTTTTATTTAAGCATTTATTTTATTGAAATACTTTGATTAAGGTTGATTTCCTGCTTGAAATTGAGCTAAATTGATTGGAAATATCACAAATTGCTTTATTTCAGCCTAAAATTGGGATTGAAGCAATTATTTTTAAAAATACATTATTTTTGAATTAATTCTGTATTAAAATCGAGCAAATATGGTTTGAAAATAGATAAAATTGCTATATTTTGGTAGAAAACTCTTACTTAAGCCATTGTTTTGTTGAAATTCTTTGATTTAGGTTGATTTCCAGCTTAAAATTGAGCCAAATCGATTAGAAATTGCTTCATTTTGGCCTAAAAAGAGATTTTAAGCATAAATTTTTATAAAATACTTTGATTTAGAATGATTTATAATATAAAATAAAATTATAGTATAAAAAAATAAAAACAGAAACCAGAAAAATATAGTAAAGTAAAAGAAAAGAAACAGTCAAAAAATTAATAAAAAAACAACGGTTGAAACATCTCAGAAGGTAAAATGAAAATTCAAAACAAATAAAGAATATAAGAAAAACAATAAATGACAAAAAATCGTAAAACAAAAGTATTGAAAATCATTGAAATAAAAAATCAAAACTAATGTTCATTTATTTTTTCAAAAATATTTTTTATTATACCAGGTTTTTTTTAGTCAAACAGTCCGTTGGTGAGTTTGCAAAATTTCAAAGTAATTTAGAATTAAAGGAACAAATGTATTGTGTAACCTTCATCAATATGAGGAAAAAAAATTTTTTTTCAACGTTTGTTACAATTTTGCATTAGTTTTTTTGCAAAATTTGATTTTTTTTAGAATTAATCCATATTGTTTCTTAATTTTTTTACATACTTTCAAAAAAGATTCAAGACTAATATTTTGATTTATTTTTTTTTTAATTTAACAAATAACTAATGCAAAAT
>NW_025401050.1:5920129-5943205 GCF_015345945.1 Tribolium madens | reverse complement strand
TTTCCTTTAATTCTTTTGTAAAACTTTGATCAATCGGTCTGAGAAAACGGTTTGTTGATGATGATGATCAAAGACAAAAGGAAAAGGATTTTTTTAATTAAAAGTCAGATATCTCATTTTTTAACATATTTGTCTTGGATTTTTTGTAACTTTATAATTGTTAGGTAAATTAATTTGTATTTTTTCCGATGTTTGTTGTTATTTTTCAGAGTTCTTTCAACTTTCGTTATTTCATGTTTTTACCTTCTCTTTTTTTGTTTTTTCAATATATAAATTTCTTATTTTTAGTTTCTTTGTTTTTCTCTTTCAAACTTTTCTTTTCAATTATTTTTTTTTCTTTTGCAAATGAACTTTTACTTTTGTTTTTTTTTGTTATTCCTTATTTTAATGGCTTTTTATTTTCTTTAATTAATATGTTTTTTTTTCCTGTTTAATTGTTTGTCTTTTATTGCTTTTGTTTTAACATTTTTTAACATGTTTTCTTGCCTTTTTTTGTGACTTTTGTGACTACAAAATTAGTGAGGATTGAATAAAATTTTATATTGTACACGACGATAAAATTTTCATTATCTTTCCGAGCATATTATCGTCTCGGCTGACGCCTCGACGCTAAATTGCTCTCAAAGATAAAATTAAATTTTATTGTCTTGTATAATAAATAACTATTTGTTATGTTTTTCTAGCTTGTGTTTTCTTTTCTGTTTCTACAAAAAATTTTCTCAAAAGATCTCAAAACTAGAAACTTAAACCTTTAATTATTTGGAGTAGTTTATTTCTAATCGATTTGTTGTAGCAATCGGTCCTGAGAGCTTGACAACCCCTGAGTCAATCGTCACGTGGTTGTTGGAACACCCCGAAACGGCAATTTCTGATACTGATTCCTCAAGCTCAGTGTGCGAATCTGATACTGAGTCAGTATCGTACGATAATGGCAATGCCATGCAACCTTTCGTTCAATTTTCCGGCGACTTTTCATCACAAACACAGACATATTTACGACGTTCACAATTCTTATCAAACGATGAGTATGCAATGTATGTGCGTGATAACGTCGAAGTGGGTATGTTGGTGCGCTGTTGCAAAAGTTACGAAGAGGTGCAACTTGGCGACATTGGAAAAGTCGTCAAAGTTGATCGGGAAGGCCTCCACGATCTCAACTTACAAGTAAATTGGCAACATCGCGTCAGTACCTACTGGGTGAGATTCATTCAAGTTGAATTATTGGGTTTCCCACCTTCGGTACCATCACCATCAACGTTAAAAGTCGGTGATAAAGTTCGGGTGAAGTCGACAGTGTCGACACCTAGGTATAAATGGGGTCACGTGACGCATGACAGTATCGGTGTTGTTGCCGGTATTTCACCCAATGGCCAAAACGTCCAAGTTGACTTTCCCAAACAACAAAATTGGTTGGGTTTAGTGTCAGAAATCGAAGTGGTACCATCGTGTCATGAAGGTGTCGCTTGTAATGGTTGTTGTGTGGTACCAATTTCTGGTCCAAGATTTAAATGTAAAGTTTGTGATAATTTTGATTATTGTGAGAATTGTTTCTATACGAAGAGGAACCATAAACACTCGTTTAATAGGATAAATGAGCCAGGTAGGGGAGAATGAGGGTGAGAAATGTACTAATTTTTGTTTAGGAGGGGTGGAAATTTATGCGGGAAAAGCGGGGAAGTACTGCCGACATGACACTTTCGATGGGGAGGGTGAGTTGATCAGTGATTGGGGTAAATGTGTGAGGAATGTGACTGTATCGTCGAAATATGCCGCCAAGTTTGAGATTCCAGGGTCGGTATGGCAGAGTTGTGGTAGTCAGGGAAAGGTATTTGATTTCTTACTTAATTTTTTTTTTTGTAAATTTTGGGGTTACAGCACTGGATTAGACTTGAAATCTATCCAGACGTTGTGATAAAAAGTCTTAAACTTGGCGTTGATCCGGCCGATAACAGCTATATGCCGTCTGTCATTGTGGTGAATGGAGGGTCAACACTAAATTCTCTACAAGAGTTAAACGTAATTAATGTTAAAAGTCACGATACTTCGGTTATTTTATTGTCAAATTTGGATAAGGTAAAGTGAGGGGTTGTTGGAAATGGTGGTTATGTTTTTTGTTCTTATAGTACTATTCAATTATTGAGATTAATATAGCCAAGTGTCGGAATAATGGTATTGATTGTAAAATACACGGAATGACAATTGTTGGTGTGAGAAGACAGTCGTATGGAGAATTGAAAACTTCAGTTTCGTTTCTTGCCAATGATTGGGATTTGAATCAGGAACAAATACCGGGGATGGTGACGGCGGCAAATGTTGGTAAGTGGCGATAAAAACATTCTTTTTTGTAACTTTTTAATTTTTTGCACTAATTCTGTGTTTTTTTTTTAGCTTCTCCTTTTGTTTTTCAATTCTGTTATGACATTTTGTTTTCTTATTTTGTTGTTTCTCAATTTCTTTATCTTTTTTTTTGTTGTTTTTTTGATAGCGTTTGTTTTTTTTGCTTTTATGTCTTTTTTATTATGGCTTTTGTTTTAACATTCTTCTTACTTTACTAACTTTAGCTTTTTGTTGTATTTGTGTACAGACTTCTTGCCTCCAGTCATAAAAACATTAGTTTACTTGCTCTTTATGACTTTTTTTTCTATTTTTTACTAATTTTGATTGTAAAAGTAAGTAATTGAAATTGATTGTAGTTTTTTCAGTATTTATCGTTCAATTAGCAGTGTACTTTGTTTTTTTTTTTTTTTTTGGAGAAGTTAGAACTCCTTTCTTTTTTAATAGTTGCTTTTTGAACTTTACTTTCTTTTTTGTTTCTTTAATTCCGTTTTTTTTGCTTTTTTCTTTTTTATTATGTCTCTCTATGTGGATTTTCTTTTCAGTCTTTTTTTTCTTTTGCAGGAGAACTTTTGCTTCTGTTTAATTTTTTTCGTTGTTACCCTCTACTTCACTGTTTTTCTTTTTTTTTGTCTTTATTTTTTTATTTTTTTAGGCCTTTGTTTTGTTTTACTAGCTTTTGTTTTTCTTTTTTGTTTTCGTGTTTTTGTTATGACTTTTGTTAACATTTTTCTTTTTTTAACTTTAGCTTTTTGTCACATTTGTGCTCAGACTTCCTGCGTCCAGTCACAATGTTTCAACTTTTATTTATTTTTATTGGAAAAACATTGATCTACTTTCCTTTTTGCAACTTTTTTCCAATTTTTTTACACTAATTTCGTATTTTTTTAAATTAATTCTTTTTGTATACATACATGCGCCTTTTTTTTTGAAGTTTTTTTTCTACTGTCAATTCATTCTTCCAACCTACTAGGGTTTGTTTTTTTTTCTTTTTGAAGAGAAGTTAGAGCTTCTTTCTTTTTTTCACACATACTTTTTGGCTTTTTATTATTTTTTTTTAAATTTGTTTTTACTCTTTTTCCAGATTTTTGTTCTGTGTTTTAAGTTTTTTTTTTCTTGGTGGTAGTTTTTTTTTCGGGTTTGTGTCTTTAGTACTTACTCAATTTTTAGTGATGTTTTTTTTTTTTTAATTGGATAATGGATAACTTTTGTTCTTTATTCATTAATATTTACAGAATTTATCTTTTTTTTTTATTTTTATTCTAAATTGCTTTTTTCATTAGCTCTCTTTTGTGTTATAAAGTTTCATGAAACTTTGGAATATTTAGAGATTTTTTTGTTACTATTATTTTAAACTTATGAGGAATAAAATCATTAATAATTTTAAATTTTTTATGTAGTATATAATTTCTTTATAATTACACAGTATAAAATAACATTTAAAAGAAAAGAAACAAAGGAACTGTCAATATTGTTAACAATTTTCAAACTACAAACGCATAGTAAAATACTGTGAACAAAAAACAAGAAATCATGTTATAACAATGCGTAATTATAAAGAAATGTTGAGATGTAAAGAAATCTACATTACCGACATTAGTTGAAACTCATGGAACTGTCTTTGAAACAAAGTTTCTAGTTTTCATTGATTCTGTTCAAGCTCACAATACTAATTTTCTGTATTTCTTTCAAACCCTTTCTTAGATTCTCTTTTTCCTTTTTAAAAATGTTTTTTTAGCTCAAGACTCGACCGGAGAGCCGTCTTCTACCGTGGGCTGTCGCGTCTTCGTCTGGGGCCTCAACGACAAAGACCAATTGGGCGGCATGAAAGGTTCCAAGGTCAAACTCCCCGTCCAATCAGATTTCTTAAGTCAACTATGGCCAATCCACATAGCTGGCGGTTCCAAATCACTTTTTATTGTCTCACACGAAGGAAAAGTAATACAAAAATATATTCAAAATTCGAAAATAACAATTTTAAATTTTAGTTATATGCATGTGGTGAAGGTACCAATGGTCGTCTCGGCCTCGGCCACAGTAACAACGTTCCTTACCCTCGCCCCATTCCATTTTTAAGTCAATACGTTATTAAAAAAGTTGCCGTTCATTCCGGCGGTAAACACGCAATGGCGCTAACCCTCGACGGTAAAGTATTCTCATGGGGTGAAGGCGAGGACGGTAAATTAGGACACGGTAATCGTCTCAATCTCGACAAGCCGAAAATGATCGAAGTTTTACGAAGTAAAAAAATCCGTGATATTGCATGTGGGAGTTCACATTCGGCTGCGATCACCAGTAGTGGGGAGTTGTACACATGGGGGTTGGGGGAGTACGGCCGTTTAGGACATGGTGACAACATAACGCAACTAAAACCGAAACTAGTTAAGACTTTAGTCGGTCATAGAATCATCCAAGTGGCTTGTGGGAGTCGTGACGCGCAAACTCTTGCATTGACAGACGAGGGATGGGTGTTTTCATGGGGGGATGGGGATTTTGGGAAGTTGGGCCGAGGCGGATCCGAGGGTTGCAACATCCCTCATAACATCGAACGTTTGAATACCCTTGATGTGGTACAGATTGAATGTGGGGCGCAATTTTCGCTCGCTTTGACGAAAAATGGTGAGGTTTGGACGTGGGGCAAGGGGGATTATTTTCGATTGGGGCACGGGTCGGACCAACATGTGCGAAAACCGACAGTTATCGAGTCGCTCAAGGACAAAAAAGTGATTCATGTGGCCGTGGGGGCCCTACATTGTTTGGCTGTCACCGATACGGGGCAAGTGTATGCATGGGGTGACAACGACCATGGCCAACAAGGTAACGGTACGACTATTGTTAACCGGAAGCCGGCCCTGGTTCATGGCCTTGAAGATGTTCATATTAATCGAGTCGCTTGTGGAAGTTCACATTCGATTGCGTGGACGTTGCAAGATACTCAAGTGGTGTCTAAGGTTGAACCGGTGATATTTCCTGTGGCTAAGGATCCGTTAGGTGCGTCTATATTGAGATTGTATGAAGGGGAGAAGATTTTGAGTAGACAAAATAGTAAAAATACACCGACTTTGAGTAGTATTGTTATGTCGTTGGAAAGTAATACAGCGAAACAGCAAGCGTTGCAACATATACTCAATGCGATACATATACAACAGTTGCGACAGGCAATTGTTAAAGCTTTGTGTAGTCATACCAACATGAAAAATACAAATGCCAAGCAGACGGGGACTTTGGATTCGCCCAATGAACGTTCGATTGGTGGTGGTGGGGGATCGTTGGTGAATAAGGATGGAGAGATTACGCTAGGAGGGGGCGAAGCGCCGGTCTCCATGACGGAAATGGTCGGAATTAATGTAAGTCAAAATAAAACAAAATTAAAAGTAGAAAAAATAAATGTAAACATATACAGTGTTTTTGTAAATGAAGTTTCTTTTTTCTTAGTTTTCGTGTTATACATTTTTATTACTTTATTTATTTTATTTTTTTTTTGTCTTTAAGTATTATATTACTTTTCGTTTTTAGTTATTTAGTTTTTTTCAGTTAATTGACTATTCTACTATTTTGCCTCTTTTCGCCTTTTTTTATTGACAATTTTTAGTTACTTGAGCCTTGTACTTTGTTTTGCTTTTATTAACTTACTTTTTGGACTTCTTCTTATCTTTGTTTTTTTTTAATATAGCTTTTTTATTTTTCATATGTGCTTTGTGGCCTTTCTTTTTAGTTTTTTTTTCCTGGTGGCTTTATTTAAAATAAATTTTTCTTTTTTCTGGTTTCTATTTTTAGTTTTTTGGTAGCTTTTGTTTTTCTTTTGTTTTCGTGGCTTTATCACTGTTTTTATACTTTTTTTTAGCGTTTATCGTTCAGTTAGCAGTTTTTTCTACTATCAATTTTTTTTGTACTTTCGATTCATTCTTCTAACTTTCGTTTTCTCATGCCTAGTTTTTGGATTTCTACTCTCTTTTTAGATTTTCCTTTTATTTTTTATTCAGTATCTTTTTATAGCTTTTGCGCAGGTAAATTTTTGCTTTTGTCCCAACTCTTTTTATTGACATTTTTTAGGGTTTTCTGTTTTTTCTGGCTTTTTGTTTTCTTTAATTAATTTTTAAAGTTCTTCTACTTTTTTTCTCTTTTTGTAGCTTTTGTAGGTGTTAATTTACTTTTTTTTTTTGAGTCTTATTTATTTTTCTCTCTTTTTCGTCCTAGCTTGTTTTTTGTTTGTTTTCTTTTCATTCTCTATAATATTTTTTTTTTCATTGTTGAGTTGTCCGTTACATTTAAATTTCTTTCTGTCATTTAATTTCTCATTTTTTTATTTCTTTCTTTTTTAATTACTCATTGCATTGACGTGTACAAATACTATGTGTATGCGCTACCGTTTTGATCTAGGACTCTTAGTTTTTGAGATGACTTTTTTACGAAAACTAAAAATGGCTCTGGACTCGGAAGTATAATCCATTAAATGGATAATTTATAGCAAATAAAAAATACAAAATAATATAAAAATATACAAGATTATCAGTATCATTAAATATACATAAAAAATGTCAAATGTCAAAAAAATTTGACATTTATTTTTTGACAGATAGAATTTTTTAAACATTTTTTTCATGTTTCTGGTATCTTACTTTACTTAAAAAAAAATTTCTGGGGCGCGAGTTCTGGCGCACACATAAAAAATGTCAAATGTCAAAAAAATTTGACATTTATTTTTTGACAGATAGAATTTTTTAAACATTTTTTTCATGTTTCTGGTATCTTACTTTACTTAAAAAAAAATTTCTGGGGCGCGAGTTCTGGCGCACCCTGTAGTTTCTTAGAAAAACCCATTTAAAGTTTCATAATTTTGACAATTTTTACTTTTTAAACAGCGATTCTGGCGTAACTATTAGAGTTATCGCAAAAAGTTCATTAACAAATTTTTACTTTTTTTTATTTTGTAAATTGCGGGAAAACTGTACCTCAAAGGTTATAATGTTTTTATGCATACATATGTAAAATGTTCTAGGAAATCGATTGCCGCCGAGAAAACTGCAAAATTCGTAATAGTTTTGAAGTTATAGCCGAATTTATATAACATTTTTAACATTATTTTCTAGAGGTCCTAAAGACTCAAAAAAGTGGGTCAAATTTAAAAAATTCCGAATTTTTTGAAGGTGAGCGGTAGTAAAATCGTAAAAATAGTTAATTTACTTTAATAAGCCGTAAAATCGCTTGAAATATGGCCTTTTAGACGTAAAATTAAGCGCTGAACAACTGAAAAATGCAACAAGTTAAAATACTCTACGATGCATAGTCTTTGAAATATTGAGTAATAAAGTTAGTAGGGCTATATATAGTACAAATATATTTTTGATTTTTGTTTTCTGTATATTTTTTTATACTTTTATTTGCAGAGCCATCAGACCACCCCCGAAACGGAGGAAAACCCATTGGCTCTCATCCAGTCAATGACAGCGAGCAGTTGTTCGGCGAGTATGTCATCAAAGCACTCTCGAATGTCAACAAGTGCGATGTCTGTCATTGCTGCCACTCTAACATCACATGCCGAGGTAATAACCCTGATAATAATAATTATTTTTTGATGAAAAAAACTCAATTTAGGTGATTGGTGACAGTGGTATAGCCGGTTTAGACGAATTCACATCCCTCCTAACCGAAAACGATGCTCGTTTGTTAGTCGATTTACTCAAGTTGGCCGTGGCTGACCGAATCGAAGACGACCAATCTAAAGAAATTCTGTCAACAGTCTTAATCACTCTCGGCAGTTCGAATAAATCAATCGGTGCAATGCTTCTCGAATTATGCGTAACCGAATTAGAAGACACTGCAAACAGCACCCAATCACTATCAAGCACTCCCCACCCCGTCGTCCAAGAATCCAGTCATCCATATATCGATGATATCACACTTCGTGGTCACGTGAGACTCCCAGGTGCCGATGCGCTCCGAGTCGAGTTCGATCGGCGATGTTCGACTGAACGACGTCACGATCCGTTGCAAATCACCGACGGAACTGGCCGAGTCGTGGCGACTAGATCTGGGAGAGAGTGGGGTGATTGGTCGGCTGAGTTGCGCATCCCTGGCGACGAACTACGATGGACTTTTACTAGTGACAGTTCAGTGAATGGGTGGGGGTGGAGATTTACGGTGTATCCAGTCATGTCGAATCATAGTCCGAATGAGATCGGGTCAGATCGGGCCGTTTTGAGTCAACCGTCGATGGATATGGTGATGTGTTTGCTGGATTCACGGTTGTATCCGATGGCTGATTCGGCACTTATGTCGCGATTGGCTGCTGCGTTGGCCGCCTGTTCGCAACTAAGTTTCTTATCGGCGAGTCAACGTATGTGGGCGTTGCAGCGTTTGCACCGCCTACTAGTGGGCGAAGATGCCAAATTGGAGGTTAGTCTACAGTTGGAACAATTGAAAGCGCCCGATAGTGCATTAGGGAGTTTACTAGAGGAGTTACCACAAGCATTATTGAGGCAATACGAATATGAGGATGTTTCAGTCCGGGCTGGACTACATCTCATGCATTCGGACTTTTTCAAGGTCAGTCACTATTATTGTCCAATAGAGACACTCATTTGTTGTTTTTTTTTCGCTTCAGGTTTTAGTAGCTCTAGCTTGTGATTTGGAATTAGACAAAATGGTCGGTCTTGTTGACAACCATAAATGGTCATGGTTTCGAAAGTATTGTCATGCGTCACGTGTCGCCAAATCACTAATACATAGAACTGTATTACCGGCGAATTTTTGTCAAGAGGTACGAAAAAAATTAGCTGATACGAACGCTGATGGGTGTTGGGAACACGAAAGTCACGATATTTTCAAAAAGGAACATGATGAACAGTTGCTGATTTGGTTGAACAGGTGAGTTGGAATTTTTGGAGAAAATTAGCAGAGGATAACAAAAATGGGTCATCACTGTCTGATAGTTTCCTGTGAATCAGGCTTTAACGTCAAATTTGACATTTCAAAATGTCAAAATGACAGGAACATTGTGACAAATTGAAAGTGAGGTTATTATCTACGGGCTGTTTCACATGTAATGTCAATACAGAATGACCTTGTTTTGTAATTTTGATTTTTGATTTTGTTTTCTCAATTTCTTGACACTGCCAGTGTGATCTATTGGTTGTTTAAAGCCCTAAATTTCCTGCTCAGTATTTTACCATATATTAATCTGTGATTTTACAATTAAAAAATAAAATGTGGGACATCAAATTTTTTACGCTTTCTGAAAAATCACTGAAGCATGCTTTAACGACAAATTTGACATTGACATTTCAAAACGTCAAATTTGTCATTCAAAATGCCAAAATGACAGGGACATCATTGTGACAAGTTGAAAGTGAGATTATTATCTAAGGCCCGTTTCACATGTTAACACAATGACCTTGTTCTTCTTTTGATTTTTAGTTCGGTTTTCTCATTTTTTTTTGTAATTGCTGTAATTGCCATTGCCATTATTATTTGTTTAATGCCCGACCTAGTATGTTTTTAATTAAAAAAAATAGACATTAAAATTTTGACACTTTTCTTAAAATTCACCGTAAAACAGACTTTAATGTCAGAATGACAGGAATATCTTGATAAGTTGAAACTTGAAAGTGAGGTTATTATCAAAGGGCCGTTTTATATACAATATGTCCCCGGATTGAATTTACAAGAGGAAAAAAAATTTATCTTTGATTTTACGCCAAAACTTCAAAGGAACAAAAGTTTTTGCTTTATTCGAAACCAGCAAATCTGTAATTAAAACTTCATTATTCTAACTCATTTGAAAGAAAAGTTCATTTTTCTCTTGATTTTGGCCTTAAAATATTTTTTCTCTGCTTTTTAAGTCCGATCACATTGGCGGTTGTATTATTTTGACAATGATATCACTTTTACAAATGAGTTTACGCAAGTTAAATAATAAAAATGTTTGTGAAAAACATAACTTTAATAAACAGCAACTCAAAGAAACAGCTTTAAGGTAAAAACCAAAGTCATTTTTAACAAGAACTATCATTATTTAATTAATAAATTAATTGTCAAAGTGTTATAGTTCTCAAATAATTAATGTGATAAGACTTAAAAAGCAGAGAAAAATTATTATTCCAAAATAAGTCCAAAATCAAGAGAAAAATTTACTTTTCTTTTCACTGATTCAGAATAATGAAGTTTTAAGTACAGATTTGCTCGTTTCAGGTGAAGCAAAAAATGTTTTTCCTTTGCAGTTTCGGCCTAAAATCAAAGATAAAAAATTTTCCTCTTGTAAACCCAATCCGGGGACATACTGTATAATGTCAACAGAATGACCTTGCTGTGTTTTTGAATTTTGATTTTGTTTTCTACCAGTGTCATCTATTGGTTGTTTAATGCTCTAAATATTTTGCTCAGTATTTTACAATTGAAGAGCAGACTTTCAAAATGCAGTTTGTCCATGCCTTTGTGAATTGAGATAAAGGTTTTTAAAGTTTTTTTTTAATGCCTAAGTACTCCGGCCGTAAAATTAGTGTCCAATTGTGTTCAATTTGTACATATTTTTTCACATTTATTGTCACTGATATAAAAAATTAAAATTATTTCTCAAAAAGACAGTTTTTGTTCTCTCCCGCAAAAATGCAAATTTGGTCAAACTACTTTTTGAAAGTCTGCTCCTCAATTGGAAAATAAAATATGGGACATCAAATTTTTAACCCTTTCTGAAAAATCAATGTGAAGCATGGTTTAACGTCAAATTTGACATTCCAAAACGTCAAATTTGATGTATTTCAAAATGTCAAAATAACAAGAACATCATTGTGACAAGTTGAAAATAAGATTATTAGCTATTATCTAAAGGCCGTTTTACATGTCATGTCAGTAGAATGACCTTGTTCTCCTATTTTTTTCGTATCGAAAAATGTTTATTTCCAGCTTTTAATTTATGTATACTTATTTTTGTAATTACTCCTTTTATTTTTCTCTTTATGGTTTTTCTTTTCAGTTTTTTGTTTTTCTTCTCTGTTTTTCTGTCTTTATCATGACTTTGTTCTCCTTTTTAGCGTTTATATCCTTTTTTTCGTTACAATTCGAATTTTTGTCATTTTATTGTTTATTTGAAAGTTCAGCTCTTTCTAAAGGCTGTTTCACACGTCATGTCAACAGAATGAGCTTGTTTATTTATTTATTTTTTTTGACCAAAAGAGATTGTTTTTTGCAGACGTCCCGAGGATTGGACCTTGTCGTGGGGCGGTTCTGGCACGATTTACGGCTGGGGCCACAACCACCGCGGCCAATTGGGGGGTATAGAGGGCGCTAAAGTCAAAATACCCACACCTTGTGAAGCCTTATCGACTCTAAGACCGGTGCAATTGGTAGGAGGAGAACAAACTTTATTTGCAGTAACGGCTGATGGGAAAGTCTACGCCACTGGTGAGTTTAAATAAACTCAAAATGAAGTTTTTTAATGAAAAATTTAGGTTACGGTGCCGGTGGACGATTGGGTATAGGGGGAACCGATTCGGTTTTAGTTCCAACTTTACTAGAATCGATCCAACACGTTTTTATAAAAAAAATCGCAGTCAATTCGGGTGGAAAACACTGCTTGGCTTTATCGGCCGATAATGATGTGTATTCATGGGGTGAAGGGGATGATGGGAAATTGGGTCATGGAAATCGATTGTAAGATGTTTCACTCAACGAATCATAATTTCATTTGTAATTTTCAGAGCTTGTGAAACACCGAAATTAATTGAAGCGTTACAAGGTTATGAAATTGTTGATATTGCATGTGGGGGGGCTCACAGTGCTGCAGTAACAAGCACAGGTCAGTTGTATACGTGGGGGAAGGGTCGATACGGCCGATTAGGTCATGGTGACAGTGAAGATCAGTTAAAACCGAAACTGATTGAAGAATTAGTCGGTTATAAAGTTATAGATGTCGCTTGTGGTTCAGGTGATGCACAGACTTTGTGTATAACCGACGATGATAATGTATGGTCGTGGGGTGATGGTGATTATGGTAAATTGGGTCGTGGTGGCTCAGATGGATGCAAAGTTCCTAAGAAAATCGAAAGTTTGGCCGGTTTAGGGGTGATTAAAGTCGAGTGTGGGTCACAGTTTTCTGTCGCTTTAACACGCTCTGGAAGCGTTTATACTTGGTAAAAATCGGTTTGGTTTAACCGAATTTTAATTTGTTTTTTAAAGGGGGAAAGGTGATTATCACCGATTGGGTCATGGTACCGGTGAACATGTCCGAAGACCGAAAAAAGTAGCCGCTTTACAGGGTAAAAAAATTATTAGTATTGCAACAGGTTCCTTGCATTGTGTTGCTTGTTCCGATGAAGGAGAAGTGTTTACGTGGGGTGATAACGATGAGGGGCAATTGGGTGATGATACAACTAATGCCATTCAAAGACCGAGACTAGTATCGGCATTACAGGTACCTGTAACTTGAAATTTGCACTTGTATCGTAGATTTAATTTAAATTGTCATAATGGGTGGCTATAAGTTTGTAGCCCTGCGCATGTCCCTGGTATAATAGCCAGTGTTGCCATCTCAAAACAATTAAATTCACCAGATCTGAACTGATTAAAATTATATGATTGTTTTTTTAGTACTGTCAAAGAAGCACGTTTTTTATATAAATCGCGCAAACCTGCTCAAAAACGTGGTTAAACGCTCGAAAAAATCAAAAATAAGTAAAACGCTATTTCATTTAGTCTAATTCTATAATTTTTTGGTTAGTTTTTAATTAATTAAATTTTGCGAAATACCGGGTGACAAAATATCTGTTGGCAACACTAAATTAGTGGTAATCTTTTTAACTTTGTTATATCAAAAAGTTTCAGGTGACGCTGCAGCAGTCGCCCGTCGCAAATGAATGACAATTGCCTATAAAAATTTGACGTTTAAATTTAAAAGTCAAGGTTGCCAAATTAAATTTTAAATTTGACACCAAATTATTTACAGCCAGCCGATATTTACGTTTTTACTTGAAAAGCATGCTTAAACACTTGATAAAGGCAACAATAATGACTTAATTTGATGTATTTTTGGTTTGTTTTAGCAAAATCTTGCAATTAACACTATTTTCGATCATATTTTGTAATTCTTCTCTTATTTTTGACTCAAAAAGAGCTAAATCGAATGAAACAAACGAAATAACGTATTTATTTTTGTTGTGTTTAAGCTTGTTTTGACAATATCCTGCAAAATAAATGAGTCTCTGGTTCAAAAACGAACTAAATCGAGCTAAAATGATTCAATTTTAATCTAATTTGGTAATTTTTCAGTAAGTTTTAGCAAAAATTTGAATGTATTTTAAAAACGTGCTGAACACTCTAAAAATGCAAAAATAACACACTTTTGGCCTAATTTGATAAATTTTTGGTTTGTTATTAACGAAATTTTGCGAAATAGTTTTGTTTCTGGCTAAAAACGTACTAAAGCGCTAAGAAATAGAAAAAATTATGTAGTTTTTGACCCATTTTAGCGATTTTTTATCTTGTTAAATGAAATATCATTTAGAAAAAAAACTGTTTTTCGATTTTTCAACTTCATTTAGAAAAAAAACTATTTCTCGATTTTTCAACTTGTTTTTGAGGAAAACTTAGTATTTGAAATTCTGCATGGCTAAAAAACGTGTAAAATGCTCAAAATAATACAAAAAAATAGTGTCATCATTTTTGACTGAATTTACTATATCAATAATTAAAAAATCAAATTAATTAATTTTACCAACATTTGAGCGAATACTCGATTTAAAAAAAATATTTCCAAAAAAATTATCAGAAATTCGAATTTTTACAAAAGTTTTTACCAAATCATTAAACTAGTAAAAAAATCATCAGAACGGGTGAAATTTCACCAAACCTGGCAACACTGATAATAGCAGATGGGATTTTTGGTTTTCTTTGATTACTTACTTACATGGTTTGTTGAACTGATATGACTGACATTTGCATTTGTTTTTTTTTTTCAGTTTTCGTTGCTTGTTTGTTATTCCCAGTATTTTTCCAAATTATAATTATAAATAGTCTTCTTCAAAACTCGAAATTTTTAGAAGCTACTTGATGCACATTAATATGAAAAAGAGTATAGTTTTTGGTGTTAAAACTACACCTACAAAAGGATGGAACAGGGTGTTAAACTTTTTATGGAAAAAAAAACCCTCATAAAACTACTGAGAGTTTTTTAGAAATCAAATTTAAATTATCTTAATCTCACTTTTTTCACTCTTTGACATTTAAAGCGCGGTTTACACAATCATGGCCTACTGTTATGCCAATTTCAATGTAATGGATTATAATTACTTGTTTTGTTGAAGGGGAAAAAAATTACAAATGTGGCTTGTGGTTCGGCACATACTCTCGCCTGGTCAACTAATAATGCTAGTTCGGCGTGTGCCCGTTTACCATCAGTGGCGCCACTTGAGTACGATCTTTTACAAGATATACCGACTTGGGTCCTACATCGACGGTTGGTACTACTGTATTATTTCGCCGAGTTGATTTGTCCATGTATTACAATGTTTCCAATCACCGGGTCTGATTCCCTCCACGAATTGAGGAGTATTTTGATTTACACTATCAAGGAGGCAACGTTTAGGAAAGTGGTTCAGGCTACGATGGTGCGTGATAAGCATCACGGACCTGTCATTGAATTAAATAGAATACAAGTGAAACGGTCAAGGTCACGTGGGGGCCTTGCAGGAGTTGATGGAATGAAATCAGTTTTTGGTCAAATGGTAACTAAATTACCACTTTTGACATCGGAAACTTTAGCATTGCCACATCGAGTATGGAAAGTGGAGTTTGTTGGTGAAAGTGTCGATGATTGTGGGGGTGGTTATAGTGAAAGTATCGCAGAAATGTGCGATGAGTTACAAAATGGTTCCCTCCCGTTGCTTATACCCACCCCTAATGGGCGGGATGATGCCGGGCCTAATCGAGACTGTTTCATTTTAAATCCCACAGCGAAGAGTTGTTTACATTTGAATATGTTTCGATTTTTGGGTGTTTTAATGGGGATTGCGATACGGACTGGTTCACCGTTGAGTTTGAATCTTGCTGAGCCGGTTTGGAAGCAATTGGCTGGGATGGAATTGACTCCAGCTGATTTAACTGAAATTGATAGGGATTATGTTCCCGGTTTGTTGTGTATTAGGGAGATGGGGATGGAGGAACCGTTATTCCAGAATTTGGAAATGCCGTTCTCGACACCGTCATCCTGTGGGAGTGATGTACCGCTCAGTACGAAGTATAAGAGGATCACGTTTGAGAATCGGCTCGAGTATGTGCGACTAGCGCTGAATTTCAGGTAAATTGGCAAATTTCAAGATTTCAGTATTGCTCTAACAAACGAAGCGAGTGTTTAAAATTTGTTGATTTTATGGACGGAACTTTTTTTTATCATGTTAGAAGATTTGTACTTTTCTCAACCGTTTTCAGTTGAGAAGCTGTGGAGAAAATTAAATAGTAATAAAAAGAAAAAAGTGTAAAAGATTAGAAAAAGTACAAATGCCCAACAAGCAAAGCAAAAACAAAGTTATAGAGAATTAAATTATTTTAAGTGTGAAATATTTGATATTACTGATATCAGTGATAAAACAAACATGATAAGGGTATTGATAAAATTTTGTGGTTTTTTTTTCAATATTTTATTATTTTTTTTATACGTTCATATATACCAGGTGAATAAAAAGTATGGAACCAAACGTTTTTTGTTTGAACTATTTATTTTTTGAAAAAAGTAATTGATGAGTGATAAAGTACTATAAAAATGTGATGATTTAACAAGAATAAAATTTTTCGAAATTTACTTTTGTTTTTGAGTTCTACAAAAAAAATATTTTTTTATATGGCAACCCACTATAAAATCATTTTTCTCATAGAAGCTATGCTCTAAGGATTACAACTATCTGCTTTATTTTTAATTTTCTGAAAATACGATCACTTTTTTTATATTACTTTAATGTATATTAATTATTATTTTCTGGAGGCAAATGATTAAAAATAAAACCGCTTGGTTCCATACTTTATATTCACCCTGTATGTTATAATTTTTGTCATCATTGGGACAAGTTGGCGGCCTCTTTAGTTCTTTAAAAACAACATCATAACCAGCATTGTCGCAAAAAATATGGTTGTTCCTATGTCCTTTGAATCTTTTTTAATCCAACTTTTACATATCTTTTTTAGTTTTTTTTTTAGTTTATGACCTAAAAAATGATAGCAATGGAAAATCTTATGCAAAAATTTCACTTACCATTTTCCATGGTTTTTGTATGTTGTTTTGTTTCTATTGTATTACTTATAAGACTTAACTTGAAGCAAACTTGAAAATATCTGAACAATACTGATAATGTGTGGCTTTATTTAGTTTATTTATTCAATTGTCTAAAATAGCTAGTGATAAATAATAGTAAGTGAGCTTGTTGAAAAACAATTTAACCAAGAATCTGAATTTTAAAAATTTTATAGATATAAAATTAAACAAGTTCCGTAACAAAGTTTGCATTTCTTAATTTTCCGACTGTTGTTATATAACTACATGAAGTAGTTTGTATTACTTTTTATTTGAAACAACATTTAATCTAAAAAGAGAATAAATATTTCAAATAAAATTTTAATTTTACACTAACCTCTTTCTTATTATTTTTATAATCTGTATGTCAAAAATTTCATTAAAAAATTAAAATAAAAAAAATCTGAATGAATTACTCAAACGATGTTCTGACGTTTCAGTAACGCGCCCTTAAAATGGAATTTCAAAGAAAGCAAAAATTTCTAACAGGGACATTTGTAACATTTTTTCAAGTAATAATTAGAATGGGGAATCGGTTTTATAGATTCCTAAAAAAACTGCTGGTAAATATTTTGCAAAGTTTTGCTACTTAACGTTTTTATTTTTCAAATTATTTTATACAGTGAGCCGCAAAAATATGGAATAATCTTAATAAAACTAAAAATATTTTGTTTTGGCAAAAATGCTGGAACAGGTTAATTTTCTTACACAAATACACAATTTTCAACTTGATTGAAAATTCTACACTTTTTGGTTTTTGAGTAATTAAATCGACATTTTTCAGCCAATCCTACAGATCTCGAAATAACAACACCAAAATATTAAATTTTGCATAAAGTTTTCGAAAAAAAATCACCATAAAAGTGAAATAATATCAACAATAAACAAACGTACAATTTTAAATCAAGTTGAGAATTTTGTATTTTTTTAAAAGAAAATTGACCTGCTCGAGCATTTTTGGCAAAAGAGAATATTTTCAATTTTAATAAATAAAATTATTCCATAATTTTGAATAATTTTGCACAGTATTTTATTTTTGTGTAATCCAAAGTAAACAATTGACGCTATTATCAATGATCGACTTAAATAACTTGTTCTAAGTATTTTGATATCAAGAGACACTTGCTTCTGTATGTTCTCCTGTGGCTCAGTAGTTGGAGTCTTACTCCGGTATTCTGACGATGTGAGTTCGAATCTCACACAGTAAAACCGACTGTTTTTCATCAACTACTTTAAATTTGAAGGCGCGCTCTGTGTACGCCGTGGAGGGAGAAATGTTGACCTGCCACGTCCCTCCACGGTGCCGGTGTCCGCCAGTAGTGTTCTCGGCGAATTTTCTCTCGTATGCTTTGACGTCGAGACTGCAAGAGAAATCAGATTCGAGTCTGGCTGTGGCGGATGTAGAACTGAGTTCAGATTTCAAGTTAGAAGACTTGATGAAAATAAAGCGGAATTTCCTGTTAGCTTAATTGGTAGAGCGGCAGAACGGTGAAGAATTAAGGAGAATTATTTTTTTTGTGATTGTGTTAAAATTAGAAAGACTTTTTTGGGCTGCTTTGGGAACTAAAATTGTTATAAGGGTTTTAAAGTCTCTTATTATTGTCAATTTTTAATGGAAATTTTATTACAAATCCGAACTTCTGCAATAAAGTTTTAATGAACAGCTTGTTAAAAGATGCGGAGCCTTATTGGGGCCTCTCCCATTTACTGTTATCACTTTGATAACTAATAAATCATTGTTATCTATCAGATTTTCCTAATTTATTTATCAGATCTAAGTCTAATTTTTACCAAGAAATGTGTTGACCTTAATTTTTCTAACGTTTAGGCTTTTCAAAAACTGCATTTTTATTATTTTTTATTCCTAATGCAATAATTTTTTACGCTTTTATTAGAGACACAGCTCTCATTCTTCCTTATTTTCAAACTTTGAAAATAAATGTAAGTAGGTAAGTAACTTCCGTCAAAATGAATTTAAACGTGGTCATGTCGTCAGCACTTTTCTCCATTGTAGGTGATGTAGTGATGTAAGAGACTTGCGATTTGGGAAATTCTTTAAAAACAACATCGCTCCAAGGAATACAATAGTCGATACAATTGTAACAATCTTCATGCATACACTTATTGTGGCTAAAATGAAAATTTAGATGTTTAAATACCACAGAAAACCTCAAATGTAATAGATTTTGCTACTACGAAGTTATCCAGAAAGACTAAGTGTTGGCAACAGATTTGAACGTATTTTTGTTAATAATTTGAAATACTACAACCGGGTACGGTTTTGCTTGACAAATACTTGACGTACAGTTACGGAATTAAAATTTCGGGCAGTATTTTTCTGTCACTTGAAAAAGTTCACTGTAAACTACCTTTTACTGTCATTCATGACTAAGGCTCGGATTATATGCAAAATGCATATTTGTTATTAAGAGGTATATCAACAAAATTGTAAGTTTTCGATGCGTATCTAATGTTTTTTTTTTTATTAAAATAAGCCAAATAAAAAATGCATATTTTGGCAACTTCGTGCATATTTTAGGAAATATTGCATATTTGTGCATATTTTCTTCAAATCACAAATTTCCGATTAAAAAATTCAGTTCAAGTTAAAAATTGTGTAGTTTAAGAAAAATGACCCGATTACAAAATATTTTAAAGAGAAAACAATCGGTAATTCGTAAGCCACTCAAAAACTCAAAAAAATTAGTATCCTGCTGAGTAAATTCGTTTTATAAAGTATCAAAATAAGCGGTTTCTTTTAAATCATTTGTTTCCAAAAAATAATAATTAATATAAATTAAAGTAATATAAAAAATATTCTTATTTTAAGAACAAAATTTTGCTTTGTTTTTTGTTGTCAAAATTGCAATTTATATAAAAAAATAATAATTTAATATAAAGTAGATAGTTGTAATCCTCTTTAGATCATGACCTTCATGATAAAAATGTTTTATTTGGTAGGTTGCCATTTAAAAAAATAAATGATGTGATCTGAAAAGTACAGATTTCTTGGAAAAGGCTTAATTACAATGACTTGTCTGAGGCAAAACCAATTTATTTATTCTCTTTCATTTATCGTGTGCAGTTCAAGAAGCCGAAAATACAAAGTTTAGTGTACTCGAGGATAAAAATTTAACCCAACTTTGATTTTTTATTGCTAAAAGTTTTGCATATCGATGCATATTTGGTATATATTGGAGTATATTTCTTAATATCTTGTGCATATTTTTGTGAAAATACGTGCATATATTAAAAAGTTTCTAATATAGGCCCTAAAAGAATCACCTTGTATAGGATTTACCTCTAATGACGAAAATATCTTTGGACCATAGAAAAAATTAATGTCTATCGTCCAAAGGAAATCGCATTTCGTTCTTCTTTACTGTCAGAGTAATCGAAGAATTACGGAGCTCTGGGACATCCTGTATATGCGCATATTTTACGAATTTTTCATGCATATAATCCGAGCCTTATTCAAGACTGACATTTAACAATTAAACTTTTCTGTCAGTGACGCAATTTTTAAGTCAAAATGACATAAACATGACAAGAGTAAAAATGAGGTTATTAATGTAAAGGTTGTTTTAGAGTTTACATTGTGAAAATGACAATATTGCCCGAAATTTTAATTCCACAACTGTACAAGATTGTTTAATTGTTCTTAATCAAAAGCGTACTTTAATGGTAAGCTTTAAAAATTAGGGTCAGGATTGCCAAGATATTCAGTCATTGTGGATCACTTTGTATATGGATCTGTTGAGAACAAAATAACAAATTTAAAAAAACCGACAGAAAAATAGAACAAAATACCGAAAATGATGAATTTCCTTCTTCAAGCCCTACAAAAACAATCTTTTCTTGTATTTAATGAATACGTTTTCATACCTTTTACCATAAAATGTGATGAAATCAGTTAAATTTTTATCATTTTATCTTTTGTTTTCAAGTACAGCGTTAATTAATGTTTTTTTTTTTAATACTGTAATAAACACCGGGTGAGTATTAATGTTTGTGACAAAAAACTCTATTGGCTACACTGAATTATTAGGAATCCTTATCTCAGAATGTTTCAGGTGTGGCTAAATCAGCAGTTGCTAATCACAAATAAATGACAATTGTCTATGAAATTTTGACGTTTGAATTTCAAAGTCAAGGTTGCCAAACTAAAATTTCAAATTTTTAACTTGAGGTAAAAAATCACAATCATTTACAGTCACCCGGAATGTAATTAAAAACAACAGCCTCATATAGTAGTGAGAACTTACTTTTAATTCTTGACCCCATGTTGCTACCTTTTCTGTGTATTTTTCTTAGTTTGGTATAAATAAAACAACTTGTTTTAAAGTCACATAAACAGCAAATAAAACAGGCTTTTATTATGATCCTTGCCTATTTATATAATGAATCTACTTTTACTGATAATGAATTGAATCATTTAAAAATTCTCTTGCACAAGGTGATAAACGTGTGATGAATTATTACGATTTTAAACTTAATTTTTTGTCAGTTGAAAGGGCCTATTCTGTAAACATACAAACAATTTTAAAGGGTGTTTAAAATTTTAAATCATATTTAATATTTCGATGCTATTCTGTATGTATCTTTCCGGTTAAAATTTTAAATACCCCTTTTTTCACCTTTAAATGCTTAATTTTTAAAGGGTACTTTGTGGGTAGCATTTAAAATAATAAAGGAAACAAACGTCAGTCGTCAGTGTAGAAAAATGCAAATTAGTGGTAGGAGTGTTAACCAACTATTTATTTATTTGTTTTTATCAAATAGACTTTGTTGTGTCAGGTTGGTGTTTTTGAATTTTGGTAATATAATCGTCACCAACGCTAATTAAAAAACAAAATATCGATTAAAAATCGATTAAGGGTTTCTAATGAACCAATTATTGTTTTAATACAACTTAGAATTTGAAATTGTCCTGCTTCGCTGAGTTTAAGATTGGCGGTTGTAATTTTTGGGAATGCAGTGCTACCAATTCACATTCGCGCACGATTTATTTTAGACTTTTTTTTGTAAATTCTTTTTATTGTAAAAATCATAAATTGACACACTTCACTTCACTTATTTTATTATCATTATTTGACCCGGCAAAAGAAGAAGAAACTATTTGCCAGATATTTATTTTCATTTTCTGACAAATAATTTCCACAACTTTTACACTCCACTGACCCGGCGGTTTAGATATGCAGTCAGGCAAGATTCACCATAACGGATATATTATTGCTGATAAATTGTTTGAAATGAGATTAATGTAAAAAAAAAAAACAATCTAGCGTAATTGCAGATCTTCCGCCTCGCAACTTAATGAATTATTATTAATTAAGTTATTATTATTGATGTTATTAAAATAAATTTTGTTGATATTGAGACATTTTCTAACAATATTACAAGTTTTTAAAATTAATACATTTTATCTAAAACACAATTAATTCATATTAATAGTTGAATAACACTAAATATGTAATAACAATAATACTAAATGTCTATTAAGCACTCGCAAATACACAACACGCATTCACTGGTCATTGAAGTTCCTGAAACAAAACAAAAATTAACCATATATTCTGGAAACAAATTAAATTCGTACAATACTTGGTTTTCTTCCTATCAATGTTTCTTTAATACGTAAAAAATCCAAAGTAAATTTGAACTCGTCTTTTACAAGTTTTGAAATTAAATTTGACAAATAATACTTTTTATCTAAAACACAATTAATTCTTTATCATAATTTAATAAATACTTACTGTTGCAGAGAAAAATCACAAATTCTCACACTTCACTTTGCAATAAACAAAAAAATTAAAAAAATAACTAAATGCACTAACCTTTATGGCATCTTCTTCTGCTACCCTTTGTAGCAATTTGCCTCTTCTTCTTACACGGACCTACTGAAAATAAAGAAACACAAAATCAGTTTAATGTGTTATTAAATTAGTTGAAAATATTAAATACAATTTAATAAGTAAAAT
Organism: Tribolium madens; assembly: GCF_015345945.1. Lineage (NCBI taxonomy): Eukaryota > Metazoa > Arthropoda > Insecta > Coleoptera > Tenebrionidae > Tribolium > Tribolium madens. Next base: position 5,920,615 of record NW_025401050.1, on the reverse strand, counting down.
TTTTCTAAAAAATTAAAAGCTATTGTTGACTTACCCTTTAATCCGGACCCATAAAGCACGATTCCCTTCTCCATTTCCCCCATTGGCACTCACTAGAAACTCGAAATTTTAAAATCGCGCACTAGGTACTAAATATCTATTAAGCACTTGAAAAAAACACAACACGCACTCACTTATTTTATTATTATTATTTGACCCGGTAAAAGAAGAAGAAACCATTTGGCAGATAATTATTTGAAGACTTAATTTTCTGAGAAATAATTTCCACAATTTTTACACTCCACTGACCCGGCGGTTTAGACATGCAGTCAGGCAAGATTCACCATAACGGATATATTGCTGATAAATTGTTTGAAAAGAGATTAATGTAAAAAAACCAATCTAGCGTAACTGCAGATCTTCCGCCTCGCAACTTAATGAATTATTATTAATTAAGTTATTATTATTGATGTTATTAAAATAAATTTTGTTGATATTGAGACATTT
>NW_025401050.1:5882385-5917564 GCF_015345945.1 Tribolium madens | reverse complement strand
TCTTCATAGAACGGACTTACTGAAATAAAAGAAATTCAAAATTAGTTCAATTTGTTTTTAAATTAATTGAAAATTTTAAATACAATTTAATAAGTCTAATTTCTCTAAAAAATCAAAAAGTATTGTTGACTTACCCTTTAATCCGGATCCTTGTAGCACGATTGTTTTCTTCATTACCCCCATTGGCACCCACTAATCACTCGAAATTTTAAAAATCGCGCACTACTAAATGTCTATTAGACACTCGAAACAACACAAGACACCCCCATTTCAATACGATTTCGCACAGAACCACCAAATAATAAGACAAGTGATTCGTAGGAGAGCTCAGCTAAGACTGACTCGTTATTGTAATAATTTTCTCGAAAACGGCACAAAAACTATTTCGTAACAGTTCCGGTGTAAAAAGCCTTTGTTCGAATATAGGGTGTTTCACAAAATTTTGCGAGGCCTACGCCTGAAAGATGCAGTCAATAATACATATTCCGATACGAACTCGATTACAAATTTTGGAAAATTGGATAATCTTCTCTAGTTTGTTCTGTTCTGTGACTTTTGTATATTTGGGTGCGTATATTAGGCGCAAGCCTCGCAAAGTTATGTGAAACACCCTGTATTACCAAATTCTACGTCATCATTTTTTCCGTCCTTTMCACTTGTTTACACAACAAAGGGATTTTTAGTCGTACAAATACACATTTTTTTCTAACGTGACGTCACGGAATTTAACCCAATCAAATCTTTCAAATTTCTGAAATTCAACCAATCAGATTCAAATTACGCGATAATGTCTGGGTAAGTTTACGTTATCTTGTGTATGACTTACTGTAATTCATCAACAATGTTAATAAACACCAATTTTTGTGTGAATTATTGTTTTTATAACTTTATAATCGCTGTCAATTTGTGATGCTATTCTGTATGTATCTTTCCTGTTAAAATTTTAAATACCCCCTTTATTTTTCACCTTTAAATGCTTAATTTTTAAAGGGTACTTTGTGGGTAGTATTTATAGAATTTATCAGCGTCAATTACGAGATACCACAAATCTATTTATGTACTTTGAATGATGCTTTTATTTTGTTTAAATAAATTTTGTTTTTAAGATTTAGTCAATGCCGGTTATGCAAAGAGCACAACGAAATACTAGAATACCAGTGCACCTTAGAGTTTTAAGTGCATTGTACTTTTTTGGGCATGATAGTTACCTTACTTGAATAGGACATAGTTACTCGATGTCACAGAGCTAGCCTAATTTAAGTAGGAATATTAATGAGGTGACCAATGCAATTATTTAAGGATTAATTAATATTTGGATAAAATTCCTGTTAATGAAGTTGCGATTGTAATTATTGACTGTGCACATATTAAAATAATTTTTCCCCCAGAAGAACATCCTTTATATCCAGGTCAACCATATTATTGTAGCAAAGAATATTACTGGCCAAGGATTCCAAACATTTTTCGTTTTCGATTTCTTGCTATGTCTGCAAACTGAGGTCAACAATTCTCTTTTTTTTTGTCTTTTCTGAATTTTCTTATTTTGGATTCTTTAGAATGAGTTTGATCTATAATGTGCATACCTAATGTGTACCTCTTTCTGGGCTTTCGTCATTTGTGCCAATCTTTCTCTAAGAATTTTGAACGTTTTTTACGGAAAATGACAAATGAAACTGGCTTGACATTTTTTCGTAGTCGGCTCATCATTTAAAACCAGCAAAAATAGTTCATTTATAACAAAATAATAGCATTTCCTCTATTTAATACGATGAAAGCCGAATATTTTAAAGGGTCCGTTTAAAAAATATATTTTTAAATACAGAATAGCTTATTTAAATTTGGGGGTTTAAATATTTAAATTTAAAGGTACCTTTATTTTTTAATAAGTATTTACAGAATAGACCCTAATGTGAAATATATATTTTTTCAGATTGCATGAATTCGATGAACAGATCAAAGCTGTCCGTGACGGCATGTCCAAAGTGGTTCCCGTCCCTCTCCTGTCACTCTTCAGCGGCTACGAACTCGAAACTATGGTTTGTGGTTCCCCCGACATACCTTTGAACCTTTTAAAGTCCGTCGCAACATACAAAGGTCACCAAACCCCTCCCTTTACTCGCAAAAATACAGTGTGAAATTGCAGGCATCGACAGCAGTGCCCCCCTAATCCAGTGGTTCTGGGAAGTAATGGAAGAGTTCACAAATCAGGAACGCTCTCTATTCCTCCGATTCGTATGGGGGCGCACACGCCTACCTCGTACAATTGCTGATTTTCGAGGTCGAGACTTTGTTATACAAATTTTGGATAAATACAACCCACCTGATCACTTTTTACCCGAGAGTTACACTTGCTTTTTCTTGCTTAAAATGCCTCGCTATTCGTGCAAGGTGAGCGAACGTAGCGAGTGCCTTAAACTTTGTTTTTCTATTCAATTGGTGATTTTAGCACGTTTTGCAACAAAAATTGAAATATGCCATACATTTCTGCAAGTCGATTGATAAGGATGAGTATGCCAGGGTGGCCATGGCTGGGGATCTTGCAGTGAGTTCCAGCTCGGATGCGGAAAGTGACCCGGAAATGGATAGCAGTAATTGACCCGTCCATTGATTTTTTACGTTCAGTGTGTAGTTTACTCAGTTTATGAATTATTTAGTGAGTGTTTTAGGACTTTTTGGTGGAATTGTGCTTCGGCGCTTGATGTGCACTGAGCTTACGCTTGCAGACGAAATGTTCTCAGAGTTTATTACACATTCCATCGACTGATTTACATTTAGGCTAAACTTAATCATTTCTGATAATGTCAATTCGTAAAATTAAATTTTTACACCGTTTTACTATGTGTGGATTGTATGAATGTCGCATCGCAGTTTCACATTGTTATTTTTTTTTGTAGATAATTGGTAGTATCTAGTCGCTGAAATTTAGTTGAGACATTTATTAATAAATTATAAACGTCAATTGATTTTAACCCGAGAATTGAGACTCCTGTGAAATAAACTGTCAGCATTATGGCTAACGAGTTTGAGCCCTATGATGACCCATCCTTGAAAGGCTTTTCCCGTTATTTCAATAACAAAACGATTAAAGGACGTGCAAATGTAAGCTTCCAGTTTCATAAGTCAGTCCTAAATTTTTATTTAAGGTGGCAATTGCGACATTTGCGTCAATATTTGCGTTCTTTGTTTACAAAAAAGCCTGCACGTGCGTTGAAAAATGAAACTTAAATGTGGCGCCTTTTTCGCCTCATGTTGGCTCTCCTGCGAAATTCCTTATGTAATCATGTGCTTCTAAAATACACCTTTGAAAAATATTTCCATCTTCTTCTTACTCACCTAGTTTCAGTTTTAGACAAGGATAAATGCCATAGTGGGTGTATTTAGATTTGCGTCAGCGGTTATCTCAACTCGCTCGAAGTAATTACGATTTTCTCTCAAAAAAATCGTTAGTTTGATGAGTTTTTGTGATTTTTAACTGTGAAACTGCTTATTTATTTGTAGGAAATGGCTGGCGGCGGTGAAGAAGCAGAAGCAGCGAAACTTACGGGAATTAGCAAAATTTTCAATGGTCAAACATTAAGAGGACGGGCAAATGTGAGTTTACATTATGTAATAGGTCAAATTCTTGCTTATTATTCTATTTACGAATACAAAAATCACGGAAAAATTATTTGTCAAATTCGGATTAACATAACCTCAAAGAAAAAATTTGGTAGCCGCGTTGGCCAAGAAAATTTCGCATCTAAGTCGGGTTAAGAACCCGAAAGAAAACAAAATTAAAGTTCAAGTTCTTGTTTATATTCAATTTCCGATTACAAAAATCACATAGAAATTATTTTTACGTTTATGCAATCGGTTTCAATCTCTAAAATTTAGTTACCACCTTGGCCAAGAAAATTTACTTAACCCTGAAAGGAGAAATTAAAGAGTTTTATTGATTTTTAATTATTGTTACAGGTCGCCATGGCCACTTACGCTTCAGTAGGACTCTTAATTGCGTACCTTTCTTTAAAACCAAAGAAAGCAAAGAAGTAAATTAAAGTAGAGTTATTAATGGTAAATAAACTAGACCACTAAAGTAATTTTTTATTTAAATTCCTGACGCAACATTTCATAAACCTGAACCAAACGTTTTATCCCAGATAATATATTGTTCTAGATCTTTAGGGGAAACACTCGATTTAACTCTAGCGAAAGCTTTGTGAAAGTCGTCCATTGTTAAAGGGCGAACCTATAATTAATCAATAATTAATAATATTTGTTATATTATATTACCTCATCAGCTTGGATTTTTTCAATCATCCTCATATCAATCGACCTAATGGGGCCCAGGGACGCCTCCGAGCACAAATTTCTTATGTCAGCCCCTGAGTATCCCTCTGACAACTGCGCAACTCTAGCAAGATCATCCCTGTCTAGATCATGTCGTTCTTTTGAGATTAATCTAGTGACCAATTGTAGACGCGCCTACTTGAGAAAAATCAAATTTTTGTATATTTAACTGATTAATTTACCTCATTTTCGGGTAAGGGTATATACAACCGTTTCACAAACCTCCTCCTTGCCGCCTCGTCGAGCTCCTGGGGCCGATTCGTGGCCCCAATCACCAACAACCGTTCCTCACTGTCAGTAGTGGCGCCATCTAGCTGTACCAAAAACTCAGTTTTGATCCTCCTCGAACTCTCATGCTCAGTTTCGTTCCTCTGAGTCAACAACGAGTCAATTTCATCGATGAAAATAACAGAAGGTTGGTGACACCTCGCGACTGCGAACAACGCCCTCACCATTTTCTCCCCATCCCCTACCCATTTTGAGGTCAACGAGGAGGCGCTGATGCTGAAAAAGGTCGATTTGCTTTGGGACGCCACGCATTTCCCGATCAGAGTCTTGCCAGTGCCGGGGGGCCCGAACAGGAGGATGCCTTTTGGGGGGCGCCGCAGCCCGGTGAAGATGTCAGGACGCAGCATGGGCCACACTACGGCCTCCTGGATGGCGGTTTTGGCGAATTCGAGGCCGGCGATGTCGCCCCATTCGACCGTTGTGCCAATGTCCATTATTTCGGATTTGATCAATTCGACCATTTTTGGGTCGATGTTCTTCAAACGGTCGTCGACTTCCGGTTTGGGCTCCTCAACCGGGCGGTTGATTAGCAAAGGGGGCACGAATTTGTTGTTGTTGTTTCTACTGAGGCCAAGTTTGCGTTTTTGGCCCCCGGAGCCCCATTTTCTCGAATTTTGACTGTGGAATTCGTCAGTGGCGGTTTTGAAGGAGGTTTTGGGTAATTCCTCGGAACAAGCACGGGGGAGGTGATGCGGGGCGAAAGACTTGGCTGTTTTTTGGTGTTCGAAGACCGGCTTTTGGGGCTTTTTGCGAAAACACTCTTTGAAACTGTCAAAATCGGACAGATTTTCTGATTTAGGGCTCGATAATAATGACTTGAAATCGATTTTTGATAAATTACTTTCCAGATTAACAGGGTATTGAAAATTGTTGTCTTGAAGGACTTTTTTGATTCGATCACTTCTTTTATTATCTCCATCGACTAGGTCGCTATATTTGTGCAAGTGTTTTTCCAATAAATAACAAACACTTTCGTCATCCAATCTAGAAAAAAATCAATTAAATTAATGAAAAAAAAAATAATTTAACTTACGTTCCCAATGAATGGTTGTACACTTGAGCCAAACATTTCCTTTGAATCGCAGCTGCTTTTTCCCCAGTTTCACTTTTGACAGTTTTTGGGTAATTATTTAAAAAATCCGAAATGTTTTCTTCGCTCATTTTTGAAAACTTAACCTCTAAGTCCTCAAACCACTGTCAATTTTTTGGTTACGCGCCAGTGTAAAACAAAAAATCCCCATAAAGGTTACTAGATTAGAATTCGACAGGACCGTACTGAAACAACTTCGTGTACTGTATAAATATTGTATTAAATATAAAACATTGGCACTAAATAATAATTATTAATCATAATAATGTGTTGATACATTCTAGTGGGCACTTCTTAATTTTATAAACTATACAACTTTTCATTAAATTTCTTACATGACTTAACTTGAATCACTTGAGCCTACCGTGACTATAATGACACACTTGATTGCTAAATTATAAATAAAAATACAACGATAAGATAGAGGCATTAAAACATTCCTAAAAGATCTCAGTTCCTTTTATTAAAAAACAGTTTCGAAATTTTTAAGTCTGCCTTTCCACAGTAAACGGATAATCGTACTCCTTCAAAATTTGTTGCATTGTTTTTGCCCTTATTGTGGGAAACTGAAACTACAACAAAAATTAGTAAAAAAAAATACCACCTCCCAAAAATCATTACCCTATCGGCAGTGCTTGCATTCAAAAATTTCGGATTGACAATAAACGGGACTCCATCTAGATTATTCCCTCCACTTCCGCCCAATGTCCCGGTGGTTGAATTTTGTCGTGGGGTGGGAGCTGGTGGTCTGGGAGCGGGTCGTGACGGCCCCGAAGGATAACCTGGGGGTTTAAGAATTTCATAATCGTGGTCGCCGCCATCGGCACCAATTGATGGGTAAAGGGGCGGCCCATTGCCGGGGAATGGGGGCGCCGGTCGGAGAGGACGCTCGGGGGGAGTGATGTTGCGACCGTTCGAATCGGGGCTGTTTTGGGTGTCTTGCACGTTGCCCATTTTGAAGCACACAGTCACGCCGTTCAGTTCTCTTTAAAAAAAACAACATTTTCTCATTAAGTACTAAGGTATCAAAGGGAATAAACAACTATTTTAATCCCGAGAATGTTGGTCATACCAGAGGCGACCGAAGGGAGCTGAGAGCATTTTCATTAGACAAATTAATTAACGGTGTTTACTCCAGAGTTGCATAAAAAACCTTCCTCCCAACAAGTTAAATGAATAATAACGTAAAAAAAGATAAATTTGTCAAACAATTAAGAGTAAAATTCGGTATTTCATTTATTTTATTCCCGTGGGGATAAACTATCAGATTATTAGTCAAAAACGAGGTAATAAAGGGTCACTTTATTCCCAGTTGGGAGGAAATTTAACAAAACAGCAAATATCAAAGTATTTATGAATTTTATTTATTTTTTTGCTTTAATAATTTTGAAACAAATGCATAGTAATTATAAACCATTAGTGCTTCGGGTTAGTCACTTTAATTAAAAAAAAAAAAACAGTAGGTGCTGTAGAATTTTTATTTATGGTTCGATTTTAAAAATTAAAAAAATAAATTAAATGGATTTTAATATAGAAGAAGCTGACAATTTTTGAACCTTTCTAAATGTCATAGTATATTTTTGGCTATATTCAGCTTTCTAATTTTAAATTGGAATGAAGATATTATTTTTCGTGGTACAGACATGTGCAGTATGTTTCGCTTTTACTAGAAATTATTAAAAGAAAAAAATATCAAAATTAAAAAAAATAATAAAGGGCAATAAAATCTAGTTGCATGGTGTCAAATAAGACAATGCCATCCATTATTGAAATGTCAAAAAGCAGAAAATGAAAGAAAATATTGCCAACATTTTTTCAAGTTTTTAATAAGAGGATCAAAAAGACATCTAATTTAGTGTGATTAATTTTATTTTATTATTATTTATTTATTTTCTCTACTTTTAATAAGATTATTGTTAACGTCATTTTTTTATTGACACCATGCAAATAGATTTTATTAACTTTTATTATTTTTTTTTCAAGTTTGATAATTTTTTAAACAATAATTTTTAATAAAAGTAGAACATATTGCACATGTCTGTACTAAGAAGACTATCTTCCAAATTACGAAAAAAAATATAAATTAGGTCCCTATTGAAAATTAGAAAGATGACATTTACAGTGCGATCAAAAAGTTTGTCTATCAAGCAAGCGTAGAAATTTAAAACGTATGTCTGTGGAAGATAAAATCTCATATTGACAAATGAAAAATGTCAAAATATTTTTTATGTAAATTATGACAGGAAACCGTGGTGAACGATTTTTATGAATAAACAACAAGATCTCATTTTAGTTTGTTGTGAGACGTTTTATAGAATAATTCAATTTAATTAGATCAATGTTTAAATTTTTATAAAATAATTTTTTGACATCTAGATAAGATACGAACTCCATGCAACATACGTCCTCAACTAGGACGCCTACTTGATAGAAAGACTTTTTGATCGCACTGTAGAAAAATTCTAAAATAATAAGCTTATATTGTATTAATTTTTGAAATCGGGCCTTAAATAAATAAAAACGCCTGCAATTTTTATAAAACACCCTCTATAATCCAATTGCATTTTTCTTTATTAAGAAATTTTGTAGCAATTTTTTAGTACAATTTTTTTCACTCACTCGCTTGAATTTCAACCTATTTAGTACATTATTGTTACGTTATTTTATTTTTGTGAAGAATTTTTGACAAAGTTAGGAGAAAATACATGCTGACGACATGTTTCGATACTTATTAAATTATATTTGAATCACTCTGTATAACATATGTCGAGTATCTTATACAGAGTGATTCAAATATAATTTAATAAGTACCGAAACATGTCGCCAGCATGTATTTTCTCCTAACATTGTCAAAAATTCTTCACAAAAATAAAATAACGTAACAATAATGTACTAAAAACCAATTTCAAGGTCTTAACATCAAAAACAAAAGTACTCGAGTGGGAACAAAAATAATTGTTGACTAATTTTTTACAATAAAATAAACAAAGAAATAACGGATTACTTATTGCCTTATTGTCATTATTGCCTTTACATTGATAACACTGTTTCTAAAGGCAGAATTAGTGATATTGGGGCTTCCCACGTTATATTTTTAATCAAAACTTTAAACTATAATATCTGTGGTGATAACACAATGACTCATACTATGCTCGTGATCGGAGATTTAAAAAGAATCAACTTTTTGACCTCAAAAACGATTGCTGTTTTATTTTTCTCAAACAAATCTAATTTAATCACCCAACCGTGACCCCCAAGACTCACCCAGCGAGTTTGAACCCTTCAGGAGCCTTCTTCAATCGACTACAAACAATAATATCAGTAACAGCAACTTTAGTATCTCTTAGATTCACTAATTTATAACACAACTGTTTCTTCTTCCAGGCTTTCTGTTCACTATCTGCAGTTCTATTCAACAAACTGAAACCTCTGGGAGGGTTAAACTTCTCAGTCAGTACAAAAATCTCCTGAATGACGAAATTCGGGAGACCTGTGGGATTTTAAGTTACGTGATTGTGTCACAAGGGGGCTGTTTGTTTGTTACCTTCAGTTTTTGAAACACACAAATATCGGGCTGCACTACTTTTAAAAATTGAGCTTTCTCTCAAATCAGCATCCTGGTCTTGGTCGTAGGTTCTGCTGATTGGGTGAAACCCCTTGGGGCATTTGTCAAGGTTTTCGATCACCTGGAGGGGTTGTAATTTTAGTAGAGTCACTTTTCGGGGGTTTACTCACTTGAATCGCTGTGATGGGTTTATCGTTCGGTAATAACTTCAATATTTTATGTTCTGCAGACGATTTTAACATCGTAGTCAGTCTTTAGAGGTATCACTGAAACAAAACAAAAATAAACTACACATCATCAAAACTGACAATTTGCACCTTCCATTGTGTAAAAATAGTGTTTATACGAACTATTAATAAATTATTATTAAATGTGACGCAATTTCTGATGCTTTTGTGCACTATTCTACTCGATACGTTTGCACCTACCTTCACTCAGAATTTTGACCTTGTCTGAGTTTATTTTGGTTATGGCTGAATTATTCACACATTTTACGTTTGTGCTATTTTCAAGATATGTTTTAAATGTGCTTCAATAATTACTACGTTATCACTTATCTTATCTATGACCGAATTGAACACAAAACAATTGAACACCCGAACAACAAAAATTAAAGAGGCGACTGGATGAAATGAAATTAGTCATTTTATGACCAACCAATCCCAGCTTCTGGTGACTTAATTAGATTGTTAAAAGGGCATGCACCCCCATTTCCGGAGTCTTGACCTCGCAATTACGAGAAATTTCAATTCGCAGCTGATTTTGCGAATTTTTGAACGAAAATTTGCGCTATTTCAATGCAATTAGTTTCGCGCGGTTGGCAACACTGCTATAATGCACGAATTTCAAACTAAAAAATATTATTGATGGGCGTCTATCTAGTTTTCTAAAAACACAAAAGTCGCCTAAATTAGATAGTTTTGCTGTTAGTTTGATAACTAGTGTCTTTGTGACGTTCAGGCTTGCAATTTAAATTTGGTTGGGAAAATAAATTTATTTTCGACTAAAAGTAGTTTTATTCTTGACCTTTTCGAGCGTTTAAACACGTTTTTAAGCAGATTTGCGAGGTTCATGTAAAATTGCAACTTCTTCAGCTCAGCTGATCTGGTTAACTTAATTTTTTTGAATTGGCAACACTGCACAGTGGTGCCAAAATTGAATTTTTTTAAGTTTTTTTATTAGGTTATAATCAAATTCAACGTTAATAGTTTTTCTATAGTAATCAGTTTAAATTGTTCAATTTGTCATGCTTCCTGAAGGAGAAACCCCTTCCTGTTCTACCAACACTGAAGATGCACCAGCTTCAGACAAAACAAAGTATTTTAGGTAATTTTGTGAGGTTATGTCCGACTCTTTTTTGCTCCAGATTGGGCACATGTGAGGTCTGTGCCTGCAAAAACGCCAAGTACTGTTGCCCCCGATGTGAGGTTAAGACATGTTCACTGAATTGTAATAAAATTCACAAACTGGAGGTTGAATGTAGTGGGATTAGAGACAAGGCTAAGTTTATTCCGATTAATAAATTCACAAATTTGGATTTATCGAGCGATTATCGCCTCTTGGAGGAGATTACACGGGTGGTGGAGTCGTCAAAAAAGGGGCGAACGAGTTTGGGATACGATTTTAAGAAGGTTTTTTCCAGTCACCGGAAAAAATAAATAAAAAGTGATTTTTTAGGGGTTGTTGCGTTTGCAACAGGAAGCGTTAAAAAGACACATTACGTTGAAGTATTTACCTAAGAATTTTGTGCGTCATAAGAACAACACCACTTACTTTAATTTTAAGTCACAAGTGATTGAGTGGCATGTTGATTGGGTGTTTGTTAATTGTGAAAACTTGAAAATAAGCGAAAAAGTTCCTGAAAATTTGAGACTTAGTAAAATTCTTGATAAGTATTTAGACAAACAAGACGATGAAGCACTGCAGGAGAAATTACAGTACTATCAAGCTGCAGACTTGCCCGGTATTAGGATTTTATTAAAAGCGGAATTAAAATCAGGCAAAAAATTCTATGAGTTGGATTCAACTTACACATTAAAGGAGTGTTTAAAAAACAGGGTAATAATTGAGTATCCGACTATTCATTTAGTATTAAAAGACCAAGCAAGTTTTTATGATATTGTCGATTCAGGTAATGAAATTTATTTGATTTTTTTGAGTTAACTTTTTTGTATAGATGACGAGGAAGATAGCAAAGCAGAGTTGCAAAAACAGATAAAATCAGGCCAGGAAGTTATCAATAAAATTATTAAGAAATCTGAGAGTGACGATAGTTTGTATGAATCTCTCAGGAATTTGTTGTTTATAAATGAGTATTCAGATGAGGACCAGGGTTCTGATGACGAGACACACTAAAACGAAATGGGTTTATTTAAGAAAAACTAATTTATTTTTCATGGGTAATTGATTGAGAAGGAGTTTTATTTTGTTATTTCATTTTTGTTACAAATAAATCAAATGCATTGAAAGTTTTTGTTGAATCAGAAAAACCACATACTCGGAAAAATAGAAAATGTCGTGTCCATAAACCCACCCTCATTATTTGGGTCTGTTGTTCCCACCTCTTCCTTTCTCGTAGAACAATGGTTTAATCTAGCCCATAATGAGTAGCAACCAAGGAGGTTAGATGATGCTACTTCCTTCTTATGGTCCACCCATCGTTAAATTTAGAAACGATCAAAACTTTTTCTTTCTGCCAGTCGAGGTATTTCGACTTTTCAAATTTAAATGTCAAAGTTGATTAATTACAACACGAAAAATAGGTTTACACAAAAGTTTTGAAAACAAGTGTACGCCACTTGATGGGTTTTTCCCCAGAGATGTTTCTTCACAGAAGCTCACAATTTAAGTTATGCAGGCCCAAATAAAAGTCGATGACAGTTAAGTATACTCGTTTTCATATTAATGTGCATCGAAGTAGTGGTTGAAAGGGATCATTTTAAGGTGGCAACCATGCGAAAATTCAAAGAATTTAAGCGATGCTTAAATGTTGATTTGTGCAAAAAAATTCGTTAAGTAAATGTCACTGGCCCTAAAAAAAGATATTAATTATGTAGAAATTAAAAAACAATTTTACTAAGAAATTGGTACTCAATTTAATTTAACTATTGTTGTTTTAGCATAAACCAGATGTTACAAAATTTTGGTTAATTAATATTTTGATATTTTTGATTTTATTTCTAATAATATTTTTAATTAATTAATTTTAATAATAAGAAAGGGTAGGTAAATTCTAAAAAAATACAGATGTATAGAGAAAAATATAAAGTATTTAAAAGCAAACGCTGATTTCTGAGCGATATAGTAAAAAATACTTTTAGCAGACTTCCTTGTGTAAGAACCTATACCAAAAATATACAGAGTGGAATTTTTAACTGGAATAAAATTTATAATTTGATTATAAGCGATTTTTGTAAAAAATTCTGAAACATGTCGATTTTTATTTTTTCTTGTGCATCATTTGACACATATAGTTTTTGTTTATATGCTTTTGTGAAATGCAGTCACCTATAACTTTTTTTTCAAATATGACAAGTATTTTAAAAGATAAGAAATGCATGTTACTTTTGATTTGCAATTTTGAACATTTTTGCATTAAATTTTTTTATTACGTAAACTTTGAAAATATTCAGAAAACAAATAGTGCGTTATATTGCATGTGACGTGGGCTTTCAAATGAGGTGTCACTTGTCATACCATTACATTTGAAAAAAAAAGTTATAGGTGGCTGTGCATTTCAGAAAGCAGGTAAACAAAAACCGTATGTGTCAAATGATGCGCAAAGAAAAATAAAAATCGACCTAATTCAGGATTTTTTACAAAAATCGCTTATATTCAAATTATGAATTTTTTTCCAGTTAAAAATTCCACTCTGTATGCATGAAATAATAGGGAATATTGTTAGGTTTCCAAGGGCCGAAGAAAGATTTCATCTGTGGCTTGCTCTTATTAACAGAGAAGATGAAAGTTATAAATATACAAGAAATTTATATATTTGTTCTGCACATTTTAAACCAGAGGACATGAGTGTATCTGGTAGTAGAACATGTTTACGCCCTAATGCAGTTCCGTCTATAGACATTGTAAGAGACGTGGCAGAACCAAAGGATGAGCTTTCATCATCAACTGAATTGATTGAGTTTATCAGAGAAAGACTCTTTTCTCCATCTTCCTCTGAAGAGGCAGAAGAAGTACCTGTGCTCAAATAAATGCACACTATTATTCACTATTATTCTTTCTTGTAGGGGGATTAATGTACCCGTCTAGAGGCACATACAGGGTGCGCCAGAACTCGCGCCCCAGAGAAAAATGTCATGTAAGTTAGATACCAGGAACATGGAAAAAATGTTAAAAAAATTCTATCTATAAAAATTTATAATTCTGTTTAATGTTAATTGTAGCTTTTATCGACAAAATTTTTGTACTTTTACTACATAATTATAAAAAAAACATATATAAGATCTTCAGAATCATTAAATAAACATAAAAAATTTCAAATGTTAAAATTTCTTGACAGATAGAATTTTTTTAACATTTTTTCCATGTTTCTGGTATCTTATCTTAATCAAATTTTTCTCTGGGGCGCGAGTTCTGGCACACCCATGGGTACGAATCATTAAAATGATAGTTCCACTGAAATTTAAAAGCAGTAGTGTATGCAACCAACAAAACGATAAATTTGTTAGGTGTATTACTGGTTGCATATGCAAACAAGGACAGTCAAATAGTAATTCGAAATTGTTTTGTGTAAATCATAATAGGTTTAATGGTTTATAAATTTTAAATAAGAAACTTAGTAAAACATTAATACTAAAAAGACCAAACAAAAAATTTATTGTTAAAATCAATAGCCCAATTTGTCATTCAACGACGTTCGCCCGTCCCCAGACTGCCCACTCGGGGGCACCCACATATTATAATCCTCTTTGTGGGCATCTTCATCATAGCCCTTTTTCTTTTCAATTTCTGCTCGTTCTTGTTTCTGTTGTATGCGTCTTTGGTTTTTTCTTTTCTTCTTTTCGTTCACATTTACTTCTTTTTGATCAGCTATTTGTTCCTTTTCTGCAATAACACTGTCTTCCTTTTCTTGTTCTCTTTTTGGTTCTTCCTCTTCTTCTTCTTCATCATCACCATCATCAACAATCATCGGTTCACTCTTACTAACCACTTGCACTTTAACCTTCTTGCGCTTCCCAAATATAGGTAAACTCTTCTTCTCGAGTTTAGTACTGTTTGAATTGGAGGCGTATTCAGGTACTAGAGGTGGTAAACTAGCCGGTTTTGCTATATTTACCAATTTTATAACATTTCCGTGTTCTTGTTTCAGTTTAATAAGCTCAGATTTGAGTTTATTCACACTTTGTTTGCTCGGTTTTGATTGTTTCAACTCCATCATAAAAGAGTCCAATGGATCGGCTTCAGTACTTGAGGTACCAACTGAAGCTAGGGACTTTTGACACTCTTCAAGCTCACATTCCAGTTTCCTGATACAATCACTGATTTCTTTCTCTTTCTCCATCTGAAACAAATGTAAACATTTTTTTTTATAAGAAATCAATATTTTGCTACTAACCAAACTCTCGTAAGTTTCTGCTTTTTGTGGTACTTTCGCCTTGATCCTCATTTCTCTCTTCTTTTCAATGGCACCAGTTCGGTCCAAAAACGTATCATCGTCACTGTCGTAGTAATCGTTTTCTTCCCAATTTTTCGGTTTCCGTTTCCGAGACTCTTAAATTTTTATACCCGAGCTGCTTAGCACCGAGGGAAGTAATAAAAAATACTACACTTACCATGTGTGGCTTGTCGCAACAAGCCATGTCGATCTAGTATCCTACAAGCTTCCAAAGCACACTGAACCACCGCTTCCTTCTTCTTGCCCTTGTGAAAAACTTCAGCGAAAATGGGACGTCCCATTTCATCGTCAATTGGAAGCTCAACTTTGCAAAGAAACTGTCCCATTCCCTGTTCCGTGCAATCATATTCAAGATCTAAGCCTTCTCTTTCGAAGAAACCACGCAATGCCTTTTTGGGATTCTCAAGATACAAATCTTCGTTGTTAGTTTGCGCGAAGGGATTTTCAGATAAGTCGGTTTCTTCATCTGCGTCTTCGCCTAATCCCCAATCGATGCCTTTTTCTTCCTGTTTTCTTGCTCTTTCTTCTTCTTCTAATTTTTCTAATTCGCGTTGACGGATTTGTTCTTCTCTTTTGTGCTTCAATTCGGTTACGGTTAAAGCCGATTCATCCTCGGTGTCGTGTTCGGGACCGGTTAAAATATACGAGCGGGTACTGCAGCCCAGCTTTAACATGTGGCCAACCTAAGGGAAATTTATTTTGGTACAGAAGGGGAATTTAATCGAATTATTTGGAATTTGTTTGAGATTACTTGTGAATTACTCGAATATTTCTGGGATTCTTTTTGGAATTATCGGAGACTATTTCCCTCATAAAATTTAGACCAATCAAATCTTTCAAATTTCTAAGATTCATCAAATCAAAAAATAATAAAAGCTGGGAAAAAATCATGAAATTGGCAACACTGTCTGAAGATAATGTTTTTTGCTAAAACTTTAGAACGATTTGGACTTTTCCGTGGAACTTACTCAAATTCGCTACAAAGAAATTTTAATTTTTTTATTCGTTTGCTTCTTTATTTTATACAGGGTGCGTCAGAACTCGCGCCCCAAAGAAAAATTTCAACTAAGATAAGATACCAGGAACATGGAAAAAATGTTTAAAAAATTCTATCTGTCAAAAAATTTTGACATTTGTCATTTTTTAATGACTATTTAATGATACTGATGATCTTGTACATGTTTCTTTACAATTATTTAGTAAAGGTACAAAAATTTTGCCAATAACAGCCACAAATAACATTGAACAGATTTACAATTTAGGATACAGTTTCCTTGTTTCCTCTTCTAAATAACCTGTAGCAAAAAATCTTGTAAAATTATTTTTCCAACAGAAATAAATAGAGTCAAAGTGCAAAATTTAAACTCTCATAACATTGGAATTTTTATAGATAATTTTTTTTAAAGATTTTTTCCATGTTCCTGGTATCTTACCTTATATGGCATTTTTATCTAGGGCGCGAATTCTGGTGCACCTGTATGTAATAAAATAATGCGCTAGGATAATTACAATTGACTAATTAAATAATGCGGTATTTCATAGAATAATTAATGATTTTTTTAGAATGGTTTTGTTATTTTGTATTTAATTAGTTATGGAATAAAAAATAGACGAAAATCATTTTTGGGGAATTACAAAAAGTTTCAGAAGTTAAAAACTAATACAAAAGTTAAATGTTAAAAATATATTCTCTTAAATAAGAAAAATAAACAAGAATGAACATAAATTTTTACATTTTTTGGTATAAAAAATAAATTAATCGTGTTCCTGGGCAAAGCATGTCGTTTTATCTTACAATAGGAAAGAATTAAGTGAGAGTTTGTAAGACTCCGATTCTAATATTTTTTCATGTTCATGTTAATTTTTTTTGTAATAATAGTTATTTATTATACAAGACGATAAAGAAATTGTAAAAAGTAAAAGTAAAAATTTCTTGAATATAAACAGTAAATAAAAATTACTTTATTTCATTAGACGATAAAAGACTACTCTATCTACTGAAATTAGTTGATAAAAAACAAACAGTAAATAAAAATTACTTTATTTCACAAGACGATAAAAGACCACTTTATCTACTGAAATTAGAATTAGCATAAAAGCACTCTTTAACACTGAGTACAAAATAAAGAATGTTTTTTATAGAATTTTATTGAATTTGAGGGCAATTAAGGGTCCACTGTTCGCTTTCAACAAGAAATTTGTAATCTGCGAAATTAATTTTGCTTTAAAATTTTTAATTCACGTTAAATAATAGCAAAATTTGGCTTTTAAATCAACGTAATAATGTTGTGTAAACTCGGCTTCTGATATAATGTTCGACTATAGCGCCATCTGACTACTTCTCTCCAATTTGTGACAAAGATAGAGCTATCTCAGGTCGAATAAGAGAAGAGTGAGAGGGATAGTGCGGAAACTGGCGGGAAATTTAAATGTGGTCAACATGTTTACACCGAAAATATGATAAAAACCACAGAATTCAAAGATAAAATCTTGATGTTTTAAGTTGTTTTGCATCTAGAAATTAATTTTTGATAACCTTTTTGATAAAAGTACATTATTTAGTGCAAAGTTCGGAAACTAAGTATTCAGTTCTCTTACATGATTTAAAAACGTTAAAACAAATAATCCAAACTGTACGTAAGTATGGGTTTGGGCAATTTACGTGCTTATCTGTAATATTTAAGTATTAAAAATGAGGGTTATTTTTTATTTACTACTTGTCAAAACGGTTTATGCCGGCACCAAAGTAACCGTTGGAATATTAACCCAAGAAATATCACCAACTTTGCAGAAATGTATTCGCCAGGATGCTAAACATACAGATGATTACACTGCTTTTATTGTCTCGTCTTATGTAAAATTCGTAGAAAGTAGTGGGGCACGAGTTATTCCAATAAAATTGGACAAAAATGAGCCCTATTATGAGCATATTATAGGCAATGTTAGTGGATTATTGATACCGGGTGGAGTATCAAAGTTAGAAACTGGCTCCTTCTATGAGGCTTTAAAAGTGTTATATAAAATAATAGTAAGGAAAAATGAAGCAGGAGACTATTTTCCAATTTTAGGAATATGTCTCGGGATGGAAGGTTTAGTCATGGTAGCCAACAAAAATGTAAATATCCGAAAACATTGCAGAGCTGAAAACATTTTATTGGATATTAACGTCACTTCCAGCAAAAATAGCAAAATGTTCAAGAATATCGAAACAATCAAAAACGATCTAAAAAAAGTTGCACCTCACTTTCACAATTATTGTATTTTAAAAGAAGATTTGTCTCAAAGAAATTGGCTTGTAACTAGTGAAAATTTTGATGAAGAAGACAATTTGTTTGTTGCATCGTTGGAACATAAAAAATATCCCTTCTATGGGCTTCAGTTTCATCCAGAGAAAAACGCATTCGAGTGGAAAAACGACTTGAATTTAAACAAGTCTCCCAGTGGAATACGCGCATCGAGATATTTCGGAGATTTTTTCATCGAAGAATGTAGAAAAAACGATAATGTATTACAAGACAACAAATTTCTTTTTATTAATAGATACGACCAAATACCGACTGGTAAATATGGATGCGCATTTGACTCAGTTTATGTTTTCGAATAGTTTGGATTCGAAATTTGTAACGTTTTGACATTAAACATTTATCCTGGCTGTGTTTTTGTTTTTACCAAGGGGCTGTTGACTTAATTCAGGTAATTCCAAAATAATTCCTGTAATTCCACATTCATTCCGATGATTCTGAGAAACTCGACTTATCTTTAAGACGAAGCCCCGAATCTTATTTTTTTCCAAATTTGGATTACTAATGTGAATCTCTAGACACGCGGCAGTGTTGCCAACTTGGTGATTTTTCTCAATTTCTAGTAATTTTGGGAAAAGATCTGGGATTAATTTTTATTTTAATTTTTTTTAGAGACATATTTTGTTATTGTGTTACTTGTTTAAAGAAAAACCGAATGAGTGGCAATTTTTTTAAGGAAATTGAAATCAATAAAAAAATCAACAAGTTTTATTACTGTCGACACGCGGCATTGATCAAACGTTTCCTCAACAACAAAACTCACAAAAGTCATTCCATATTCGTGACACACAATCAAAATTTCTCAAATATGGATACAACAGCTAGTAAAAAGCAAGTAAAAGACCAAAAAAACACTTTTACGCGTTCTGATAAGAAACCATCACAAACAAGTGAAGATGCCTCATTCCAACGTCTGCGAAACTTATTTCTAAAAACAGAAGAAATGAAGCAGGAATCACAAGAACGAAACGAACAAATGGAGAACCAATTCAAAGAGTTGCAAGACAGGCTTACCAACAGTTCGGGATATTTGAACCAAATCAAGAAGAGCATTGAAAATATCAAATTCTCGTATCAGAGAGACATCAACGACTTGGAGAAAGTAACAGAAGAAAATCGAGAAGATATTGACAGACAAATCGAGGAAATTCGGGCACATATTGGGAAACTACAAGGCACTGTCAAGGGGGAAAAACACAAACCGCAGACGTATCAAGAAGCACTCAATGACGTCATTTCAACTTTCCAAAATATCGCTCAGGGGAAGTACTCGACACGCACTATGGACTAACTTACTTACACGCATCCGCACGTAATTTCTTGGTTTGAGTCGATTTTTGTTCAAAAAAGTGCCGTGTGTGCTTTCTAAATCGTAAATGTAGAAACCCGAATTGGTGGCGTCTTTCTCGTCCTTTCTGTATTGTAAAACAGCATGATATCTGTAACACAAATGTAATAAAAATTCAAAAATATTATTTCCCAACCACGGGATGTAATGACTAGGAATGAATTTACCTAGAAATGGTGGGATGTTGCATGCAAATATCACAACTTGTTAGCCGCCCAAACGTCCAAAACGGCTTTTTCATCACATTTACGGTCTCAATAATGGAACCGTTTTTTAATACTTCCAAAATATAGTCATGTGAGGCCGATTCGGGTAAAGATGAGCAGTTGGGTTCTTCATAGGGCAATGATTTAACTTCGGGCTTCTTATTCTCGACTGGTTGATGCACAGGGGGGACGTTTGAGTCTAAAAATGAGTCAATTTCTTGTCAATCAACTTGGCAACGCTGGATTTTAGGTGACTGTCAATGTCGCCAACTTAATTTCAGAGTCAGAGGCCACTGTATTGTACCTGGTTCTGTTTTTTCATTTATGCATTGTTTTTCTTCCACTTTACTTGGAACTGATTCCACATTTTGTAACCTTTTTGGGAATTTTCCGATTTTTCCCACCAACATTGGTTTTTTGAAGGAGGTTTCTGGGGCATTTTCTTGCTTCAAAGAGTCGTTTTCCATCGTGTTTGTTTGGGTTAAATGTGAGGTTAGGGTTAGAATACTTCACATTAGAATACTAAATTATTAAGCTCAGAAACAAACTTGTCATTTCTGAAACTAAAATATTACTTTTGATTCGTTAAATAGGAAAAAAATAATAATATTACATTTTTTCTTAACAAATGTCAATAAATAACGTTGACTTTTAGAACAATGATTCAACATGTTCGGCAATTGTCGTTGAATAATTTTCGGATTTTCACCTTCCAACGATCATTAACGAACATGTTCATTTTGTCGAGATGATGTATGCAACCAATTATACAGATACGTGAATGCTGAACTAGTTAAATCTTTATTTATTTTTTACAATGTTATAAAGTGATTTATTTTATTTTGCTGAAACGAATTAAATTGACTAGCATTACAATCATCGCATACGATAGGTTCAAACCAAATTGATGACATGTTGATAATAGTAGATTACATACTGAGATGGCAAAATATGACATATGACAGTAAAAAAAACTAAAAAAAACTTGCAACCTAAAACTTATTAACTAATACATTACAAAAATAATAAAGTAGACACAAGATGCAAATACTTGTTTCATATTTTAAACCTACATATTACAGCACTGTTTCGCTACAATCAGATTGTATTGATCCATAATTGTCACTGCTTCACGTTTGAAATACTGCATAACATCAAAATTTTAGTTATAAAACAATTCAAAATCAAAATTGACGACAAAAAGAAGACTTTAACTTGAAAAATACTTTGTTTTCGCTGCAATTGCACAGTTAGGTGTGTTCGTCCACTGACGTCACCATATAACCATCTTACTCGTTCTTTAGTGTCTCTCACTCCAAGTTACCAGGCAACCTTCTTACTTTATAAATCTAGGTTTGAATAGACTCTTTATTATCTAAAATTGATTATTACCTTGCAATAACTTTGCAAACCATTGCAAATGTTTTACGTTTTATTTAGGATTTTAAGAAGTATTTTTTTTAATGTGCCGCTTTATAATATGTACTTAACAAGTTATCAATTACATTGGCCACATTTTTGTTTCATGTTTGAAGCAGAGCGGCAAAAATCCAAATTCAAGCCAATTTGAGCTACAAACATTTATAATATCCCTGTACATATTGTCATTGTCTGATTATTTTGAGTATAGTATTGTTAGATTTTATATTAAAAAAAACACCTTCTGGTATATGACATAATTTCATAAAAAAGTTGTTACTAAATAAGAAAAAAAATCATCGTTGTGTTTTTTATTTTCTCTTTGTGTTACTGAATTATAATTTGTATTTTATGGTTTTCTAATCATGTGTTTTCAGTTTTTTGACTCTGTTAACGGTTTTTTATATTTTCTTTTCATTTTTTGTTTTCTAGTTATACAGATTGCGCCAGAACTCGCGCCCCAGAGAAAAATTATACGAAGAATATGGAAAAAATTCTGTCTATAAAAATTTCGAAGTTACGAGAGTTTAAATTTTGCACTTTAACTCTATTTATTACTTTTGGAAAAGTAATTTTCCAAGTTTTTCTGCTACAGGCTATTAGAAGAAGAAACGATAAGGAAGTTGTAATTGTGGTTTTTATCGGCAAATTTTTTGTACTTTTACAAAAACAACAAATACAAGTCGTCAGTATCATTAAATAGACATAAAAATTTTAAATGTAAAAAACTTTTGAGAGATATTTTTTAAGCATTTTTTTCATGTTCCTGGTATCTTATCTTACTTGAAATTTTTGAATTTGATAAATTTGTTTCGAAGATAGAACTTTGTCAATTTTATCAACTTTTTATTTTATTGGATTATGCAACCAATTATACAGAACCATTAAATTTAAAGATGAAAATATTTTGTGTTTCCACAATTAGGAAAAGTGTAAAAGGCATCAATACAAATTAATAACAATATATATTATAAGTACAGTAAAAATATGCATCAAATATATTTTTTTTTCAATACAGTCTTAGATTATGAAGTTCCCATTCTTTGTTTAAGTTTCCTCAAAAACTCCTTGGCTTGTTTATCACCTAACCGACTTTCTAGGGCCTTGATCGCTTCGGTATCTAAAAAAAAAACACAAATATTCGAACTATGTTAAATAAACTTGTCACTAACTCAAATCAGTTGGTCTTGACAAAGCTAACTGAATTTGTGGTAAATCATCAATTGGAGTACTCGACGAGTCAATGTCTTTAAAATGCAGAAACGCCTCACCAATATATTGGTTATTATAACCCAACATATCTTTATCCTTGACACTGAAAAGCACCAGTCCATTTTCCACATCCTTGTAATCAGGCGGTAACTCACTGAAAAAAAATGTAATAAAAAAAAACAACATGAACAACAATTTCGTACACAACAAAGTTTTCGTCATACAAAGGAAATAAATTCTTGTAATGCGTTTGCGTTTTCGGTTTGGGAATCCCACTAAACTTGTGTTCGGGTAAAAGATGTATCCTCACAAATGAGTCACTATAACCATTCGAATCCATCGCAAATAAATTTCTCGCGTTCATTACAACGACTTTGAGACTTTTATTCTCGAATTTGGCTTTCACAGACAACACTCCGTATTTCGATTCTTTGACATTTCGAAATTCCTCGTACAAATTCAGATGAACTAAATGGATCAAGTCGTTGGTTTCAAGCCCATTCACTTTCAGTTTCAATTCAGTTTTCTTCAATTCGTCACAAGTGAAATCACTCGAAGTTTTGAATGACCCAAGCATGAGGTTCAAGGTTTTGTGAAGATTGGCAAAGAACGACGGTGGTCGTCTTTTCTCCAAATTCGATTGAATTATTTCCTTCAAAATTGTGTCTAAATTATCCCAAACAATTTCCAAAACTCGGTTAAAATTCTCTTCGTTAAGCTCGTTATGTAAAGTCGATAAATTGTTATCTACGTATCGCATGAGTCTATCAATGCTGTTGCTATCTTGATTGAAGAGTTCTGCGCCTTCGATTAAAAGTCGTTTCATGGCTGGCACCATCTGAAAAAAAAATTATTAAAAAAAGTTCCAAAAAAAATTGAGCAAACCTTTTTGACCACTGTTTCTAGGAGGGCGATAATCTCATTTCGCACGGTATCTATGGCATTTGCTATGACCGTAGTTAGCGTATCTTGACATCTTTTTGCCTCTATTGCACTTTTCAAGTCGCCTAATTTTTCAATGACTTTTTCCATATCAAGTTCTTCCGTAAAAGGTTGCAGGGATTGTCTCACATATTCGATGTTGTTGATGGCCAAACACCACTCATTGGTTACTTCGAATTTCTTCTCGTCTTTTTCAACATCCATTCCGTCCACTCGCATTGACATTCTTTCGGCGTAAAAGACACAACAACGACAAATATCCTAAAAAACGTATTTCATAAAGAAAGGACATTTTTGAAACACCCTGTATAATTAAGTCAGTCTAACGAGAGAATTATAAAGTTAATGTTTGTTAAGTTGTAGCACTGTAACTTTTTTAATTTACGAAAAAAATTTTTTTTACATTAAATATTTTCTGGGTTGACATTACAATTTTAATTATACCAAACTTAAAAAAAAAAACATCTTTCAATTTTTATTAAAATATAAAATTCGGAGATTACAAAAATTCTTCAAATTCGAAGTGGGGTTTCATTTTTTTAAGGGGAAGATAAAAGTTTCAATGTCGAACAAGAAAAAAATTAATACATTTTAATTCGTGGGTTTGACTTTGACATTTTTACCTTCTTCTTAAATTTAGAGAGTCGGTAGCTAATTTCCAAAGCTATACTCTGGCAAAAAATTATTAAAATCCATTTTTTTTATGATTTTTTTTTTAATTACTTAATAGAAATTTATTTACGAAAATTACACGAATTGTGCTCAAAACCCAAGTTTATAATGTGCCAAAAGAGCAAATATTAGACATAATCGTTCCATTTTGAAAATTTGTTTTTTTTTTATTTTGTGGACTTAAAAAAAGACAAATTTTGGTGTTAGCCTTTCGCCTGCTGCATTTTTGGTTTTCAAATAGAAAATCTAAAATCAAATAACGAAAATATCCCATATTTAATACTTATTTTAAATTCAAGCGATTAAAAAAATATTTTTTTGCGATTGTATTAATGAATTAAAAAAAATTAGAGAGTC
Source organism: Tribolium madens (assembly GCF_015345945.1). Lineage (NCBI taxonomy): Eukaryota > Metazoa > Arthropoda > Insecta > Coleoptera > Tenebrionidae > Tribolium > Tribolium madens. The sequence continues at coordinate 5,893,202 of NW_025401050.1, read as the reverse complement.
GATAGCTAATGACCGAAATTACGATGTGTCAAAACCGCATCAAACGCCAGGTTTAACTTGCCACAATACTATTTAATTTTTTAGCATTTTTAATCAGCAAAAATAATAATGGATTTATTTATGAAAACTGTAAAAATTGTAGCTAAGACCCGAGTCTACAAGGTACCAAAAAAGCAAAACGTTGCAATTGTCCCATTTCGAAAATAAAAATTTTTGACATTGAGCATTTGACTACTTCGACTTGACTTAAAAAATAGGGCAAATTTTGAAATGAACTCGCCTCGACTACTGCACCTCTGGTTTTCAGATAACAAAAAAATCGACAAAATGTACCAAACAAGATTAAAACGCAACTTCTGCAATGCATTTTTTTAAATTTAAATCAGTGCAATTACAGGTGTACTATTTTTTTTAAAATTATTTAATAGATATTTGTACCAAAAATTTCCCAGATTAGGAAAAAAGAGCAAACACTGCAATCGTCTCATTTCCAAAATACTAATTTTAAAAATTGAACATTTGATTTGTATGAAAACGAAGCAAATTTTAGAGTGAACCCACCTCGCCTATTGTATGTCTGGTTTTCAAAAAAAGTGAAATCAAAAATTAGTGCAATATTTTTTTAAAAAACTTAAATAAAAAAAAATTAATAATTTTTGATAATTTTTAAATCAAATAGGTAACAACAAGACAAAAAGACCCTCTGTATAAATATTTTTTTTTGCAAGGATGGTACTTTTTGTTTTTGTTTTACTTTTGTTTTGTTTTCTTAATATTGCAAAAAATTGCACCACATTTCTACATCGAAAAGTAGCAATAATTTGTCAAATAAACCATAGTCCTATAAAGCTTCGTTACGGATATACAAGGTGATAAAGTTTTATCTTATTTTTTTTTTAAACAATAGCAAGACAAATTAGTTGTTCCAATGAAAAAATAAGCAATACACACGTTTTTAAAAATCTCAGGAAATATACAGGGTGTTTTCTCAAAATCGTAAAGATTTGCAACCACATATTGTACATCGAAAAATAACACTAATTTGTCAAATAACGATAGCCCTAAAAAGCTTCAATACGGAAATACAGGGTGATGAAGTTTAAAAATTCTTATTAAATAACTGATAAAACATTTGTTTAAAATTGTTATTAATATGTATATATCAACTTAATTGTTCCAATGAAAAAATAAGCAATACACACGATTTTAAAGATCTCAAGAAATATACAGGGTGTTTTCTCAAAATCGTAAAGATTTGCAACCACATACTGTACATCGAAAAATAATACTGATTTGTCAAATAACGATAGCCCTAAAAAGCTTCAATACGGAAATACAGGGTGATGAAGTTTAAAAATTCTTTTTAAATAACTGATAAAACATTTGTTTAAAATTGTTATTAATATGTATATATCAAATTAATTGTTCCAATGAAAAAATAAGCAATACGCACATTTTGAAAATCTCCAAAAATATACAGGGTGTTTTCTCAAAATCGTAAAAATTGCAACCACAAATTCTACATCAAAAAATAACACTATTTCGTTACGGATGTGATGATGTTTCACGATTAAAATAAAAATCTATTAGTTTCTCCAAAATCCCTTGAGTTATTTTCATAAAATTTTCCAGGCTTTGTGAGATTGGAATTATTTTTTACTGGTGTTATTTTTTGACACCATTTCACTCACATCAATTATTTTGGCAATGAACGTGTAGCAGCCTTCGACATCCGGCCAGTTGAGCTGTTGCCAAAATACTTTCACCTACAAACAAACCCTGAAACGCTGTTTTTCAAACAACAAAATACCCACTTGATAGAAAATCGAAATCGTGTCGACGGCTGAAGAACTATACCTAACCGTGGTGTCCACTGGCACTAATTTATCCAATTCGACGGCTTTTTCGATACGCTGAAGGGCTTTAAACACGGCAATATCAAGCCATTGAGCAACGCCGCCATGAAACCATTGATAAAAATTCCGAATATGAAATGAATCCGAATCTGTCTGGCATAAACCTTTGCCAAGTGCAACAAATCGGTGGAGAGCTAAATAGAGTTCGAACAAGGTCGTGCCTTCTTTCAGCGATTCGTTTGATTCGGTTTCGTTTGTTGTGAATCCGGTGAAGGAAAGCTTTTTGAGGGATTTGCAAATGTTGCGGACGTCGGGCTCGGCGAGAGCTGAGATTTTTGCTTGGTAGAAGACGTACAAAGCTTTGGCGTATTGGAAATTTATCGTTCTGGAAAAAATAAAAAACACCATAAACAAAGCTCCTCTGAAAGGTACTGAAACAAGGGACACGCAACAAAAAAAAAACTATTTTTTTGTCTAAAATTTACTTTTAGTTTATTATGTTATTTCATTAATTTCGGGTAAAAAATGGTTAATGTCGAAAAAACTGCAAAACTTTGGTTATTTTTGAATTAAGTAGGAATTTTCTGTTTATCGTAGGGCACTGATGATTAAATTTGCTTTCCAACAAACCTAATCACAAAAAGCTAGCGCCAATAATTCCGGAGTTACTAATAAACTACTCTAGTACCAAAAATCGAGCAAATCTCGATAAAAATCAAAAAAATATAAAATGTTCCTAGAATTGGCGTCAAGAAATCTGCAAAATTCGTAATGGTTTTGAAGTTTTAGTCGAATTTATATTTTCGATATTTTTGATTTTACAATCAGATTTTCTCAATAACTATACAGGATGTTCCATTTTTATTGTTACAAATTTAACCAGATGATAGAATATTCAATTTTAAGGTAAAAGTTTCCTATAAACATACAGGGTTATTCATAAATATGAAGCAATATTTGAACCTCAAAAATGACCTATAAAATGATGTTAATTGAAATAATAACTCGTGTCCTACCTCTACTGATAAGAATTTTACAGCCCTCGGAATGTGGGTATGGAAATTTGATTTTTTTGTAATAACTTTGGAACTATTTTACCAAATATTATAAAATTTGGAACATTTCCTTGTGACAACATACCTTTTGAACTGGTAATCAAGAAAACCGGATACATCCACTCAATTTCCGATTCCAGCAGTTGCAGGTCATATTTTCTGTGTTTTTCCATTTTTTTGCTCTCTTTACACCAATTTTTTATTGCCCAAATAGATAGAGTAATCAATTTCAAATAAAAAACGCATAACCTTTAATAGCCTTAAAATGGACCGTTTCAAAGATATTTTAATTTAAACTGAGGACTGCACAACGCTGAAATCAAAAAATAGGGATTTTGAATAAATGATATCCACGGCAACAAATGACCATGGTCCCACAAATCGCTGTCAGGCATCTGTCAACTTTGACAATGGACGTTTCTTGGGCGATTAATTGAAAATATTTAATAAAAGAGTTTACTTCAGACTCCAAACGTAATCTACAATAAATCCAAATCGATCTCGTAGCATTTAATTTATAAAAAATTCACAAAAATTTATGGTCAAAGTTAACAGATGCCTGGTAGGGATTTTTGTGACCATGGTCATTGGTTGCCGTGGATACCACTTATTCAAAATCCCTATTTTTTTATTTCAGCGTTGTGCAGTCCTCAGTTTAAATTAAAATATCTTTCAAACGGTCCATTTTAGAGGTATTAAAGGTTATGCGTTTTTTATTCGAAATTGATTACTCTATCGATTTGGGCAATAAAAAATTGGTGTTAAGAGAGCAAAAAAATGGAAAAATACAGAAAATGTGACCTGCAACTGCTGGAACCGGAAATTGAGTGGATGTATGTTTTCGTGATTACCAGTTCAAAAGGTATGTTATCACAAGGAAATGTTCCAAATTTTATAATATTTGGTCAAATAGTTCCAAAGTTATTACAAAAAAATCAAATTTCCATACCCACATTCCGAGGGCTGTAAAATTCTTATCAGTAGAGATAGGACACGAGTTATTATTTAAATTAACATCATTTTATAGGTCATTTTAGAGGGTCAAATATTGCTTCATATTTATGAATAACCCTGTATATCGAAAAATTTTATATACGGGAGCCACATCCCCTGCTGAAAGGGCATCTTTTAATGGATTTTTTCCAATATTTCAGAAAGCATCGTAGATAAAATTACAAAATTTGGTACAACTGATAACCTTTATACACCCAAATGAATTCAAATATAAAATGTCGAAATTTTTACTCAGGGGTGTCCTAAACTGGGGGCTTTAGGGTAAAAAGGGCCCTAACTACATTGGCGATTGGTTTTTGCCACTTTCAGACACTAAATTCTAAATTTCAGAGTTTTCACAAAAAGAGGTCTCTTGCGTTTTTTCGATAAAACTTACCGTTTTTGAGTAAAATCAGTTTACAATTTGTCTTACAGACCATAAAGAGGATAAAAATTAAAAATTAAATTTGTTTCACCGTTTAAGAGACTCGGGGTTAAAAAAATTCCACAACTGATCTTTAATTCGTTCAAGTGTTTAAAAGTAATCAGCTGTACCAACTCTCGTAATTTTATCTATTCTACAATAGTGGGAAAACCCCATTAAAAACGCATCTCTTTCAGGGGGTGTAGCTCGCTTACGTAACATTTTTTCATACATGTTCATAGGAAACTTTTGTCTTAAAATTGAATAATTTATCACCTGTTTAAGTTTGTAACAATAAAAACGGAACACCCTGTATATTGTAAAACACTGATCTTTTTTGTATATGATAAAAAATTAAATTTGATAATTTAAAGTAGATTCTACTGTTTTTTAGCTTTTTGCTCTAAATCTTATAGTTTCTGAGAAAAACCCATTTAAAGTAAAATTTTGAAAACTTCGTACTTTTTGAATAACGATTACGGCCAAACCATTAGATTTAAAGCAAAAACTCAATCCCATCGTTCAAAGTGTGGACACACACTTTGAAGTAAATAATTTTTTTTTATAGCAGATGTTAAACTATTTCTTTATCAACTCGTTTGAGTAGATAAAGTAGCACTTTAACAGCAAGGGTAGATAAAATGTTTTAACTTATTTTGTTCATTTAAATTTACAAATTTTATTATCCACGAGGTGAAATAAAGCGTTCGATTTACACTCAAACAAGTTGAATTAGACTCAACAAGGCTTAAACTTGCTTTAAATCTGTTAAAAATAATCTGACGTTTCGTATTGAGAAATGTCAAAAATTGTAATTTTTTTAAATTTTATTTTTTCTATTAAACTCAAAGTCCTGCTATAAAAAAATGTTGTATTATACACGACGATAAAGATATAAATAACTGTTTTTCTAATTTAAATGAATTTAAAATATTTTAACTTCAAAAAATCATTTTTCTTCAAATAAAGACCATTCTAAAGGGATGGACTTGCCCTTTAGAATGATATGTAATTTGAAATTGAATATTTGCGAACTTTTCTTCGAACAGTGTTCGAATAAATCAAAATAATCTAAGAAAAACCCTACGAGTAATTTTTTTTTCATCATCACCATCGTGTAGAGCATCTCTTTATTAGTTGAGATCCAAATTTATAAATGAATATACCAAGAAATTTTCAAGATATGATTTTTTGAAGTTAAGGTTTGCTAATCATACAATGCGCCATAAAGGAGAAATGTATGTTACCTAATGTTACTTAAACTTGCATTTTTATTGGTGCTATAGTTACACCACCTACGTTTTTTGAAGTTTCAGCACTTTTAAAACAGCAAACAGCCTGTATATATTATACCAGCCGGCATAATTTGTCAAGTTGTCACGACATGACTTTTTTTGTCGCCCTGTGTAATTTAAAATCACAAAAAAACTTACTGTTGGAAAAGCTTGTCGTAGAACTCTAGTGCTTTTTGTAGATCGCTTTTAACCAATTGAATCGCTTGAATCAAATACTGCAAACGTCCCACATCGCTGTCACTTTGCTGAACATTATTCTCCATAATATGATTAAACCAATCATCGGCTCCTTGTTGAACAGCATCATCAACAACAGTCAAAATATCACGTTTCGTTTCTTCACTAAACGTCACCCACGAATACATATTATTGGGAAACAAATCAACATCATCCGGTATTCCCAACATTTTAATATTTCCCAAAATTTTCAAAACTTCGGTCAATTGTTGCATCGTCATTTTATCCTTAAAATCCCTCTTTCGGATTTTTCTAATAACTGAAAAACACGACGGGAGGAGTTTCTTCGCCCCGTCCCAGAATATCTTCAAATCTTCATCGTTGCTCCCCCCCTGAAGCGGTTTCAGCAACTTTTCCAGCAGTTTCCCGAAAAGACTGAAACTGAGTGCGTGGTTTTGGTGAACGGAAGTGTAAACCGCCCATTGGCACAGCGCCACTTCCGGTGGCGTGAGCCCCGATTGGGCTATGTGCTGGGTTAGCAGGGCTTCGCCCTGGGGACTGAACGTCCCGCACCACCAGAATTGGGCCACTTTGGACAACTCCAGTTCGTGCAAAAGGACGATTCGCAACATGTGTCTGTGTTCTTGGGCGGCGACTTGGCGGTTTTTCTCCGAACTGAAGGAAATTCGGACTTTGATGACGCCTTGACGCGTCGCTTTGTTCTTCTTGTCGAGGCTGTACCACATGGTGAGGCCCGAGGCCGGGATTGAGTTGAGGGGGATTTTGGACACGCCGATGAGTTCGTTCTCGTGTTGGCCGGTGGCGGCCGCCACGGCGATTTCCTTCACGAATTTTCGCATGCCTTTGACGCCTTTCACGTCGAAGAAGCGACCGAATTTCTCCTTGACGGATTCGGCGGGGTCGAAGTCCCACACTTCGATGCAGAGGGTGTCGTCGAGGGAATTTTCAGAGATCGGTCTGAAAATAATGTAAACAAAAAGAAATTGAAAGACGTTTTCCATGTAGAGCTTTCAAAAAACATGATTTTTTCAGATATTTTAAACCTAAAAAGTAGCAAAGATAAAAAATATTTCGTTTAGTTGGGATTAAATCTAAAAATTTCGACTTCATTTTAATGGTTTCAAAAGTATAAACCTTCGACAAGAAAATTGCAATATAATCGAGGGTTAAATCGCAGAGGAAATCGGTTTACATAATTGGAATAATCAGAAGAAATCATATGGAAATCAGGAAACATTCTTAGTTTTTTTTTCATTTGCTGACAAATTAAGGGAACACTCGAAGAAATCGGGAAAAATCAAAGCAAATCGTGAGAAATTGAATTTAAGGGAAAATCGTATAAAAAATCAACGGAAATCAAAGCAAGAAAGAAAATCTGGTGTTAAAATTTGGGAAATCAAAGCAAATCATGAGAAATCATTGAAAAATGCAAATGCGTAAGTACTTTTTTCTTCATTTGTTTGCGAATTAAAAAAATCTTAATGAAAACAGGGAAAATTATCAGGAGAAATCAGAGGAAAACATGAGGAAATTAGGGAAAATCACTAGAAACTGTGGTCAAATTCTGTCAGATTCGAAAATGTTGTGTAGAATGTAGAAATTATACCTAGGGGAGATCGGTCTGAGAAAAATGTTACCCATTTATGACTTTCAAAGCTTTTTCTACATTTTAGATAATAAAAAGTAGCAAAAATAAAAAATATATATTTCGCAAAATTTCAACTTCATGTTTACTTTTAACAATTTTAATGATTTCAAAAATGTAAACCTTTGATAAGAAAACTAATCGCAATGAAAATCGATTTACAGAATTAAGAAATTCAGAAGAAATTTTTTCCATTTGCTGGCAAATTAAGAAAAATCATGAGGAAATCAAGGATAATCGTGAAAAAAATCACACTTCCAAACTCGGGAAAATCAGACAAAATTATAAGGAAATCAGAGGGAATAATGAAGAAATCATTGAAATTGGAAGTTGTTCTTTTCTTCATTTGCAAGCAAGGGAAAATCATAAAGAAATTAGAGGAAATCATGACGAAATCAAGGAAAATTTGGGGAAATCGGGGTTGCGAGGCGGGAAATCATTGAAAACTGCACTTGCGCAAATAGTTTTTTTCTTCATTTGCTGGCCAATAACAAGAAGTATTGAGGAAATCATGAATAAAGCATGAAGAAATCAGAAAGAGTCAAAGAAGATCATGGAAAAATCAGACAAAATTATAGGAAAATTAACGCAAATCTTAAAAAAAAAATAGATGTTAGAGTTTATTGATAAAGCATTTTTATGATAGAATCTGCAATTAATTTTTTCTTATAATTGAGATTTTTGGAAGTTTTGTAATCCACAAAAATTTTTCTTTGTTTTTCTCTCTTGTACCTTTTTCTTTCCAAATTTTTTGTTCGTTGTAGCTCTAAACTGTGTCCCTATTGTGTTCAACTTTTTGTATCCAGTTTGTTATACTTTTTTTCACTATTGTTGTCTTTTATTTTAGCTCATTTTTTGACAAATGCAACTTACATTATTTCAACTAGTTTGATTCTGATTTGGTCCTTTTTTTAAACCATTTAAAACGTTTCCAGGAATAAGAAAACATAGAAGAAATTTTAACAATACCCACATTAAAATTAAACCGAAAATTAAACGATTACATGATTACAATTTTTTTTCAGTTTTGTAGAGAATTCAATAGAATTTGTTTAGACTTTAGAAACCTTAAAAAGCTCCTCAAAATTCTGCTATACTTACTTCAAAAAACTAACACATCATCTGTTTTGTCAGTATTTTAACTTTTAACCCAAGTTTAAATTTTTTTATCCACATAAAATTTCCAGTTCTGACTTATTCATAATTTTCTCCTACTTAAATTTATAATTCGACGCTCTATAATTTGACTCTATTTTGCTCAATTTATCTTTCTTTTTTACATTTTTTTCATTAATTATTTTATTTTTATTTGCTACGGTTCTAATTTTTTATAAATAAGGCAATTTAGATTTTTTTTAGAGTGCCATTTCTGCGTTTTTAGTCCAGTTTTATACATTTTAGATAAAAACAGTGATATAAACAAAATTTTGGGCTAAATAAATGAGAAAAAAATATTTTTATTGTTATTTTTTTAAGGTGAAAATCAGAAAGTGCGAACGTTAAATGGTCAAATTTTCTCTTTTATCGAACAACAAAATCAGTTTATAAAAAATTGAAATAAAGCGTAGGATTGTGTTAAAAGGTAGAGAAAAACCATTATTGAGTGTAATTTTTTTCGCCGCTTTTCTCTCAAGTTTCTGCTTCACCATAATAACGTAATAAATTTCATCAAGAAGAAAATTGTAAACAAACAAATAACTTAATTTTTTAAATTCCCAGTTAGGAAAAAGCCGATATTTTATAAATAGGTAGTTATTAAACAAATTTTTGCGGAAATTTTTTGCTTTAAATGAAGTTAAACCGGACAAAACTGACGAATCGTTGTACAAATACAGGGTGTCCGGAAAGTCGCGCACCTCCTTGAAAGAGAGAAATTGGGTAGTTCCCCAGAGTACTAAAAAGATGTTTAAAAAATTTGACGTTTGACATATTTTTATGTCTATTTAATAATACTGATGATCTTGTATATGTTTTTTTTATAATTACTTCGTAAAGGTACAAAAATTTTGCCAATAAAAGCCTGTAGCAACAGAAATAAATAGAGTCGAAGTACAAAATTTAAACTTTCATAACTTCGATATTTTTATAGATGGATTTTTTCAACATTTTTCTTGTTGTCTAGGGCATGACTCGATGATACAGTGTCGCGGAGGTGCGCAACTTTCCGGACATTCTGTATGTGTTTCATAAAAACAAGTTTTCGATTTTTGGGAATTTGTAAATAAATTTTCAGTTTCAAAAAAAAAAGTTTTCAAAAAAAATTCTGGATACTTACAATGCGAAATGTTCTTCCCAGGTGGGCACCAAAGTCCCATACTTGACCGAGGTGTTATACCTATGCGACGTATTACTAGCTAAGTATAAAGTAACAAACGGATCGCTCAACCCGTTGGAATCCTTTGGTTTCAAATCTTTGGCTTCGATAACCTCGACATTGATCAAAAATTCAGGAGCCTCCTTTTTTTCAGCCTCCGACAATAGTTGATTATGTTTATTATTAGGAATTTTAAATGCATCTTGTGCGTACGAGATTAAGGCAGTCTGTCCTATCTCAACACTTACATCACAGCCAACATTATGTAAGATTTCGTACAAAATTTCAGCATACAACTCATCGATCTGAAAACAAAAACACCAATCACCCACCTGAAAATCTGAAACAAACTTACTGTCATGGACGCCAAATACATGCTTGTTTGTCGCCGCAATTCCTCTTTTTTAACACCTCTGAAATTATTTCGAGGCAGCGCTCGCGAGTTTAAACTGAATTGTGAAACGCTCGATTTCATTTTTTTTTATTTACGCCCCGAACAGATCGATAACAAACCCCATAGTCGACGATCGAAATAAATAAAGGGTGGTTTTGAGGTGCGATTGTTGCAGCGATGTGCACGGGTTTGGCACAGGGTAGCGACTAATCAAGTTTAACTTGTGCCAAATCTATTCTGGTCAAGTTGCGTGTCTGACATTAATATTTTGTATAGCGTAAAGAGAGCACTTCTATCAAGAAAAATCAATGAGATTTTAAAAAAAGACTGACGCGGGTTTGTATTGGAGCAGGCACGAGGGGGTACCTACTACTACATCAACATTCTTCAGTGATTCGTATTGAAGGTATTTTTAGACAAGTGCTTTTTTGGGTTTTGGATTTTTACAATTTAACCCGATTCGGGCATTCCTAGCACAACAAGCACGCAAAATTTATAATTAATATTAGTTCAAAAAAAAATAATTGTTTAGTGTTGAAAAACCGTAAAGTCAAGCAATGAGAAAGCTTGTTTTTTAAAAATAGAACCGCGAAATTAAAAAAATGCATGGCTACGTCATTACAAAATAATACAGAAAGAATTC
>NW_025401050.1:5813931-5881990 GCF_015345945.1 Tribolium madens | reverse complement strand
ATGAGTAATTGGGGTGCATTTTTAACTGAAAGAACGAAAATTTTGAAAAAATAATTTACAAAATCAAAACTCTCCAAATTAAAAAAAAATCAGCAAAAATCGAAAAACTAGCCTATATTATAAACTATTTTGAGGTAAAACTGATCATTTTCAAGATAAGAAGTTAATAAGTGTAAAATTTTATGTAAAATTTTATCTCTATACCCAGAATCATAACCTGGAGCGACTTCTAGTTTTCACCACTCGATAGATAATCAAGCAAACGTTTATTCCGATGAATTTTTAGTTTTGTTCTTACTGTGATAGTTTCAAATAAAAAACTGAATTTTTACACTTTTTAAACGCCGATTACGACTAATCTAGAAAAGTTGTGGGAAAAAACCGGAAGATTCGTAACTAGCGTGTCGAAATTTATAAAATACCATAGATTTGAAACGAATTTACAAGATAACTGAAAAATCCTTTGTTTTTTTGTATATTGTCCAGTTCCAAAAATTATTCCAAAATTGAAATGGTGAATGAACAATACGAAGTTAAAGTTAAAAGAGTCGTTTGAAAACCGAAAAGTTCCGGGTAGTACAAAATGACAAAAATTTTGAAAAAAATCGAAAAAATAAAAACCTCTAAATCTCATCAAAAATCAGTACTTTATGTAAATCATTTTAAGCTAAGATTGATCATTTTCAAAATAAGTTTTAAGTGTAAGATTTTAAATGTCTATATGCCCGGATCCTTGACCCGGAACGACTCCGGGTTTTCATTATTCGATAGATCAAATCTAGATTCATTTTTTTTTAATTTTGCCCTAGCTACTTAGTCTCAAAAAAATAACCATTTCAAATCTAAGAAAATCTGAATTTTTGCCTATTACAGCTAAAGTAGAAGAATTAGGGCTTTTTATTTTTTGCCAGCAAACTTTTTAATTTTTTTTTTCAGCAAAATTGTGTTCCAAAATTGAAATGTTTGTGAACTATACAGGTGCGCCAGAACTCGCGCTTCAGAGAAAATTTTCAAGTAAGGTAAGATATCAGGAACATAAAAAAAATGTTTAAAAAATTCTGTCAAAAAATTTTTTATTTAGTTTTTGGCATTTGATATTTTTTTTTATATCTATTTAATGATACTGATGATCTTGTATATGTTTTTTTACAATTATTTAGTAAAGAGACAAAAATTTTACTAATAAAAGCCACAAATAACATTGAACAGAGTTACAATTTAGGATACAGCTTCATTGTTTCCTCTTTTAATAGCCTATAGCAAAAAAAACTTGCAAAATTATTTTTCCAATAGAAATAAATAGTCAAAGTGCAAACTTTAAACTCTCGTAATTTCGAAATTTTTTTAACATGTTTTCCATGTTCCTGGCATCTTACCTTGTATGGCATTTTTCTCTGGGGCGCGAGTTCTGGCGCAGCCTGTATAAAGGTAAAATGTTCCAGAGAGTTAATTGGTGTCGAGAAAATCGGAAAATTCGGGCATATCGGAGATTTTCACCACACAGAGCACTGATCTTTTTTACAAGATAAGAAATTAAATGTGCTTTCTAACTATATCAAAAATAAAGAGTTACGATCAATAGTTTCAGAGTTAAGCGCTCCTCAAAATTTTGAAAAAAATTGAAAAAAAACAATAGTTTTTGTGTTCCAAAATTTTAGTCTAAAACCTTTCCATAATCACAACGCGTTTTGTTAGACAACTAACTGACGTATGAAGTGCTGGATTAAGAAAAATAAAACAGGAAAGACCAAAATATTTTCCGATATTTATAGCATAAAACGTTAATAAGCTTTAAGTAACGACAGTAAAAACGTAGCATAAATCAATTTATAGTTCTTGTTTATTTTGATAATTCCAACAGAAATATTCACTGAATTAAAGGAACTATAAAAATTTTAATAATCGAGAATCAATAAACACTGAAGATGTTGGCGCAAAAATCACAATTTTATGTGGATTTTTCGATTATCTTAGGTATTTGCCAAGTTGGTTGCACACAATAAAAATCTTAATGCAAATAAATCGGTCTGGAATTTTTGAAGATAATTGTCACCAAGCCCAAATTCCACTGGCGTCCATGAAAATAAATTGCAAGCTGTAAAAAATGATTTACTCACGTTGAAAGCAGCGGAAATTAAATCAGTCTTGTCCTTTTCCTCGACTTCAGAATCCGAAGACAAACTTTTGGCTTCATTGTCGCTATCACTGGAGGAAGCTATAAATTCGGTGTCAGTGCTGACACATTCGTCAGATCGGAGACATTCTGCGATTTCTTCAACTTTTCGTTTTTCTTCGCTTTCCCGATCTTCCGTTGTTTCGGCATGCTCACGGAGCAATTTGCCGAACTTCTCGAAAAAGCCACCATCGACCTGCTGAATTCTGAAACACAAAATAATAATGCAGTCAATATTTTTCTCTTTAATCATGAATCAAGTAAACAATTTATTTTTATTAATTTATTCAACGTAATGACACTGTTTATAATATACAGAGTTGCTATAAATGATTGTAGCATCCAGTCGCTATTCATTTCTGTGCAAAACTGCAACTGTCAATAAAAAAATGACAGTTTAACAATATTGCAATTTGGCTTGCAAAATAAATTGAGAAGCGGTAGATTTTCTTTTGTTTTCTATTGTACAATAGCGAACATAAAATTTTGGTAGGTAATGTCATTTTGAAATTTTATTTTTTTGCCAAAAAAAGAAGTTTTTTGTGTAATTTTGTCTGCCATCAACGTCCTTGAGAAAATCTGATTACCTCTCTTTATTGGGATCTTTTTCTCTATGCTTTTTCGAAATTGAGCATTGTTTACCATTTCTATAAGTCAGTTATTAAAGTAAATATTAATTCTAATTTTCATTAATCTTTACACTTAATTAGCTTTCCAAGGCCAGTTTAGTTTTATTTGATACTGAAACAAAATACATGACGTGTAGGTAGGTTTTTCCGTTTTAATATCAGAAACAAATAGATATTTTTATTTTTAATTTCATGTAAAATTTATCTTTAAAAATTTAAATTTTGCACTTCGACTCTATTTATTTCTGTTGGAAAAATGGTTTTCCAAGTTTTTTTGCTACAGGCTATTAGAAGAGGAAACAAGGAAGCTGTATCCTAAATTGTAACTCTGTTCAATGTTATTTGTGGCTTTTATTGGCAAAATTGTTGTACCTTCACTAAATAATTGTAAAAAAAACATATACAAGATCATCAGTATCATTAAGTAGACATAAAAAAATGTCAAATGTCAAAAAATAAATGTCAAAATTGTTTGACAGATACAATTTTTTAAACATTTTTTTCATGTTCCTGGTACCATATCTTACTTGAAATTTTTGTCTGGGGCGCAAGTTCTGGCGTATAGAAAAAAAAAATTAAAATATAGAAAACAATGTCACAAATAAATTTACCTGTTTATTTAAAAAAACGTTCTTAACACATAAATGATAAAAATGTTTTGAAGGCTGTTTCCAAAATGTCCGTATTGCAATTTTGAAAAAAATTAGCACAAATATTGCTATTTCTAAGGAATTTTTTTGAAAATTGAAAAAATGTGCCTAACTGCTTATTTTTTTTATTAATTAACAATTAATTTTTTATTAGTTAATTAACCAATTAACACTTTCTCAACTGCAATTGACTAATCTGAATTATATTTGATAGTAAAATTCATTTTACTGTTTTGAATTACAATTATCGTTTTCTGAATTACACTTGAAAAAAATGGGCCTTCATAAAAATACCGCTTATAAACACGATATATCTTTCCGCAGACTCTACCAAAATTGAATGCTCGCAATTGTACATCATTGTTACAATCATTTAAATCAAACCGGTACAGTGGTGAAAAAAATTTTTACATCATGAACTCTAAAACGTTAAATAAACGATTTATTTTTTGAGTATTTCCCTCTCCATTTCTTTTTTTTTAACTTATTCAACATAATAACAGTGTCTATATAATTTACAAGGTTGTTATAAATAATCCATACAGTCGCTATTCACATTTTTTTTTATTTTCAATAGCATTTACGGCTCCATGCACCACTGCAACTGTCAATAAAAAATTGACAATTCGGCAATATTGAAAATAAATATCTTGCAAATTATCCCATTAAGTTCCTTTTGTTTTTCATTGAAGATTAATGCTACAATCATTTATAACAACCCTGTAGAGTTGTGAAAAAAATTTGCCAGCTTAAATTTCTGTTTTCAAAGTTGAAATCAGAATTTGGCGCAAAAATAGCGCATGTTTATTTTAAAAACGATAAAGCAGATAAAAAACAAATTACTTTTTCAATTTGCAAGTTTTCACATTTTACTCTAAGTTCTCCTTTCATTTGTCAATGTTGCAACTTTTTTTTTGCATCTACTTTCAGAATTGTCGGTATTTCAATTTTCATGTATGTTAAAATGTTTATTGTGGCAATTTTTTAATAAAATGCAATCTTTTGTGTGGAACAATTAAAAAAAAAGTTTACTTCAGATTTATTAAACAAAAAAAAAACAATTATACATAGAAATAACACATGAACATTGAGTTGAAATGAGAATAAAACACTTTGATAGATAATCTATTACTAAATAACCACTTGATTCTATTAGAAACAAAAAATATTTGCCAAAGGCGCAAAATGGAAGACTTTGTGGAAGACTTTTTTTTATACAACTTGACAAAACGATTTTTTTTTCCTAGAACTAAATAACAGAAAAAATACAGGTAGCTCTTGACACTTAAGAAACTATATTTAAACAACTTGGCAAAAGCACATCTAACAACGCGGAAATAGCCTAGTAAAGTTCATTAACATTCACTAAGAGTGATAAAAAAACACTTTTCCATCACTTATGGAATGCTTAAAATTGAAAAAATATTCACAAATTACCGACACAAATATACTTAATATAGGTGAAATCGTCGATCCCATGATGGGACCCTTCCCTCCCTAACCCCGACTCCTTAATCCCTCCAAAGGGCGCCTCTGCCGTCGAAATAATCCCTTCATTAACCCCACACATCCCCACTTCGAGTTTCCTCGCCACCCTGAAAATCTGAGCAACATCCTCCGAGTAGAAATACCCCGCTAGCCCCCTTTCCGTACTATTGGCAATCCGAAGACCCTCCTCTTCCGTTTCAAATCGAAAAATGTTGACAATAGGCCCAAAAACCTCTTCGGTATAAACCCTCATATTTTCTTTAATATCAGTCAAAACGGTAGGTTCGTAGAACAGTTCCCCAAATTGTGTCGCGGGTTTGCCCCCTGTCAAAACCTTTGCCCCCTTACTGACCGCATCCTTGACCAAATCTGAGACTTTATCAAACTGCGTGTGGTTTATCAACGGCCCCACTTGAACCCCCGCTTCTTGCCCATTGCCCATCTTCAAACCTTGGATTTCCTTCACCAATTGATCAACAAACGAGTCGTAGACTTGTCTTTGGACGAGGAAACGGTTTGAGGAGACGCAAGTTTGCCCACAATTGCGGAATTTCGACGCCATGGCCCCCTTAACAGCATTGCCAACTTTGGCCGAATCAAAAACAATAAAAGGGGCATTCCCGCCTAATTCAAGTCCGATTCTTTTAATCCCTGAGGAGCACTGTCGGTATAACAGTTTCCCCACTTGTGTGGAGCCCGTGAATGATATCCCGGCTACTAGAGGGCTCTCGCATAGTAAATTCCCGATTTGGGGGGCATTCTCCCGACTGCTGGTCACCACATTGAGTACCCCTTTGGGAATCCCCGCTTGTTGTGCCAATTCCATCAAAGCAAGCGCTGTAAAAGGGGTATCCTCAGCCGGCTTGATCACACAAGTGCAACCCGAGGCTAAAGCAGCGCCTGCTTTGCGTGTGATCATCGCATGGGGGAAGTTCCAGGGGGCTATAAGTCCGGCGACTCCAATTGGGTGCTTCTCCACTAGGATTTTTTTCGTAGGGGTGGGACTTGGGATGATTTCCCCATGGATGCGGCGCGCCTCTTCGGAGAAAAACTCGATGAAGGAGTTGCCGTAGGTGACTTCACCGCGGGACTCCACTAGGGGTTTCCCCGCCTCGAGGGTTACGATTTTGGCGAGATTTTCATGGTTTTGTACCATTAAATCGTACCATTTTCGTAAGAAATGCGAGCGGTCTTTGGCGGTGGTGTCTTGCCAGGTTTTGAAGGCGGTGGCAGCCGCCTCGATGGCACTCTGGGTGTCGGATTGGTCCATGTCGGGGGCGGTGCCGATGACTTCGCCCGTGGCGGGGTTGGTCACCGAGAAGACTTTGTTTGATTGGGCGGGGAGCCATTGGCCGTCGATGAAGGCTTTGTCTTTGAGGAGGTGCATCGAGCGGGCTTGCAAAGTGCGAATCCAGGGGGTTTTCAACATGTTGGGGCGTTGCGTGACTGAAATTGTGGGGTTAAGACACTGTGAATTGAATTGACCCACACAATGTCATTTTAATTTGAACATAACCACAAAATAAATGTCAAGTTATTTTTAGAAAACAGATGATTGGGGTTTACGCGCGCGCAATGGTCGACAACCACACAAACACAATATCACCAGGAGAAAAACATTTGCGGTCAAGGTTGTAAATAGCATTTAAAATTGTAAACAATAGTTTAACTAATGTAATAGCTGCGTAAAAAAGTGGTATAAAAAAACTAATTATGGTAGAGATAGGGAATTAAAAAAAATCGATATTAGCTCATAATGCTCCAAAAAACATAGAATCCCCATACATTGCTATTAAATAAAAAATAATTCAAAAATCGTTTAGTTTTATTGAAAAACAATTTTGAAACAATGCGCCGGAACTCGCACCCAAGAGAAAAATGCCATGCAAGGTAAGAGACTAGGAACTTAAAAAACGTTAAAAAAATTCTATCTATAAAAATTTCGAAGTTATGAATGAGAGTTTACATTTTGTACTTTGACTCCATTTATTTCTGTTAAAAAAAATATTTTCCAAGTTTTTTTAGAAGAAGAAATAAGGAAACTGTATCCTAAATTGTAACTCTGTTTAATGTTATTTGTGGCTTTTATTGGCAAATTTTTTGTACCTTTAGTAAATAATTATAAAAAAAAATACAAAATCATCAGCATCATTAAATAAACATTGAAAAAATGTCAAATGTCAAGAAATAAATGTCAATTTTTTTGACAGATAGAGTTTTTAAACATTTTTTGTATCTTATCTTACTTGAAATTTTTGGTTTAAACAAACAATAAACGATTTTTTCAAATAAAAATGCTTTTTTTCTAATTGAGGAAGGAGCAGACTTTCAAAAAGCATTTTGTCCAAATTTGCATTTTTGCAGAAGAGAACAAAAGCTGTCCTTCTTTTAAGAAAGAATTTTAATGTTTTATATCAGGTTTGTTTTATATATCAGTGACAATAAATGTGAAAAAAATTGTACAAATTGGACACAATCGGACACTAATTTTACGGCTGGAGTACTTAGGCATTTTACAAAAAAACTTTAAAAACCTTTATCTCAATTCATAAACACAGACAAACTGCATTCTGAAAATTTGCTCCTCAATTTTTGTGTAATGCTTTTAATTTCTTAATTGTTGTATTTTTGTTATTGTATTTGGTTATTTTGAGTAAAAGGCTTTTCAATTTTTTTATTAATTTTGCACACCTCCCATTAAGGGACACCTCTTCACAACGGACAATTAAAGATTCCTCATCGGTATCCGTTGTTGAGAGGTTTTACTGTAGTTGTCAACATTTTGCATTTGTAGTCGTTTATTTACGTATTTTGTGTTCAAATTGGGATTGGTATTACAAATGCATTTTGTAATTTTGAGTTGTCACCATAGATTGTCATGCCCAAATTACATATAAATATACAGGGTGCGCCAGAACTCGCGCCCCAGAGAAAAATGACATTATAAGGTAAGATATCAGGAACATGGAAAAAATGTTAAAAAAATTTTATCTATAAAAATTTCGAAGTTATGAGGGTTTAAATTTTGCACTTTGACTCTATTTATTTCTATTGGAAAAATAATTTTCAAAGTTTTTTTGCTATAGGCTATTAAAAGAGGAAACAAGGAAGCTGTATCCGAAATTGTAACTCTGTTCAATGTTATTTGTGGCTTTTATTGGCAAAATTTTTTGACAGAATTTTTTAAACATTTTTTTCATGTTCCTGGTATCTTACCTTACTTGAAAATTTTCTCTGGGGCGCGAGTTCTGGCGCACCCTGTATATCATTGAAAATTAAATAACTATTTAAAAATTGCGCATCTTTTTCTTTTTTCTCGATGGAAGTCAATATTTGTTTACAAGTAACGAAAAAAAAACAACCACATAATAAAACAATTATAACAAAGTTATTTTGGAATAACCGCAGAGATTGTGGTTCAAACATAAACCCCAAAAATAACCAAATTCTGCGTTGTTATGTAAATTATAAAAAATCCGCAGCTTGCTGTTGGTTGGTTAACGCTTTAAATTATGTTCGAGATTTAAACTAGAAACTAGAGAAAATTAAAAAAAATTCACTTAAATTTTATTCTCCTTTTTAAAGGCCAAGAACAATGAACGGCAAAAGCCGATTAGAATTTAGAACGAAATATTTAATAAAATTCTAAATAATTTATTAAAAAAAAATTGTACTGGCAGAGTCAAGTGTTACTCACAATCCAAAAATAACTGTTTTTTTCAAACAGACGAAAATTTGCTTTTAAAATTGTGTACTTTTAGAGTAACTTTTTCATTTTCGCTTAATTAATTAGAATTTAACGTTTATTTCAGTGAAATTGTGTGTCATGAATACGAACAATACAAATCTTCTCGGAATTTAACTCATCTTTTAAACTATTTGTTACATGAATCAGTTTGAGAAGATTTTCATCATCACAATGTCAAGAAATATTTTTATACTTTTATTTCCATCAATAAATTAAGTTAATAAACTGAGATAATAATATGATAATAAAGGTTAAAAGGGTAATAAAAAAGGATAAAAACAAATGTGTCAATAAAGCTTTTTATTATTAGTTTTCCACTCAAATTAATTAACAATAAGATTCTCAAAAGAATTTTGCATCATCTGACCCAGACCCAACTTCTAATAAAAATCTTGTGTTCATTTAGTTTAAATCTCCGGTACTTAACACTGATAACACTTTGGACTAATTAGTTTTACCTTTTAACTGCTATTACACGCTCTAATTTGTATAAATATATTCACATGTTGTGTTAATTTATTCGTTGCAACATGACTAAAAATAATTATGTTTGTCATCTATGTATTTCAAGTTCAAGTCACATTTCGCTTCTACATCGACAATCATAAACTAATAAGAAAGTAAAAAGAAAAAATAAAACAAAACAAAATTAAAAATAATATAAGAAAGAATTTTTTTTAACTTTGCGATATTAATAGAAGAACCGGCCGGTAAAAATCGTGATGTTTATGGTACTATGAACTCGATGATTATTGTGTCTAAATATAAGAATGATCTCTGCCTCTCTCTTATTACTGAAAAAATCAAGTCTGCCCGCATTTTGGTGAAAAAAATATCAGTAAAAACGAGAAAGTGGATAGAAAATCACCCGCATCACTTTGAAAAACCTAAATAAAATCCAAAAATTTTCGCTTAGGACCCTCTACCTTAGCTCATGTTCTGTCGGATCTTGAGATTTTTGACTTTGCAGCCTGTTATAAATCGTCTTCCACATGACTTCCTCCGCTTCCATATCCATGTCACTTGTGCTAAAACCGCCACAAAACACACAAAACAAAAAGTGTGAGGTTATCACAGAGCAGACCGTTCACCTCCACGAAATTATAACAAATCCGATGACTAGTGTGGGAAATGCAAACGAGGTATTTCCTACCCATTCATACAAAGACGTAAACCTCCTACCATAGAATCCTGACCTTCATCTATAGCTTCAAAACGCAAGATTGGATAATAATGGTCAACAGTGTTTAAAATACTCCTACACGTTTGCATTGTTTTTCGAATTGTCATGTGGTGTTCTCTCACATGTTCAAATGGGGATCTACGCTCGACTTCCAATCGCTTTATTGGATAACATTTCCGGAAAGGTGACGTGATGCGACTGGGAACAACACAAAGAGTGGCCTATTTTAACACGCATGCAACTATAAATAGAAAACTTGACACTGAACTACTGAAACAATTAAAAAAACGTATACAAAAACATTGAAAATAAAGAGTCGAATTAAAGAAATACGAAGTTCCCGATTTAACGAATTTTTTTGATGAAATAATTTGAGGGGAGCGCTCCCCAAGCTCGTTGAAGTCTCTCTCTGTTCTCTTGAAAATAATACCCAAAAAAATAAATATAAAATGTCAATAATGACAAAATATTTATATTATTTGTGATTGTGGTGGAATTTAAGTATTTTTAATTAAGTCATACAGGGTGTGCAAAAAATATTTCGTGGGATGATTCCTTGTGTCAAAATTAAAAAAGGGAGCTAGAGCCTCCTGAAGATGGCATGCAAAAGGTATTTTTTCCTTATCTTTTAACGATTTTTTTGAACACATGTACAGGGTGCTGCATTTTGGATGTCCGAATAGGGAATCTCCGAAACTAAGAGGTTTAGCCAAAAACGAGTAATACATTCTGGGGCTCATTTTTTGAGAAAATAATATTGGTTAAAACCGCATCCCGCTATCGTCTTTTGTTTTCGACTTATACACAAAAATTGACATTTTAGCGAAATCTAAAAAAAATCATATCTTCGTTATTATAGAAGACACAGATTTGAAATAAAGACATTATATATGCACTTTTTTACATAGAATTTAATAATGTAGTTAATAATTTTTGTCATTTTCAAAAAGCTTGTTTTTTTTAATCTAAAAAATATATACAGGCTGCACCAGAACTCGCGCCCCACAGAAAATTTTCAAGTAAGGTAAGATACCAGGAACATGAAATAAATGTTTAAAAAATTCTATCTGTCAAAAAATTTTGATATTTATTTTTTGACATTTGACATTTTTTTTTATCTATTTAGTGATACTGATGGTCTTGTATATGTTTTTTTTACAATTATTTAGTAAAGGGACAAAAATTTTGACAATAAAAGCCACAAATGACATTGAACAGAATTACAATTTAGGATACAGCTTCCTTGTTTCTTCTTTTAATAGCAAAAAAACTTGGAAAATTATTTTCCAACAGAAATAGAGTCAAAGTGCAAACTTTAAACTCTCATAACTTCGAAATTTTTATAGATAAAATTTTTTTAACATTTTTTCCATCTTCCTGGTATCTTACCTTTTTTTTTCTCTGGGGCGCGAATTCTGGCGCACCTGTATCTGTAACAAATTATTATAATACATTTTTAGTAAGTTATCTTTGATTTTTGTTCGCAGTTGGCCATGAAAAAATGTTGCATTTTCAACTAAAAGGATTATCCTACCTCCATTAGATCACCAAAAAAAAATGTTTTTCTAATTTTGTTGACTGTTGACACATTTGTTTTCCTTATTTTTGGATTGTTTAAAAATATGTATAATAATTTTGTTCTGAGGCGCTCACATATTTGTTCAATACTTCTAACGTATCGTATTTTTTTTAATTTTTATAATTTTATCTATTTTTTCATCTATTATACAGTTCACAAAACTCTTATTGATTATTATTTACACATTTGGAGTGAAATAGTTTTTCCATGGCCAACTATTATCAAACAAAATATGTAAGTATTTCAGTTTTTAAGTATAATTATAAAAAAATATATATTCCTATTTTGCGTCTTTAACAATGCTATTAACAAACTCGTTTAAGTGTGCTAACAGTTTCTCAGAGTGCGCTAACAGCCTAGTGTATTTTATTTCTTTAATGTTTGTAACAATGCCGTTGGAAGTAAATTACTTTCAATATTCTTCCTAATTTCCCTAAATTCTTAAGAGTTCATTTCCAGGTTACGCTCAATGACAAATGTTACTACCACGTGTCACCACAAATTTACTAAATTTTTCTTTTTTTCTATAAAAAAACGGCATAAAAAGTACAAAAAATAGTATAAGACTCGTTACAGAAGTCCATTTAGGCAATCATTTGTTCTTCAACTCGCCGCTACGCTGCTCGTATGCTTGCATGAATGTTTTCTGCAACTTTTATCTTAACAAGATTTCGTTTCGTATGTTGTTTTTTTCTGTATACAAACTGACTAATTAAAGACAGTGTGTAATTAGCTAATTATGTATACACGCTCGAGCAGGCAGATCACAAGATTCAAATTTATAGCATACGCAGTATGGTTTTAATTACAAAAATTTATAAAAATTCACTCAAGTGTTTATTTACCTACCTTTCATTTGGTACTTCCACAGACTTTTGCTTTTGAAGTTTCTTATAAAAGTTCTCTTCTTTTGCTTTTTTACCCATTGTAAACATAACACAAACTAAATTGACGCACAACTACTGCTTTAAATCAACCGAAAACAGTAATTTTACTCACAATCATGAAAGAACCAATGCAAAAACGTGTGAGCATCCTTGACTATAAATAAAAGGAGTAATCTTAAAATGTAGTTCGTTTAAATTTAGAACCACAATAAATACCTGCCGGATTATGACTAAATGCAAACACAAGATAATGAGATGAAGTTGTAGTGGAGACTAAAGTATTGCAAAAGGTTATATCAAGTGGGGAACAGGAAAACCCCAACTGTAGCAGACCACTGGGTTTTAAGGAAGATATGAAAACAAATAAAGGTTTTTCCAGCAGTGGTGAAAATTTATACCTACTTGCACATTTTACGGACTATTCTAATTAGTGACATATGAGTCCGAAAAAGTACCACTTTACAGACTACTTCATTCTCTTTGCGCACGAATGCAGAGTTGTTTTTTAAGTAATGAAAAATTTTGAAAGAAACAAAAAGCTTTTCTAATGAGAAATAATAGTTATTTATTATACAAGGCGATAAAATTGAATTTTATCTTTGAGAGCAAAAATGTCAAAGTAAAATTCAACAATGAAATCTAATGTCAAAGATCGTTAGCAACTAACAACCGCAGATATACAACAATGGATGTATTTTTTATCATCTAGACGATAAAATTTCATTTTAAGATGAAGAAAAGAGTAGATAAAATTCAATTTGAATATAGAGCATTGAATAAATGTTTTTTTTCCAGAAAC
Source organism: Tribolium madens (assembly GCF_015345945.1). Lineage (NCBI taxonomy): Eukaryota > Metazoa > Arthropoda > Insecta > Coleoptera > Tenebrionidae > Tribolium > Tribolium madens. The sequence continues at coordinate 5,868,854 of NW_025401050.1, read as the reverse complement.
GAAACTAAAAAAACTGCAATCTATAACAATCTAAATCTTTTTGAGTTATTTACATTTTTTTTCGAAATAATTGCTTTTTATCCTGTATACAGAGTGTCTCGAAATAAAGGAATATACCAAATGACGAACAAACACATATCTTTATCATTTTAAAATTCATAAAGAAAGACACTGGAAATCATCGATACTCGTTTTGTTTTTTTTCTCACTTTCCCTCTTATTCTAGTGGAAAAACCTCTTCTTTATTAAACAACCAAAAGTAAATATTACATGAAAATACAAATTAATGAATGACCTTTTTTGAAATGGCTTCAAAAACATAATTATATACAGAGTGAGTAAAAAGTATGAATGTAAGCTCGTTAACGCCTTTTTTTTTTGGTAATCAACTATATTTTTTTCTTTTTTTTTTACAGTAGATTGTCCTTTAAAAAGTACTATTTTACGGACTATTTCGTTCACTTTCGAACGATTTCAGAAAAAAAAAGTTTGGGTTCGAAGAGAGGTATGAAAACAAATTTAAAAAATTCAGGCGAGGTGAAAATTTAGGCCAACATCAACCAACACGCACATTTTATAGCTTATTTATTATACCACTTTACGGACTACTCTATTCTCTTTACGGGCGATTTCAGAATAAATTTTTTGTAATGTAGTTCAAACAAAAATCTTGCAAGAAACAAAAAGCTTTTGATTTTTTTTTCTAATGGAAACTGTAATTCTTTTTCCAGGAACGTTTTCATTTGTGCGCAACTAAAAAAAAAACTGCGACTTTATAACAAACTAAATTTTTGGGCTATTTACATTTTTTTTAATACATCGTGTATACAGAGTGTCTCAAAATAAATGAATAGACAAATGACGAACACATACATCACATATCATTTCAATCTAATGAAAAAACAACTCGGAAATGTTTTTTTATGTTTTTTTTTTTCATTTTATTAGTGGAAAACTATTCTTTATTAAACAATCAAAAATATTAAAAAATTTGCAGAACTCAAAAACAGAAATTTCGAATGTTTTATTGCTTTTCACTTTTATTCATAAATAAATTTAACTTTTAATTTTATCCAAAATTCAATTGATTGTTTGCAAAGAACAGTTTTTAAATTCATTTCTCAATTCAAAAATGCTAAAATTGTGTTTCCAAAAAATCTATTAATTTCTGTTGAATTTTGAGTTGTACGAACATAAGTAGCAAAATTTGTTAACGATGAAATAAAATAATTTTTTTGAGAATATTTTGTCGCAAATCCTCGTTTTTTAAGCCACACTTGTAGATTTTTCAACAAATTTTCCTCAAACTCAAAAGCAGAAATTCAAAGAATTGACTTTTTTTCTTTTTTTATTTCATTTTTTGCATTTAGTTAGTGGTTATTTAAAAATATCAGAACACTTCAACCGTGATATCTGTTGAAGACTGTCTTAAACATCCGGCGGTATTTCAAAAGCGAACCAAAGGTCACCGCTTTCCCCAATTTACAATTTTTACACTTACCTTCGCCCCACAGCAGGATGAATTTTCCGATACTTCCACAAAAGAAACCAAGGCACAGAAATTTCTTTATTGTAAGATATCGACCCGAATTTTCCTTGCAGGAAGTGTTTGATTTTCTTACCATTCAATTTCGTCTTGACCACATTCACATTCCTCCAATTCCTAAAAGAAAAATAAAAAATCGACTTTTTTTCGAAAAATCATTACATGATGAAATCAAAATATTGTGCCATGGTAACGCAACTAAATGACTGACGATGACTCCGGATGGTAAATATGCCTTTCCGCAAGAACGCTTGAATTAATTTTTTGGTCATAAAGTGACTCATGCAATGTTAATTCAAAAATATTGTAGAAACTAATAATTTGAGTAGTGTGTTATTTCATTCGCAACACTAATAAGTCCAAAAAATACATAATAAAAAAACGTGAAAAAAAAACAAAGAAATATAGAGAAAAAAACATTTTTTTACAGTTATTCACTATCGCCACACCGGAAAATCGTATTGCATAATGAAAACAAATGCAAATGAACTCACCTGACAAATTTTCGTCTGATTTCCCCCGGTTCTGGGACATTTTCCAGTTGAAGAAACCTCACTTCCCGATTTTTCACCAAAGGTCTTCGCCTTCTCCTCAGGGCATTGGACCTCTTCAGCAAGCACCCATTGCACGAATCCACCGATAATTTAATCACTTCCAACTCGCGAATAAAAAAATTATCTTCCTCGCACATTTTGGTCAAATTATCAAATTTTCGTGACGCACCCACGGGAAAAACTCTTCATTTCATCCAGTGTTTTGAAACGTGCGTTCAACAGACGTGCACAAAAGCACAATAGGAAGAAGAGGAGGGGATTTCCGCTATGAAATTTACAAGTTCTTGAACTATTCATTTAACTGGAGTAACTGTAAAAATGCGTTCAATTGTTTGTGTTTTACGTGTTTTTATTTGTAAAAAATTACACAATATCTCATACTAGTCGTATTACAGTATAATACAGTTCAAAAAAGCAACAAAAGATAAGTTCACAGTGCAAAGTATCGATGAAATGCCCTAAAAAGGCACTTATTCTAGCGACTACTCCTTTTTGGAAGATCAAGTGATCGAATTTCAGTGTTAGAACCATAAATAATACTGGAATGTTACAAATAAATGGACGGAAATAAAATAAGTCAAGAGAAAGTATCGAAATTGCACAAAACAAAAGTTTATGCCACACGAACACATCCTAAATAAAAACAATAAAAAAATAAACGATCGTTTCAATGTAAATAAATTTTCACGAAATACGGCCCTCCGCACCGCAAAACCGTCATGCTATAAAATAATATTGTTGTACTATTAGGCCCTTGAATTGAAAATAACGGATCGACTATATGAACCACTCTTTCTTTTTCTGGACGTGATGTCCGGTTGTTCCGTGGACGACGGCGGTGTCTGGGTCGAGTGCAGTGTCGGCGCCGGCGTCTTCTTGGGTCAAATATTCACCCTTGTGGCGGTGCAAGTAGCGCCCAATCACGATGGCTAGGATCACCAAAGCGAGGAAGATTATCGCTAAAACACCTGAAAAAAAAAAATAAGAAAAACTACTATTGGATGTAATCCCAGGGGTGACCGAAGGGAGCCGAGGGCGTTTTCGTTATAAATGTTTATTTCTGAGATTTATACAAAACGTTCCTCCCAACAGACTAAATTAATAATAAATAACACAAGAAAATGAAAAATTAAGAGTAAAAATAGATATTTCTTGTATTTTATTCCTGTTGGGAAGAAAATATTTTCGTGTAAATAAATAACAAAAAGTCTGAAACAGAGTCTCATTGTTCACTTAGCATCTGCGTTAAACATGTGTTTTTCGAATTTCATGGTGTTTTAGATAAGTAAGGTAAGTATAAATCACATGGTGATAACCACAAAGAGTGTTATCACTACTCCTGTTAGAATTTTTAAAACAAAGGAAATCACGTCTAAAAATAGAAAATCACACTTTTGTGAATATTTGTGTGAAAGTAGTTTTAAAAATTTATAAATAATTGTAACAATAAAAAATCTACAGCAAGTGAAACATACATCCTGACACTTTGTTAAACATAAATTAGCTTTTTTGCGCAATGCTATTATTACTAATCAACAAGTCGCACCTACAACGCAAAAATACATTATTTATTTCGTATTGGACAATGAATAATGATAGAAAATTGTTGCAGTAGCAAATAATGTAAAGTGATTCAATTTAAAGGCCACTAGAAATGACATTTGTTTTGGTCTAATTTTTTTCATGACATGAAGCTATAGATTTTGCAGAAACAAATCGAAAAATTGACGTTTTTAATTGGCATTTTGCTATTTGAGTCATTTCTGAGCGATTTAGCATCATTTATCAAAATTTTTAATTTGCGAATATCACTAAAATTTATTAGTTTAATTGATTTAATTTAATTTAATTGATTGATTTGACTTAGAAAACAAGTACAAAAACTGTAGTTTTTTAGTTTTTTTTTATTAGATATAATTGTCAAAACGTGTTAGATAACATAAAATAATATAATTTTAAAGAATGAAATAATAGTATATTATTCAACAAGTGAGAAAGTTGAATTAGTCCCTCGACTCGTATCGTAAATTTCATGTTAATGGAAATGACCATTTCTCACGAGTTTAATACCATACGTTTCCTAATCTTAAATAATGACTAATATTTCAATTTATATTTTCTTTTTACTGTCAACATACATATAAACCATTTTTTTTTTCCATAACTGTGGAGAAAATTAAACTCTTTCTCCACAATTTTCAATTTTCTCCACAGTTGAAGATTGAACAACTTTCTCAACTGAAAACGTCTGAAAAAAGTAAATACATATTCTTTAATAGGATTAGAAAAAATAATATGCACACGGTGTGAGTCAAGTTTTATCCAGACTTTCCTCTTTATATTTTAATTTTTTTTTTAAATAACTAAAATTACAAAATGTATACAAGGTAATTTTAACACAACAAAAGATGCAAAAATAATTTTCTAAAATATAGGGTAACAAATATGGTTTCTGAGGTCAGTTCTTCAAAATCTATTACAATTTTATAAAAAAATAAGTCAAAATTAGGAAAAACAGAAACAGAAAAAGAGTTTTTATAGTGAAAAAAATAATAAAGGTAAAAAAATTTCCATCAAATTTTTTTGTCGAGCAATGGAAACTTGGAATAAAGTGCAAAAATGTAAACTTCAGTTACACTGCATTTTTTTTGACGAACTTCCGCTTACCACCTCTTAAAACTTCTGCATAGAATATTTAAGAATCACTCTGTAGGTACTTGTTATTTTCAATTTTTCTAGGAAAAAAGTTCTGTTCTACTAACTTATTTGCCCTATAAAAATTAAAAAATACTTTATCAAAAAGTGCCACAATTTCAAATGTGTAACAAATCCATGTGCAAAAATTGTATTGTTTTATAAGAACAAAATAGTTAAAATTTCAATAATATTTATGATACAGGTGTATTTTCTTACACAAGAAAAAAAACAACAAGAGTAGAAAAAAATCGTACAATTAAACAATTTAAAATTTGGACAAAACCTTCTCTGATTTAAATAAATAAATCACCTTTCAATTAGAAAAAAGTCTGTTGAGATTGCGGATGAATCTTGATTTGCACGGAGTTTACTAAATTCGAAGTTTTTATTTATTATTTTAGATGTTGAAAGTATAATATTTCGTCTTTGTCAGTTTTTCAAAATAAAAATAGTTATAGTAATTTACACAAGTATCGTTATCATGAGAGAAAAGTTTAAAAAAATTAAAATTAATAGCAAATATTTTTTTTTACTTCAGGTGTTTTAGTATATTTCAATTGTTTTAAATTTTTTGTTATGCTTGACAAGCTTGAAAAAGTTTCGTGGTTGCTTAAAAAAATCAAATCCATATTTTTTTATCTAGTGTTATTTATTTATGTATTTAAATTTATGCTTATACAGGTGTCCCAACGAGTTGGTAAAGTCCATTAATTGGTGTTTCGAAAAAGTGACAATGCAAAGTTATGTTTTTTTTTAATCATACACCCTATAATTGAAGCTTTTAGATGTAGATTTTCTTTAATTTATTAGTCGAAATTTTTGAAATAATTTAATTTCTTTGAACATTTATAATTAATTACTTACTTCCTAAAATGGCCGAATCCGTCTGGTTGTACGCCTTCCTCAACTGCTCCTCATCAACAATGGGCGGTGGTCTCGTCTCGATAATATCAGGAGGATGAGTTATCGGTTCCACTCCACAATAATCTTCAGTCAACGGTGCTAAAAACCAAAAATTAGCACACCTCTCACCTCAACTTCCTAAAACACTCACTTCCTAATGACTGGACGTTAACCGGCCCCGACTGTTGAAACAACAACTTCAATGGATAAATATCATCAAACTCCACCCTCGAAATACAACCAATGAAACCCTCAGTCATTGACTCATTCCTCCCAATATACATATACTGAATATTATTGAATTGAGCATCAGCTGACGCTTTTATATTAAAATGATACTCCACTGGCTTATTATTATCGACTTGGAGAACCAAAGTCGCACCGGAATTCTTCCGCGACAACCGAAAATCGTGATACTGTCCCAAATTGAACAATTTCTCCGGATAGATAACTTCCTGTCGTTCAAACCCAAAGTCGAAAACCACACGCAAATGCCCCGAATTTGACACCATAATCGTCAAATACTCCTTGGAGATGGTCGACGAGAAGCCCAGAAGGAAACCTTTCGCATTGGTCGTCGTAAACCCGACTCGGATATTTTCGGCAATCGTCGACCGCCACGAACCCATAAAATCATACTTAACCATGGAAGTTTGACGCATATTAACACCAATTTCGTCGGCACAAATCGGACCTTTAAATGCCGTCCAACGACAATCACACCAGTAACTGTCATAACGTTCAAAACAAGTGCCATTATTGAGACATGGGTTACTTTGACATTTCCCAATACAACCTTCGGTTACACCGTATAACCCACGTCGTGCGTAACTCCTCAAATCGACTTGTTGACCGTTAATCAAGAGGGCGCGTATACAACCGGTGAAACCATCACGGTAGTCGGTTGACGCACCAATGACAAGGTCAGAGGTCAAGTGAAGGGCACGGACAGGACCAGGGGGTTCCCTCACTTCGGCTTTCAAAGCCCCGTCAACGACGATCATTGCGGCTTTTCTGTTTCGTTCGACTGACACTGAGTGCCATCTATCGTCCGATAGTTTATATGACGTTTCACGAATGACAGCCATAGGGCCTAAGCCGGCTTGATATTGAAACTGTAATTGATTACCACCGACAATACTCAATTTGATAAAGTCAGATGGGCCTTTAGAATGGAATAAAACAGCATTTTCGACAGCTGTTCGAAATTCGAAGTAGATGTCGCCACTATGACCCATATCAAAAGTCGGTAAATTAATCGTAGCGTCTGAGATTCGAAACGTGATAACATTATTAAAAAGATCATCACCTTCGCACATTAAAGGGCCTAAAGTGTAGCGACCTTCTTTATAATCAAGAGCGGTTCCGGTATCACCGAACCTCAATTGTTTCACTGGAAGGTTCTCTTTTTCGGTTATATCCCCCGCATCAACCAACCACTTATCAGCATTGTAATCATTACTACTATCACAATTACACCATTTGGTGGGGTCTACACACGTCCCGGAAACGCCACATGCACATTTCCGGGATCCGGGCAAAGCCCCACCCCAATAATCCATCTTTTGGTTATGTCGAGACACCCACCACGAATAGGGACTAAATCTAGTCTCATCCGTTGGTGAATTAAACAATCGAGCACCACGACAAGCATATTGTAAATGTTGTCGACAAGTACTCGACCGGTTTATCAATGCAGCGACTTGATCATCATCAGCTTCATAATGTATATCTTGTTTGAAACTTCCCGGTTCTTGAAAACCATCAACTGAAGTGGTTTCTTGATTACTATGATGTAAAACGGTTGCGACTCGACCATCGGCGTAGAATTCGCACGTGACCGGAAACGGTCCCAAAGGCCCACTTCCGTCAACGTCGATTTTAATCTCGGCTTTGTGATTGACAGCTTGTACGTTTTTGTAGGCTTGACATGAGAGGGGGTTAATTGAAGTGTGACATACAGCGCCACCATAGCCTGTATTTTTACAGTCGCAGAAAAATTCCAAAGCGTTTTGTTTACAGAGACCGCCATGTTGACATGGATTGGGATTACAGCGATCTGTCATTCGGCATGCGTCGAAGACGACTTGATCCTCGCAACAGTATTCGCCTTTGGTCCAATCGGTTGGTAATCGGTAGTTTCCGTCGATGCCGATTGTGCGCATACAACCGATAAAACCGGGCATCGGTTGGCCAGAGTAACCAAGTGAGGTGGTTACACCACCGGCGACTAGATAAGTACCGCCGGTTTTAATCTTCAAGACACGGACGGTTTTCATAGGGCGGTAGTCAACATTGAAGATTAGTAAATTTTCGCTGATTGTTAATACGACAGTATGCCAGCGGCCATCGTTGAATTTCTCCATGTAGTTGTCGAGAACTATTTTGGAAACGTCAGAGGTTATCAGTTCTACTTTGATTTTGCCCTCTTCTAAAAATATCTGAAAAAAAAAGACATTTATTAACTCCTAATTTCTCAAAAATCAGTTTATTTTTTGTTTTTAGTAAGACGAAGACTAAAAAACTATTGAAATGTTTCTAGTACAAACTTAAAAAAATTCTAGATTAAGGATATAAAAAAATACAAATTCTCAAATTAAAAAAATGCAGTGGATAATTTTCAAAATATCTGGTAACAAAAAACCGTTAAAAATACCCCTCAAAAGTATCGTTTTCAAAAATTCGCTAGACTTGCAGTAAATCAAAAATAAACTCGAATTTGGTACATTACTGTGATACATACTATTTAGATGCAAATATTGAGAAAGACCAAATTTATCCAAACTTAAAACTAAACTAAAAATTGAATTCCCAATTTAGTATTTGCTTACTCTTTTAAGAGTAATTTTTTTTCTAATGTAAAATATTGTTATATTTAAAGAAACTTAATGTTTTTTTTTTCGTATGCAAATATTACAAAACTGTGCAGTATAAAAGTGAAATTCTTGAAATTGAAGTTGGCCATGATTTCCAATGTAAAATTTGTCGTGTGCCGCTTTATAATAATATGTATTTAACAGGTTTCTAAGCTGTCAATTACATTGGCCACGTTTTTGTTTCATGTCTGAAGCAGAGTGGCAAAAATCCAAATATAAGCCTATTCGGGCTACAAACATTTATAATGACCTTGTATAATATACATATAGTCGCTGTTTGATTAATTTGAGTTTATGATTTTGTTGGCTTTTATATTTAAACCTTCATTGATTAAAAAAACTCCTAGTATTCATAAAATAAATTGAAAAAAAAATTCTTAAATTTGAAACACTGAAATAAACATTTTTTATGTAATCCGTACTTTTTTTGTCTATCTATGGACGTTTGTATTTATTTAGATTGCTCAATTATTGTAACATTTTTAATTCTCCCTTGTTTTCTGTTTTCGAATTTTGTATTTTAGGGTATTCAATTTTTTGACCTACTCTACTTTTTCAAACTATTATATTTTTTCTTCGTTTGTCTAATATTTTTGTTTTCTAGTTCTAGAACGTCTCTATCTCTTCTTTAATAATCGTTTTTCTGAATTTTTTACTTTTGATGTTTAGTATTTTTACTTCCTTGCTCCTCATTTCCGCTCTTTATTTTTATCTCAAATTTCCTTTTCCTTTTCAATACTTGCAACGTCTTTATGTCTTATTTACATTTTGCATTTCTTTCACATCAAATCATCTTTTTACTCAAATTTTACTGTTTTTGTTTCACTTTTTTTCTGCTTCATAAACTTTCAATTTTGTTTGATAATTATACAGTGTGATTCACGAGTAATAATGAGCCTGACCAAATTCTCGATGCAACCAGCATTACAGTTGTCGCAAAATAACTTGCATCGAGAATTTGGTCAGGCTCATTATTCCTCGTGAATCACCTTGTATTTTTCAGTTTTTGTTGTATAACTTTGTTTCATCATAAATTGTGATACTAATCAATACTTAAAACACTAAAAAATACATTCCTCAATATTTACAACTCTTTTATTTTCTATGTGTAGATACACATTTTCCTACTTTTGGATTTATAATTTTGTATTTTATGGTTTTGTAATCATGTTTTCAATTTTTTGACCCTATTTTTTTTTCGTTTGTCCAATATTTTTATTTTTTATCACGTCTTCAATAACCGTTTTTTTTTTATATATTTTAATTTATTTTTGCTTAACTTTTATTTGCTTTTAACAACCTTGTTTCTGATTTCTGTTTTTTAGTTTAATCTTTCTTGATTTTTTTTTATTTTTTTTGATGTTTTCAATATTTTTAATGTCACTGTCTTATTTTTATATTTCTTTCAAATCAAATTATATTTTTTCTCAACTTTTTTATTTTAATTGCGCTTCATAAACTTTTAATTTTGTTTGATAAATAAATCTTTCAGTTTTTATTGTATGTTAAGTTTTTTTTTGTTTTATGTCTCTTTTACATTCTTTTTTTTTCATTATCATAAAAATAGGCATGTTTCACCTTAATTTGTAATCTTATGAATCATGATGTTATGTTTTGTAAATTACGAGATTTTTATGTAAGTTCCGATAAAAAAATTGAAATCAATAATTAAAACAGTGACACATTTTGTACATACATATAAATGAACTTTTCCACTCACCGCAACATGTCCTGACGTGGAAAACGCATGGAAGAACATCAAGCCGTCCTTTTCGTACGTCCTGAAAGCAAACGAAGCATTCAACGACTTCATCCCTTCATAACCTTTAAGTTTCGCAAAAGAATTCTTCGTTAAAAACGTGACTGGAATAATCGGAGGCTCCTGAAACTCCCAAATAATCCACAAAAAACACACAATTATCAAACATACCGGACAATTGTACAAAGTATTGACTTTTTCAAAATGCAACCCAGGATTATACGAGTACTCATATCCTTGTTTCAATTCCCTGATGAGATTTGTTGCATTTAAGTAGATATTTTCTATACAACCGGTAAAATTCTGGACCACTTCTAAACCTTCTTGAATATTAGGGACTCCCCCGACGTAAAACTACATCATCATGGTTATTAATTATAATCATGGTGTACTTTTTTTGAAAAATTACCGCTTGATTCAAGTTGAGTCTGTTGAATTCCCCTTTGATCTTATCCTGGACTACCACTCGATCAACCGAGAACAAAATATCCCTTCGATTTCGTGAAATAACAACGTCGTGCCAAATATTATCATCTAGGAGACTTCCAACACATAAACTAGTCACAATTCCTGATCCTAAATCGATCTTAAGCAACATTCGATTATCTCTCAATTCCAAAGCAATGTAATCTCCTTGGGTTCCCCTACTGTACAACACAACTCCATTCGCCACAGCCGTCTTAAACCTAAACCTAATACTCTCACGGGACGCCGACACCGGATCCCGCATCATATCGAGCTTGAGCAAAGCAGTTCCATTGAAATACATACGATCGGCCTCTGTAAATCCCCCAAATAACATATATTTTATCACAAAGTAGAGGAGAGAGTAGAGGGAAATAATAAATGCGAGGCTACATAAATCTTCTCTACCGTGCTTTATACAGGGTGTGTCAGAACTCGCCACCCAGAAAAAAAATTCAAGGAAGATGTCAATAAATTTGACATTTGACATTTTTTATGCCTATTTAATGATACTGATGATCTTGTATATGTTTTTTTTATAATTATTTAGTAAAAGTACAAAAATTTTGCCAATAATAGCCACAAATACAATTAAATAGAGTTGCTCGACTTCTGGCGCACCTGTATAATATTTTTTTTCACTACTAGCACATTTATTACCCAGAAAAAAAAACGGTGAATAATATAACCTTACTTATTATTTTACTTCTAGAGAAATATTCTAAATTAAAAAAATACGTACAGGATGTTTCATTAAAAAAAATGACGTATTTAACTTTTTGCTTGTTGGCATACCCTATAAAATGACTGAGCTATTAAAAGTCGATTATTTGCTAAAACTACAAGCTATTCTTCTTTTGCAATTTTTTCGGAAATTATTCATAGCCGCCCACGCAGTGATTTTTTTGTTTTTTTTTTATAACAAAAAGTTGAATAATTCCGAAACGGAAAGAGACACCCCTACAATAGTTTACACAAAGTACCATTATTTTATTACGTAGAAACTAAAAATATACAAGGTGTATCAGAAATACGTGTGTTAATTTTAACATGTAACACAACTCGATAAATAATAAATTTTTTCGGTTTGTAATTTTTCAATAAAAGCTTTCAAATTTGATTTAAAATTTGGAAGAGATAACATATCAAAACGTATACCCGCCTATGGTTATCAAATTAAAAATTCCTAAATATTTTCGTTGTGATAGAAACGTAACTACATTAAAAGAACTGCATTGTTGTGATTATTTATTACAAATAATTATGAAGAAAAACAATAAAAATAATTAATGACAATTTTACAAAATGTTATATACATAGAAAAATTGTTTTACTTGGAGAGTTCTTTCATGTGTTAAAATTAATACACATACATATTTCTGATACACCCTGTATAGTTCTATTTAAAAAAAAAATTGGTTCGCCATCCTGTATACAACAGCCTGTATATAATAAACGTATTTTTAAATGGTGCACTTTAAGTAGGTCTACCGGCTGTTCAAAACGGTATGTCAATATATTAAATAACAAAAAGTTATCACACACCCCTGAATCCCCTGAAATAAAAAAAATACCCATAAAATTATGGATTTTGTGCGCTACTTTTCGTTCACTCTGTATAATTGTGTTAATGTAATACCCTCCAATATCGGTATTTACCCACCTTTAATCCATTATTGCCCTTGGTCAATAATGAAAATGACTATACAGAGTGCGCCAGAACTCGCGCCCCAGAAAAAAGGTAAGGTAAGATACCAAGAACATGAAAAATATGTTAAAAAAATTCTCTCTATAAAAATTTCGAAATTATGCGAGTTTAAATTTTGAACTTTGACTGTACTTATTTCTGTGGGAAAAATAATTTTCCAATATTTTTTGCTACAGGCTATTAGGAAACAAAGAAGTTGTATCCTAAATTGTAACTCTGTTTAATGTTATTAGTGGCTTTTATTGACAAAATTTTTGTTCAATTACTAAATAATTATAAAAAAAAAACATACAAGATCATCAGTATCATTAAATAGACATAAAAAATGTCAAATGTCAAATGGTTTTCTCTAGACCATGAATTCTGACACTATAAACTCGACAAACCAAATACAACTAGTAGTGAAAAAAACTAAAAGGGAATAAAGCCTCACTTTATTCCCTGTTGGAAAGAAACTAAATGTATCAAAACCCACCATAATCGCAGCCGTAGAGCTCCACACGCATGGATATACGATCACGCCATCTGGTCGGATTTATGCGAATCCATTGGGCAATTATGGGCACTTCGAATTCGTTTTTGTGTATCGAATCACCATTAGAATTGCCCGTGAACATCTACAAAATGAAAATTAGAAAAAAATCTTTTGAAACCATCACCACCAAAAGAAAGTTAAAAGAAAAGCAAGAGAGAAGCACCTCGATTTCTCCTTGACCATCAGTAAAGCTCCTCCACGCCTCCCCATCGTCGGAAAATTGTATAACATATTCGGTAACGTACTCGTTGGAGCCTCTCCGGCCTTGAGTACTTATCGAACGGATCTCAAATGGGCCCCCTAAATCCATTGTTAGAAAGTGAAAATATGTGCTTTCTTCGGGGCTCCAAGCCGAGGATCCTATAGCCAAGTGGGTTTGTTAATTGCGGATTTTTAGTAGGAAAAATTAGCACGACTACAGTCACAAACATGCGGTGTTAATAAGAGTGCACGCCCATGATTAAACAGAAGAAAAAAATATGATGGGTCATATCTCACCATTGCATTACCACTAGGTTCTTTGTAGTCTGCATAATCTAAACCGTTAGTACCATAACTAATAGTGTATTCCATGACAAATTCATTGCTATGGGGTCTACCACGGGTCCAGATTCTCGTTACGTTCATTACTTCGCCCAAATCAACGATTAGGTGTTGGTCAAAATCGTTCTCTTCGGCACTCCATGCATTGCCACCTTCGTAAGTTAGCCGGAATTTAAGTTACTTGCTGATATGGTCGTAGTAAGGCACACTTTCGTATATCTTTGCGTTATTTGGAAAAACTTTTTTTTTGATCTATTGCTAATATTTGAAACCAAAACTGACAACTATTTAAATAACATACAACAGTATTTGCTTCCTTTTATTTATTTTTAATTTCAACGGCATTAAAAAAATATATCAATTACAAAAAAATAGTAAATTTGTGTAAAAAAAAATCAGTGAAAAAAATCCAACAAAAATGTTCATTAATAAATAACATAATTTGACATTTCACTTTTTCAAAACTGAATGGTAGTAGTTATTTGTATAAAAAAACTGTTTGGCATTTCTCAATGCAAAACGTCAAATTATTTTTAACAGATTTAAAGCAAGTTTAAGCCTTGTTGACTCTAATTCGAAGAATAAAATGTTGTATTCCATTCGTTTGAGTGATTTGAAAATCCACTCGGTCAAATAAAGAGTCCGATTTACACTCAAACTCGTCGAATAAATAACTATTTTCTTATATCCCATTTTTAGTAGTTTGTTCTATAACCATTAATAAACACTCTGTCTATCTTAATTACCATAAAAACTATTTTTTAAACTTCCACTGCCAAGAAAGAACATAAATTTCTGTAATTTTTTTAAATTAAAAAAACTTTTTGTACAACCTAATGTTTTTTTTTATTTATTTATTTGATTTCTATACAGGGTGATTCATAAATCATACGTGCCGGACAATCACTTATAGATAGAAAACGTACTCAATAATTTAAAACGTTTGTTACTATAAAAACCAATTATTGATGTGCTGTTGCTAACTATACATTTAACAGAGGTTTTATACACATTTTTCATATTACAGGGTGTTTTATTTCTTTTAATATTTTTAAAAACACAAAAAAAGCCTAGTAAAATAATATTTTAATATTTCATTTCCCTAATTAATAAAAAATTAATATTAAAGTGTAATTTTTTTAAGCATTATATCTACTTAAGAAAATAACTATTATTGTTGAAGTAAAAATTATGTTTTTTTTCTGAAATCGTAATTTTTTCAACGACGATATCAATTAGTGACATTTGAGTACAGAAAAGTTCCAGTTTACGGACTATTTTGCATTAATTTACAGACTATTTCAATCAATTTACACACGACTCCAAAAAAAATAATAAGTTTTTTAAATGTAATTCAAAAATAAAACGTTTGAAAAAAATTTGCACGAAACAAAAAAATAAAAATCTAATTTTTTAATAAAAAATGCTAAAAATGCAAATATTTTCTTTTTCAAAAACGTTATTTGGGCGCAACTAAAAAAATACTGCGACTTTATAACAATCCAGAATTTTTTGGGTTATAAAAAAATATTTTTGAAGCGCGTTTTTTTTACATCATTTTTTAGAAAACAATTTCTTTTTTCCCTGTATACATCGTGTTTCAGAAATAAAACAAATATTGGTGAAAAATAAACGTGCTATAAAAATGTATGTTGGTTACCGTCTTTTTTTGTAATTTTTTAATTTTTCTCATAGTTGATTGTGATTTAAAAGTACCACTTTAAGGACTATTTCGTTCTTTTTATAGACGATTTCAGAAAAAAGTATTTATTTTTTCTCAATATTTATACTGCAACCAAAAAAAAATGAAAGCAAACGCCACCTCAACAAAAACGTTGAATTGACAATTTTCATATTACTGTTTGTCAGTTTTGGCACTTTTACAACAATCACACGATAAAAACTTTCAAATATTAAACTATTTTAGACAAGTTGTAACATAAAAACGGGAACAAAACCTTGCAAACGTTTTACAAGAACCAAACTTTGTGTTTTGTTTATTTATTTTAATTATTCGCGCGTTATACTTTGAAGATTTGAAAACAATATTGATAAAAAAGTTACAAAAAAACAAATAAACAAGCTAATGTAATCTGCCACAAAAAATTGCTAGTAAACCGAGATTTTTTTCAAATTCTCCTTAATAATTGTACAACGCGATAAATTTGTTAAAATTTTTATTAATTTTAAAATCAAAATTAGATAAATCAGCTCTCGGGTATTTAAAAACCCTCGCTGCACGTTCGGGCTTTAAACTTGTATGTAAAATAACGCAATTAATTAGCCCTAATACAGAATAAAAATTGACCTATTTAATCACTATTATAACGGCCCTAGCTTTCAAATACATTTCAGATCAAAGTGACCTGTAAATGAAATTAAGTTGGCAACAATGAATTGATTGAATTGGTGACGACCACCAAAAGTGTGACGTTTGAATTTGACAGCTCATGTTTCCAACTTAATGTCAAAGTCATGGCACACTTAACACAACAAAAAAAACTACTTGTTTATCACTACCAACAATAAGAATAAAACACACATAAAATGTTTCTTTTTTTTAATAAAAGAAGCGTTTCTCCCACATAGACAT
Organism: Tribolium madens; assembly: GCF_015345945.1. Taxonomy (NCBI): domain Eukaryota; kingdom Metazoa; phylum Arthropoda; class Insecta; order Coleoptera; family Tenebrionidae; genus Tribolium; species Tribolium madens. The sequence goes on along the minus strand of NW_025401050.1, from coordinate 5,852,675 downwards.
TCTTACGCAAACTTAATAAAAGTGTTTCCATGCAATCAATACTTGACAAACTAATCAAATTGCATGCAATCGGGACATTAAATTAAAATATTGTGCCATACTACGAATGGTACCAAATCGTTACACAACCCTCGTAAAAATACCCTGGAATGGTACGAAAAAAATCAAACAAAAACTTCCAAAACCCACTTTATTTCTAAATTTTGTCACACTTGTTAAAAAAACTGGTACAATAATTCTCATCGGGGTCTAAGAGTGAAACTGCATTTTTCATCACTTCGTGAAAATCGATCTCTTTGAACAGAATTTTCTCGCCGGTGTTGGACTCTGAGGCAACAGCAACGCAATGCTCCTCATCCAGAAGCATCTCCTGAAACTCCCAATCCAATTTCTCCCCTCGAAAATAAACCTCTGTATCATCAACAAGCCGATCTTTGCTCAAAACATCCGAATTTATTTTAAAACAAACATCTTGCAAATTTATCGTCACTCCGACACCTACAGCTTTCAGATAGCTCTCTTTCAGACACCAATGTCTGAAAAACATCGCCAACTGACTCGTTTCGCTGCCCTGACTCCTGATTTTTTCCCATTCAACCCCCGAAAAAATCCTCGACATTGTCCTGAAATACTCGTTTAGAGTTTTACCCCTCGGAAACTGCACTTTAACCACGTCCACCCCCAACAACCCCCCGGTACCACACCCAGCCAACACCGTATAGCCCCCCTGATGCGACACATTATAACTTATATGACTGGGGCTGTTTATAAGAAACGGTTTCCCCTTTTCGTCCCGCCCGAATCTAATCTCGTCATATTTGAGTCCAGTCGTTTCATTAACGTATTTCCTCATCAATAAACGCCCAATTAACGACGCTTTAAAGTCATTTTTAAAAACAAATTTCCCTAAGCGCTCTTTCTCCTCGACTTGGACGCAAGACGTCGCTAGTAACATGTCCGCGTGGGAGGGCTCCCATTTGGATAAATTGAACGCCCAACGGACCCCCTTATTCGACATTTTGCGGTTTAAAACCCACCTAAACAGTACCATTCCATGGGTGTTTTCACGATGGGTGAGGGTCGCACTTACCCCACAAGACGGCGTTCTCGGGGCCCCGTTTTGACATCGACGAGGTGGCCTTCAAAACGGCACGGTGCAGCAACGGGTTGTTGCACTCATACTCGTTGTAAAAGTCTGAAATCAAAAAGTTTTGACATAATTTCACGGCCAACAGTGGTGACGAATTTTTTCACAGCAGTCTTGATCGGGGAACAATAATTGTTTGAAATTCAAATTTGTGACCCCGTGAACCGATTTATCAAATGCTAAACATAAACAGATTCGAAAAAACTCAATAAAAACGATGAAATACACATCCTTATTTACATTAGCCGAAATAGAATGCTCAAACTGGTTCCAATTAAAAAATTGAGGTGAAATTACATAATTTTAAGGTTATAAAAAAGCTCTTATCTACGCCTTATCAGTGTCTTGTCTAGTTATCAGTGATTTTAATAACAGTTGAAGTTGAAACTTACCTGCAAACACACGTTGTCCAAGCAGAGTCAAAACGAAACAAAGAAAAACCGTGATTTCCATTACTACATTCCACGATTTGATGCGAAATAATTGTTTAAATTTAATAAACTAACACTTGGTGTACACTGCAAATGAAAAATTGAAAATAATTTAATCAAATCATTCTGATGACTCAAGCTGTAGTCAACAACGACAGTTACACCCATTGCATGGTTGCCAACATTTGGGGAGTTTCAGAAGTGTGCTGCTCCTATTGGCGACATTGATAAATTTGGAAATAAGAATTAATAATTTATGCATGAAATGAATGATTGGCGCTTAAAAACCGTGTTTAGTTTTGCCAATCTACGCTTTTGTTTACTTATCACATAGTCAATTTGGCGTATAATAAATTTTATTAGTGTTTTGCAGTTACCAACTTTAATTGACAACTGGTGAAAAACAAAGTTTTAATTCAAAGATAAACCATTTCTGATAAAAAAGGACCAAATGGCACAAAATCCATTCTAACGCATTGTTTAATTAAGTGTCTTCATAATTTTTATCTCGCCTCATAAGAGTCATAACTCATAAGTAAGTCTCGGATTATATGCACGAAAAATTTGTAAAATATGCAAATATATACAGGATGCACCAGAACTCGCGCCCCAGAGAAAATTTTCAAGTAAGGTAAGATACCAGGAACATTAAAAAAATGTTTCAAAAATTCTAACTGTCAAAAAATTTTGACATTTTTTTTATGTCTATTTAATGATACTGATGATCTTGTATATGTTTTTTTACAATTATTTAGTAAAGGGACAAAAATTTTGACAATAAAAGCCACAAATAACATTGAACAGAGTTCCAATTTAGATACAGATTCCTTGTTTCCTCTTTTAATAGCCTATAGCAAAAAAACTTTGAAAATTATTTTTCCAACTGAAATAAATACAGTCAAAGTGCAAAGTTTAAACTCTCATAACTTCGAAATTTTATAGATAAAATTTTTTTAATACTTTTTTTCATGTTCCTGGTATCTTAAATGACATTTTTCTCTGGGGCGCGAGTTCTGGCGCACTCTATATGCACGTATTATAACAAAAATATGCACAGGATATTAATAAATATGCTCCAATATACGCCAAAATTGCCAAAAATGCATCGATATGCAAAACTTTTAACAATAAACAATCAAAGTTGGAATAAATTTTTATTACTTTTCAGATCACCTCACTTTAAACAATTTTGTTAAAATTCATTTGCAGGCAACTACTTATCCCCATAGATGGATTTAATCATTTTATACCAGGTGAATAGAAAGTATGGAACCAACCGTTTCTTGCTTAAAGTATTTATTTCTTGGAAAAACTAATTGATAAAGTATGTACTATAAAAATGTGATGTTTTATCAAGAAAAAAATTTTTCAAAATTTTTATTTGTTTTCCAGTTCTACAAAAATATTTTTTTTTAAATGGCAACCCACTAAAAAAACATTTTTCTCATAAAGGTCATTTTCTAAGGGATTACAATTATCTATTTTATATTAAATTAATTTTTTTATAAATTGCAATATTGACAACAAAAATCGAATAACTCAAAAACAAAACAAAATTTTGATCTAAAAATAAAATCACTTTTTAATATTGCTTTAATTTATAGGAGTATTCATTATTATTTTTTGGAAACAAATGATTAAAAAAACCGCTTGGTTCAATACTTTACATTCACCCTGTATAAAACAAATTTAAAAAGGAAACAGTCAGCAGGATACTAATTTTTTGAGTCCGGCTTACAAATTACCGGTTGTTTTCTCTTTAAAATATTTTCTAATCGGATCATTTTTCTTAAACTGTCTAAATTTTAACTTGAACTGAAATTTTTAATCGAAAATTTGTGATTTGAAGAAAATATGCACAAATATGCAGTATTTCCTAAAATATGCACAAAGTTGCCAAAATATGCGTTTTTTATTTGGCTTATATAAATCAAAAAATATTAGATATACATAGAAAACTTACAATTTTGTTGATATACCTCTTAATAACAAATATGCATTTTGCATATAATCCGAGCCTTATAGTCATAAATATAGTTTAAAACTTGAGAAGCTTAAATTCCCCACATTTTCAAACTATGCCATCCAATTTTTTTTGTCATTTCACGTAAGTGTCCGTAAAGTACTTCTTTATGAACTATATTAGGACAATCATATTTACCTAAAAAAAAGAACTAAAACAAGTCTACGCAAGATAAAGCTTTATTTTATAATCTATAATAAACAATATACCATGAAAAAATAATGAAAAATACAGAATGTTATATAAAATACTAGTCTAACCCTACGCCAACTCCCCAATGGGGGCATTTTCCAGCCACAAATCGTGCAAATACCGGTACAAATTATCGCTAACAGCGACTTTATACGGCGTCGGATTCAGCGTCCTCCTAATATCCGGCCTCAAAATTTTCAAACTATCCACAACTCGCTCCTTAATCTCCTGCATGTTGGGCAACGGTTGGCAAATCTTCCCGTTTTGCCAATACAACAACAGCAATTTCTCGACTTTCGACGGCGTGACAAATGCCCGTTTGGACTCCTCAAACGGGTGCCGACACAAGACCTTTTCCCCAACTTTTGGGGGCGCCTCTGAGGAGATTTGCAATAGGTCAATGAGCGCATTCCCGTTGTCCCCATACAATCTATAGGCGTCTTTGCGGCCAGGAATGGTGACTTTCCCCACATCGTGACTCAATTTAATCCTCGCATGACCATTAATTTCGACCATTTTGTATACCCCACCCAACGCTGGTTGTTTTTGACAAGTCACTAGATGGGTGCCTATACCAAACGCGTCGATTTGGTGCCCTTGCTCGTTTAAACTCAAAATAGTCTCCTCATTTATATCATTGGAGGCCATGATGAGTAATTTGGAAAATTGGGGACGTTTAAATTTCACACTAATTTCACCAAAAACATTCCTTGCGACTACAGACAAATACGCCAAGTCGCCACTATCTAACCGAATCCCTATAGGGGAATACCCCAAGTCGAGTAAAGCCAATGCAACGGCACTAAAATTCACCAAACCGCTCTTTTTGACATCATAAGTGTCAACTAGTGCTAAATAATTATCAGGAAACGAGACCGCAAATGAGATAAAAGCCGCAAATTCCCCATCATTCACCTCCGATAGCATAACATTGAAGATTGAAACCAAATCCTCGCGCCATTTCGTTGCCAATACAAGAAAATCAACAGGCTTGCCACCATTTTTCGGCACTAGGGTTTTTATCACCAGCTCACTGAGATTATTGAACGAGGTGACGTAGGAATGGGCGTGGGTGCCCTTCACCGGGATATTGAACAGTTTCCCAGCTAGGACATTACTCGTGCCGTCGAAGCCCCCAATGTAGGTGTACCTGGAGGCCGAGAGGGCCCCATCCGGGCCTTGGGCGCGCCGTAACCCGAACTCGTACAACTTCAACTTGTTTGCGGCCATTCTGTAGCGCGAGGCGTTTGTTGCAATTAAACTGGCGTAATTGACGAGGTTCAGGAGGGTGGTTTCTAGGAGTTGGACCACGATGAGGGGGCCCTCGACGCGCAGGAGTGGAATTCGGGGGAAGACAACACTGCCTTCTTTTATAGCGTAGAGAGACACCCCACGGGCGTCGAGTGTAGTGAGGTACGTGAAGAACTCCTCCTCGACGGTGGGGGGCAGGATCTGGCGGATGTAGTCAATGTCGCTCTTGGAATACGAGAATTTATCGAGAAACTTGACACATTCTTCCAAGCCTGCAAAAATTGTAAATTCGCCCTGGAAGGGGTTTTTGCGGAAGAAAAGGTCGAAAACAGCGTAGTCTTGGATTTTCCCCGACTTCCAGTAAGCGTAAGCCATAGTGATTTGGTACAAGTCGGTCAAAAGGGGCTGCACGATCGAGTTTTGACCTAACCTCTTCTCTGGAGTCACAGAACCGTTCAATTGACGAGACATCGTGGAGATTTCACGCACTAAAATTCTTTAAATGATTTGGTCACATATCGGACTAATTGTGTTCAAATTTTTAAAGGTGATTACATTTTTGGAGGTGACTTTAGTGGAATTAGCGCCCAGGTTGGCATACCTGAATGCCGAAAAAAATCGATTCAGACCCCAATTTTAAATATGTTGTTAACTTAGACTAACTATAACTTATATTGAGTCAATTAACTTAGCAAGGTGCCAAAATATAGTCAAAAAAATTAGAAAATTTACAAAAATTTAGTTACTTTAGTGTGTTGGTACTTCTGAGTTGTCATCAATTACTCAGGGACGTACTGGCTCAAATAGTTTTTGAAAATGATCATGTTTGTAATGCCAAAAAACAATTTTGCTTCAAACGATTAAATGTATTTTTTTTTCTTAACAGCTTAACAGCAAATAAAAAAAAAATGAAAAAGCGAGGAGTTTCTTCAATAAAAACGATTTGATCTTTCCAAAATTTCAAGTTCCATCCTGTCAAAAATTGTGAATTTGTCTTGAAAACGATTTTTCGATTAACATCGTAGATTTTTAAGGCACTAAAATTTTTTAATTAGACAATTGGGTTCAATGTTTACATTTTTGGAGGTGACTTTAGTGGAATTGGCGCCGGGGTTGGCTCAACTGAATGGCCAAAAAAAATCATTTCAGACCTCTATTTTAAGTATATTGTCAATATAGACTAACTACGACTTATCTTGAGTCAATTAACTTAGCAATATGCCACAATATAGTCAAAAAAAATAGAAAATTTACAAAAATTTAGTTACTTTAGTGTGTTGGTACTTCTGAGTTGTCAAGGACGTACTGGCTCAAATAGTTTTTGAAAATGATCATGTTTGTAATCACAAAAAACAATTTTGCTTCAAACAATTAAACATGTTTTTTTTTCTTAACAGCAAATTAAAAAAAAGCGAGGAGTTTCTTTAATAAAAACGGTTTGATCTTTCCAGAAAAGGATTTTTCGATTAACATCGTAGATTTTTAAGGCGGTGGCCTTAGTGGAACTATGGCGGCGGGGTTAGCACATCTGAAAGTACAAAAAAGTTATTTCGGGCCCCAATCTTAAGTCACATTGTAAATGGCACTAATTATTTCGACTTATCTTTAGGTAACTAACTTAACAATAAGGTGCTAAAATATTGTAAAAATTTGCAAAAGTTTGACTAGTTTATAGGTGTGTTGGTGCTCCTGAGTTGTCATTAGAGTTACTCAGGCCCGTACTGGACTGAATTCTTATTGAAAATAATCGTGTTTATAACACCAAATAATCATTTTTTCGGTAACCAATTAATGTTTCCAATATTGTCAGCCCTGTCCTGTCCCCCTCGTGTTTTCAAAATGTCAACCGTTTAACGTCACCAAACCAAAATCCATCAAAATTCCAGTAATTCTGCATAATTATTAATGGGCGCGTTGGGTGTATGGTCCTGAGCCCCCAAATCGCCGTTATGATATAAAAAATCGCACCGGAGTTAAGTGTTTGTCCGCCATAACCTCACATTTCACGATGTGGGACTCCACAATGTTCCTGAGCACTCTCACCCCGAAATTCTACGTGGCATTAACCGGAACCTCGTCTTTGATTTCCGGTTTGATCCTCATTTTCGAATGGTGGTATTTCCGTAAGTACGGCACAAGTTTCATCGAACAAATTTCCCTCAATCACATCAGCCCCTGGATCAGTGGCGTCGACAGTAACGAGAATGGGGGCTCGAGTAACTCTAGTAGTTCGCAGAGTAGCGTTCCTGAGTGTAAAGTGTGGCGAAATCCGCTGAATTTGTACAGAGGGGCTGAATACCAAAGATTTTATTGGGCGACGAATAAGGAGCCCTTGACCTACTATGATATGAATTTGTCGGCTCAGGACCACCAGACGTTCTTCACGTGCGAGGCAGACGCAGGCAAAGCCGAGTATGAGATTATGCAAACTGCATGGCGGGAGAGGAACCCCATGGTGAGGATTAAAGCAGCACATAATGCCTTGGAGAAGAGTCCTGAGTGCGCCCCTGCGTACATTTTGTTGGCCGAAGAAGAAGCAACGACGATCACTGAAGCCGAGAAAATCCTGAAACAGGCACTGAAAGTGGCAGAAACTAACTATAGGAAATCGCAAGCGCTGCAACATCAAGGGAGTCTGATGGAGGCACAGCACCGGCGTGACACCAACGTCCTAATTTACATAAAAAGGAGGTTTGTTACATTATTTCTAATGTGAAATTTATGCTATAAGTAATTTTTTTTATTTTTTAATATTAAAATAAAGGGATGTCAAAAAAATAACGTTTCTACAGTTAACAACAAAAAAACTAGTTTTGTTTATTATTTACACGAAAGGTTTTTTTTTCAATTATTGCTTTGTTGAAGTTATCAAAAATATATTTTTTTAATTTGTGATTGTCAGAAACGTTCATACATAAAAATATTTACCAGCCACTGGTCCAAATGTTATACAGTGTGTTCCAAAAGTCTGGAAACGATGTTATTCTGGCGAAACTATCAATTTTTTTAGCAAATAAATTTATAGGTGAGCAATGGCTATAAAAATGCTTTTCAAAAAAAATTTGAATATTAATTATTTGTTTATACTTAGGAAATAAACATAGTAACTTTTTTTTTTAAATGGAAACTACTACAATTTTTTTTTAGACAACGAGTTTGTTACAAGAATTGTTGCTGTGCAATTTTTTTTTGTAAACCTCACACTTTTTTGTTAAGTTTGACTTAACAAGAATTCAAGAATTTTTTTGGAGTAAACTACCAGTTTTTTTTGGAAATAAATTAATAAATGTTTAAAGGTTGTAAAGGAGCGATGCCAAATTTTTTTTTATTTTTATTAATTGTTTAAACTTTTGAGATTATGATACTAATAATTTTTTTCTTAAATAAAAACGGTTTTTTATTTATTGTTTTACAAAGATATGTTTATTTTCAATAAATATTTTTGTACATTTATAAAATGCATAAACATATCTTTGTAAAACAATAAATAAAAAACCGTTTTTATTTAAGAAAAAAATTATTAGTATGGTAATCTCAAAAGTTTAAACATTTATTTAAAATAAAAAATATTTTGGCATTGCTCCTTTACAACCTTTGAACATTTATTAATTTATTTCCATAAAAACTGGTAGTTTACTCAAAAAAATTCTTTAATTCTTGTAAGTCAAACATTTTTTTAACAAAAAAGTGCGAGGTTTACAAAAAAAAAATTGCATGGCAACAATTCTTGTAACAAGCCCGTTGTCTAAAAAAAATTGTGGTAGGTTTTCATTTAAAAAAACAATGTTACTATGTTTATCATGTAAGTATAAACAAATAACTAATATTCAAAATTTTTTTTGAATAGCATTTTTATAGCCATTGCACACTTATAAATTTATTTGACAAAAAATTTGATAGTTTCGCCAGAATAACATCGTTTCCAGACTTTTGGAACATTCTGTATATGTCATAATATAACGTTTGTTTCCATGGTTTCATACATATTTCAGTATGTTTCCATAGCAACTATACGAAGTTTCTTGGATAGTCGACTCGTCGAGGATAGGAAAAAAGTTATTACTTTATTTTTATAACAAAATTTACCAGTTTTTTATTACATAATGAAAAAAATAATTCAGAGAACAAGTTCATAGAATTTAATTTTTGTTAATTATTAACTACACGAAAGGTTTACTGGGGCTATATTTTTAAAATGTTATAAATCTTTAAGCTAAAAATAAATCTTTTTCAATTTTTGGTTTGTTGAATTTATGAAAAATATTTTTTTCTTTTTGATAATTACCTGAAAACGTTCATGCTTAAAAAATGTTTACCCGCCACTGGTCTAAATGTCATATTATTAATATAACGTCGTTTGTTTCTATGTTTTCATAGCAACTATACGAAGTTTCTTGCATAGTAGTTTCGTCGAAGATGGGAAAAAGATTACTATTTTTATAAAAAAAATATTTCTAAGTTTCTGTTACATAATGAAAAAAAAATTCAATTAGTAATTAAAAAATTAATAATTCGAAAAAGAGAACAAGTTCATAGAATTTAATTTTTGTTAATTAGTAACTACACTAAAGGTTTTTTAGAGTTACACATATATCTTAAAATAAATGAAAAATTAAAATAAAATAAACAAAAATAAAATAAACAAAAATAAATCTTTTTCAATCATTGGTTCGTTGAACTTAAAAATTTAGATAAGAGAATAAGTTTTGTTAATTACTAACTACCCTTAGTTCGTTGAACTTTTCGAAAACATTTTTTCTTTTTAATAATTCTTTATTTGGAACCGTTCATGCTTAAAAAATTCTTACCAGCCACTGGTCTAATTGTCACATTATTAATATAACGACGTTTGTTACCATGGTTTTATCTATATTTTAGTATGCTTTCATAGCAACTTAATGAAGTTTTCTGAATATTCCACACGACGAGGGTGGCAAAAAGGTTATTTCTTTTTTTTAAATAAAAAGCAAGTTTTCTTAATAATAAAAAAAAAATAAAAAATTCAGACAAGAAAATAAGTTTATTGAATTAAATTTTTGATAATTATTAACTACACGAAAGGTTTTTTATTGCCATTTAAAAAATAAAATAAAAATAAACCTTGGTTGGTTGAAATTATCAAACATATTTTTTCTTTTTAATAAACATCTGGAACCGTTCTTACTTAAAAAATGTTTACCCGCCACTGGTGTACATGTTATATTATCGTTTGTTACCATGGTTTCACACATATCTCAGTATGCTTCCATAGCAACTATAAGAAGTTTTGTGCATAGTCGACTCGTCAAGGATGGGAAAAGGTAATTTTTATTTTAATTAAAAATGTGACTTTTGGTGCAGGTTGGCAATGTGTGCGCGTCGTTTGGGCAAGTTGAAAGAGGCGGTGAAGATGTTCCGTGATTTAACCAAAGAAGTCCCTCCAATAATGAACGTTTTAAACATTCACGAAAACTTGATCGAGGCATTACTCGAGATGCAAGCCTACGCCGATGTCCAGGCCGTGTTGGCGAAATACGACGACATCTCCTTGCCCAAATCCGCGACGATTTGCTACACGGCCGCCCTCCTCAAAGCCCGTCTAGTCGCCGACAAGTTCTCCCCGGACATCGCCAGCAAACGGGGGCTAAACCCAGCGGAAATGGCCGCCGTGGAGGCCATCCACCGCGCCGTCGAATTCAACCCCCATGTGCCGAAATACCTCCTCGAGATGAAGCCCCTGATTTTGCCCCCCGAGCATGTGCTGAAGCGGGGCGATTCGGAGGCCATCGCCTACACGTTTTTCCACCTGGCGCATTGGAAGGCCGTGGATGGGGCGCTCAATTTGCTGCATTGCACGTGGGAGGGCACCTTTAGGATGCTGCCGTACCCCCTCGAGCGCGGGCACCTCTTCTACCCCTACCCCACGTGCACGGAATGCGCCGACCGCGAACTCTTGCCGGCCTTCCACGAGGTCTCAGTCTACCCCAAGAAGGAGTTGCCGTTTTTTATTATCTTTACAGCGGGGTTGTGTTCCTTCACGGCGCTGTTGACGCTCTTGACTCATCAGTACCCCGAACCGATGGGGGTTGTTGCCAAAGCGGTCCTCAGTTGGCTCTCTACTCCAGTCTATTACGTCTATGAGAAAATTGAGAGTATGTTGCCGGCGAATTTGCTGCAACAGTTGTCGAGAATTTAATTCGAGACGAATTTTGAACGTACTCTGTGTTAGGGTTAGGTTTTAATATCTAGGTAGCTGTTTTTTTAAATTATTTTCAAAGTGATTATATTTTGTGTTATTGATTGTGAGCTTTTTTACGTCGGATTTTATTTATTGTTTATTTTTTCTTGTCACTGTTTGTCCGAACTTATTATTTAAGGGAAATGTGATTATGCAAATAAATGACATTGAGTGGCGTTTGATTCCAATTTTATTTATTTCATTTAATAATACCAATAACGAAGATAAAATAATAGAAATTATTTTTAAAAAAACCAAACATGGCGGGCTAGGTGCTGCCAACTACATGACTCGGGTTGCAGAAATTGGAAAATTGCTTTCCAAAGTTAGGTACAATACCGGCTGTCCCAGACAGGGTTGGATATAGGGAATTAACATGGAAAATTAGTTTTTATTTTTTTCCGGCTGCAGGAGTAACAGAAATTAAAATCTGATTGATGAAGCTTATAGTGCTCGAAAAGGGCTATCTCTGTTGGCAACAATGACTTGACAGTTCCTTTCTTAGTAACGCTAACGCGGCAAATTCAAATTTCCATTTTTCGAGGGCCGTTTTCGCCCAAATGAAGTTAATTGGAGAATCGACAAAAATGTCGATAAGATAGCCCTTTTCGAGCACTACAAGTTCCCTCAATCAGATTTTGATTTCTGTTACTCCTGCAGTCGGAAAAAAATAAAAACTAATTTCCCATGTACATTTCCTATATCCCAGCCTGCCTGGGACACCCGGTATATTTTGTAACAAATAACTCAAAAAAATTAAAAATAAATAATTTATTACAATTTAGTTTTTTTTCTGCTGGACAGGTAGCAAGTTAAAATAAAAAAAAATTATCAATTTTAATGAAACGTTACTTATCGTAAAAAAATGTTTGTCTTGAATTCACAATGAGCGACAGTAAAGGTTGCAAACCACCAGAAGATAGAAAACTTTTTTTTGTTGACATCAATTTCAAGGATAGCATTCCTGATTTTTAACATCAATTTTAGATGGCAATCCTGATTTTTGACATCAAATGTCAGCGGAAACTTTGACAAGTTTGCGTTTTATTCCTTTTGAGTGAAATAATGTTCACTTTAGAGCATAAAATTTTTCTTGGTGTGTACAGACGAAAACGGTGAATGGTCATTTTCACTTTGTGTGCCCAGATTCCCAACCAATGTGTTGCCAACTGTAGAATTTAATCGACGCCTACTCTAGTTTATTGTTTTTTCGATCGCAGGGTATTTTAATTTTATTAAAAATTGGGAGTATACAACCAACAATACATTATAGTTCGTCGAAGATGGAAAAAAGGTATTTCCAGTGGTATTTCTGTAGATTAAATCGAAGAATATTTCTAGTTTTCTATTACATAATTAAATGTCAGTGAAAATTTATTTATTTCATTTAATAACAAATACAAATAATAACCAAAAATAAATGAATAAATTTTTGAAGAACATAATCACTCTTCTGTTTCTCTTATTTCTTCTAGTTTCAGCATGTCGTCGATTATCTCCTGTTGGACTTTTATAGTCTGTTCCAAGCTCCCCGTAAGCTTATCGAGCACTTTAGTTCGCACGTTCTAAAAAAAACAAAAAAACAATACTCCTATGAACAGTAAAACAAATAGTACTTACATTCATTTTTTCAACATAACTCGACACTTCCTCTTCCACTTTAGCAAAAAACACAAGTGCTTCATACTTATGCTTTTCCAACGTTTCTTCTTTCTCTTTTTTACTAAAAACAAAAAAAAAGTATTTCCCATTACTAGAAACAAATCTACATACATTTTTTTCAGTTCATCAACGTCGCGTTTAAGCTCGTCAAGTGGTGGAGCATCCTCGTCGAATCTCCTCATCTTCTGCTCAAAAAGTGTCTTTTCCTCGCTTCGTTGTTTCTCGATCTAAAAGTTGGTAACATGAACTGTCATGGCCGCCACTTTAGTGTTGCCACCTTACCTTCTCGAAGTGTTGCTCGAGAAGCTGGATCTGGTCCTTGAGGGAAGCTTCCTTTTCGATCAACCCTTGAAGCTTTTGCTTGTCTGAGACAATTTGCGCTTCCACTGAAGCAATTTGGGACTTCATTTCAGAAATTGCAGTTTTCTTTGATTTTATTTCGTCGTTGATCGTGTTTTCAAGCGACTTAATTTTCTCCGGGAGGTTTTCCACATCCTCTTGAAACTCGTTTGACAAAAAATCGGAGTTTTCGTTCAAACTCAGGACTTTAAGTTTTGGTTCTATCACAGTGAGTTTCATTAAGCTGTGATTCAAGCGGTAAACTTCATTTATGACCTAAAATCTTGTGTGAAAATCTTCAACGAAAAAAAAAAATCATACTTTAGTTTTCGCCTCCTTCAATTGTGAATGATATTCAGTTTCGATGGCTTTCTGGGTTTTCAATTTCTCTTTTTTCAGATCAATTGTGTGCTTCATTTCTTCAATGTGTTCCAAGATTCTCTTCTTCTCCCTGATTGTGCAAGGTTGGGTATTAATTTTCTTCTTCAGTGACTCGACATTCTCCCGTTTTGCTTTAATTAAAGCGACTACAAAATGGTGTAAGTGTTTTAAATAATAAATGAAAGGGACAAATACCCAATTTCTCCTTTCGTTCCTTTAATAAATTAATTGAATCATGGATCATTTCTTCCCTCTGCTCTTTGTCTCTATAGAACGATTCAGTCTCCTCTCGCAGTCGCGCAATCTCCTTTTCAAGCATCTAAAAAAATTAAGTTGGCAACATAAACTGTCAAATTCAAACGTCAATTGTCAAACTGACTTCGTTTTTGTGTTTTTGTTCCTCGATCTGCCCCAAACGCTGTTCTTTAAGCTGTGACAACTTGGCAACCTCCTCTTGCACTCTCTTGTGCTCCTCCTCATCAATATTGAGAATTTTTGCTACAAAAAAATTACAGGAAACTGTAATTTTGATAATGCAACTTACAAAGTTGTTGCCCCACTGCCCGATCTGCAATTTTCTCATCTTCGTCTTTGTTATATAGTTGGTATCTCTCAAAGATATAATTCGTAATACACTACAACAGAAAATTATCACAAGTTTTTACAATTTTTAAATTACCTCAATTTTTTGGTATTTGAGGTCTTGCTCTAAATCGGGACTAACAAACGTGCTTGTTTGGTTTATGTAAGTGATGAGGTCGACAAGCCATGCAAAAATACTGATTACTTGAGGCCAAGCATGCATTGTATTCACTAAAAAAAAAAAATAAAAAAAATCAAACTAAAAAAAAAACAAAATTACCAGTTTTCAGCAATGAAAGTGAAATGGTTCCGGGAAATTGGTAAATTTTCAGTGTGTTCAACACAATGTCTTTGTAATTCGTGGTGTTGATCTCAAATCGAGGGTCAATTTCCTTGAACAAGAGGTTGAAAGCGGTCACAAATGAGTTTATTGTCGTTGGTTTGAGGTTGTTGGGGATGTGCTCGGGACATTTGGGGTGTTCTTGAAGAAACGCCCGTACCTGAAACATTGACGCTTTCATGGAGGCACCAAATTGGGGCCACTTACTTTGGCAAACTGCTCCGAGACCCATTTTTTGTCGTTTACGGACCGCTCGGAACCGATTTTGAACGGGGACTTGCTCCGCGAACGGGGGGTTGTGAGATTCTATGCAACTTAAGTAAAAAACATAACTTTTGCGTGTTTATACTCACAGAATTCGATCTTTTGAACCCAGAACCCTGAAATAAATAATTTAGGACATAATTCATCGAAATTCAATTAAATGTGTTACCAGAGTCGGTGTCAAGCCCGTTGTTGATCTTTTATAAGACACCTACAATCAATTGAGTGAAAATTGAGTAAAAATTGACAAAAAACGTACTGAAGGAGTAACTGATGGGCGTTTCAAATTTGAGGAACTCATTGATCTTTTTGTGAGCGGATTTAAGGTACGATCCATGGAACTTGCCCGGGCTTTTTTGTTACCATCATCCTTTGTGCTTACTCTTAAAAAATCAATTAGAGATGTTGTTACAAGGTAATTTTTTTTACCTGACGACGGACTTTGAACGTGCTCTGTAGTCACCCTTCACGACCGGAATATTCGAACTGCTACTTGTTCGTCGAAACATTGTTCTAAACAAAGTTTTTAACTTATTTATAACAAGCGCACGCTTAACGAGAGTGAAGTTTCAAAAGCCGTTATTACAAAACCACCAATCAGAAGGCAGTGGTGACATTCATTCTACTATAGGACAATTTTTACACCTACTGGAAAAATTAGTTTAAGAAATACAAACAGCAAATAAATAAAATTATTTAGTCAAATGTAACGTTATAGGCAAATTGCACACGTTTATTATTTGTGTTTTAATAAAATATATAGCGTTTCGGTTTTGTTGAGTAGTTTATATGAACTACGTAACTTGTCTCTACTTTATTAACTTTTTTTTAACAAATAAACACAGTAAAAAAATAGATTTAGTTAACTAAAAGTAACTTGTTTTAGTTAAATTCAATTGTTATTATTTGTATTCTAACTAAATATTCCGGATTAAGCCTTTTGCGGAGTAGTTCCAGTGGGCAAGGTAATTTGTCTCTACTTTGACATTTGACACCAATTTATTAATCGATTTTTAGTTGTTAATTTACTGCAAAATGGCTCAAATTTCGTCCACAGAGCAGCCAAATATGAAGCAGGTGGATCTTATGACGCTAAATATCCAGCAGTTGTCAACGTTGAAGCAACAGTTAGATCAGGTAAGTGACATAACCTCAACCTTGCACATGACTTTCCAACTCGCTTTATTTCCAGGAATTGTCGCTTTTTCAAGAATCTCTTGCGTCCCTGAAAATGGCACAATCGAAATTTCAGAATTCTGGCGAATCGTTGGAGAAATTCGGTCCCGATTCGGACGGAAAAGACATTTTAGTTCCGTTAACAGGCTCGGTATTTTGAGTAATATTTGGGGACTTTTATCAAGGATTTGTTTCAGATGTACGTTCCCGGGAAGTTGCATGAGACCAACAATGTGTTGATTGATATTGGAACCCGATATTATGCAGAAAAAGTACACCGGTTTTAATACGTTATGAGAATTTAATAATGGGGTTTTTGTAGGATGTGGAGGCGGCTAAAGATTATTTTAAACGAAAAATTCAGTTTGTTACTGAACAGATGGAGAAAATTCAGTATTTGGGATTGGAAAAGAGCAAAATTAGAGATGCCATTGTGGAAATTGTCGAAGTGAAATTGCAGCAACAACAGAATTGAGTTAAATTTTGTACATGAATTATTTATAACTGTGTTTAAATGTTTACCTAATAAAAATCTAAATTAATTATACTTTTTCATTCAACTTTTAAGTCGTATTGACCTAATGCCTAATTTCAAATTGGAACATTTTTTGCTTTGTTTTTAAAGAAAAATAGGAATATTCAAATTTAGGGAATTTTGCTTCGGTTGGTGACACTTAGGGGTTGGAAAATTCAACTAGAACTAACATCGATAAATGAATTCTCAAAACTTTTTCATATTTGCCACTGAAAATTTAAAAATTTATTGAAAGTACTTCTAATTTAATTCCAACAGTATTGTAACCAACATTAAAAATATAAAATTCACTAGGCTAGTTACACACAGGAAGCTGTTAACGCACCCAAACGAGTTCGTTAATAGCCTTTTTTCTAATTTGCCTCCATTTTGATTCTCTAATAGAAATATAATCGTTTTCTTATCAATGTGCATGAGGTAGTCGTCGAAAGGGATCATTTTAACGTGAGAACCTTGTAAAAATTCAAACAATCCCAACCTCAAACTTCCCTAAAAATATTTTGGGGTACCTACCCCAATGTGAGGTAGCAAAAATAATTAAAATTAACAACGTACCTAATTAACATAGTGTGGAAAACAAAGATTTTTGTCATTATTGATGTGATTAAATTTGTTCTGAATGATATTAATGACACTTTTTGTGTGAATCGGCCTTTAAATTAAAGATGCATTTAGACTTCTACAACCTACTTGATCCACATTAATATGAAAAAGAGTATACAGGATGGAACATAGAAAAAATATTTAAAAAATTTTATCTTTCAAAAACTTTTATTTATTTTTTGACATTTGACATTTTTTAATGTCAATTTAATGATACTGATGATCCTGATGCATATGTTTTTTTCTAATTACTTAGTAAAGGTAAGTACAAAAGTCTTGCCAATAAAAGCCACAAATAACATTGAATAGAGTTACAATTTAGGATATTGCTTTCTTGTTGCCTCTTCTAATAACCTGTAGCAAAAAAACTTGAAAAATTATTTTTCCAACAGAAATAAATAGNAGAGTTACAATTTAGGATATTGCTTTCTTGTTGCCTCTTCTAATAACCTGTAGCAAAAAAACTTGAAAAATTATTTTTCCAACAGAAATAAATAGAGTTAAAGAGCAAAATTTAAACTCTCATAACTTCGAAATTTTTATAGATAATTTTTTTTTAAAATTTTTTCCATATTCCTGGTATCTTACCTTACATATATGGCGCATCCTGCATTAAAGAAAGCGAGGTCATTATGTGCGATGTCTTAGTTACTACCTACGCCACTCGTTTTTTGAACTTGAATTTGTGCTTCAAGACTGGTCTTATGAAACTTGTTTAATATACTATTTTTAAATACGTAAAATAGAAAAAGTCACTCAACTCTATTTTTTACCATTGTGGTTGAAATGAGTCAAAAGTACTTCTCAAGTGTGAACTTTTTTTTACGATTCTTGGTGTTTGAGTAAAATATAAAAGGTATTTATAAAAAAAAAATGTCAATTTTTTAAAGTATTATTTTAAAAAATATCGTGATAATATCTCGTTACTGCGTAGGTAGGTATATTATGTTTATTCTCACTACAATGACATTTTTTTTTGTCGTGAGGTATTTACATAGCATTACATAGTATTATAATTTATAAATATGTCTCTTGGTCAGATTTTTGTGTGTGAGTTAAACTGCGTCGTGTGATTATAACAAAATACTTGCTTTCTCAATGGTAAGTCAAAAGAGTATAATAAATACCTATGATAAGTCACAAATACAATATGTAATATAAAAATATCATTGTTTTTGCTAACAAATATAGTGCGTCCCCAGATAAGTGAAACGACTCTTCCAAAAAAAAAAGATATAAATTCTAGATTTAAATTTTATTTTTTTGGAGTTTAGCCCTGCTTGGTCAACATAATATAATTTCGAAAAACTAAGTATGACTTAATTACAAAAAAACGTATCTTTTTGTAGGTAAAGTGTAATTTATGTGGCAAATACAACAAAAATTAATAGAATAAAATATTTAGAATCAAGACTAGGCCAACTATGGTTTTTAATTTTTTTGGTGTTTATTATTCCACAAATCAAAGAATTTTATTTTTAATAGTTTTTTTATTACAAATAAATAAAATAACACAAAAAAACTTAAAAAATTGCATTTTTTACAAATCTACAACAGAAAATTAAAAATCACAGTTGACCGATGACTTTGAAAATTGTTATAAGGGCCTAGATGCTGATTGTGAACAACTTAATAACTTTTTGAACATAAAGGCACTTTACAGAAAAATAGATTTTTTAAAATTTTAGGCTTACATGATTTTTCATAACTCAAATTATGTTAGAAATAGTTAGTTTTTAACTAAGCAAGGATGAACCCAAAAAATGAAAATTTAAAGCAAATTTTTGTTGCAAAATGTTTGTTTTTGTTTTTGTTGTACAAGAGTCGTTTCACCTATTCGGGGACATACTGTATACAGGGTGTGTAAGAACTCGCTCTCCAGAGAAAAATTTCACGTAAGATAAGATACCAGGAACATGGATAAAATATTTAAAAAAATTTATCTGTCAAAACATTTATTTTTTGAAATTTGACATTTTCTTACAGGGTGTAATAAAAACCACAAATAACATTGAACAGAGTTACAATTTAGGATACAGCTTCTTTGTTTTCTCTTCTAATGGCTTGTAGCAAAAAAACTTGGAACATTTTTTTTTCAACAGAAATAGAGTCAAAGTGCAAAATTTAAACTCTTATTATAACTTTGAAATTTTTATAGATAAAATTTTTCCATGTTCCTGGTATCTTTCCTTATATGGCATTTTTCTCTGGGGCGCGAGTTCTCCCTGTATTTTTAATATAATTTTAATATTTTTTTAATTTTTAAATATTCTTGATGCAACTCTTGCTAATAAAAAACACAAAATTACCTTCCCTAATTAATAAAAAAATAATATTAAAATGTCATTTTTAAAGAATTAAAATATCTATTTAAGAAAATAAATATTATTGCTGAAGTAAAATTCTTTTCTTTTCTAAAATCGTAATTATTTCAACGACGATTTCAATTAGTGAAAAGTTCCACTTTACGGACTATTTTGGATTAATTTACCGACTATTTCAATTAATTTACGTACGATTTCAAAAATAATAAGTTTTTTATTTGTAAAATGTAATTCCACGACAAGACGTTTGAAATAAATTGCAGGAAACAAAACATTTCAAACCTTATTTGTTAATAAAAAATGCTAAAATTGTAAATGTTTTCCCTTCCAAAAACGTTATTTGGGCACAACTAAAAAAATACTGCGACTACAAAACAATTCAAATTTTTTGGGTTATCAAAAACTGTTTTTGAAGCATATTATTTCTTGGAATTTTTTTTTCCTGTATACATCGTGTTTCAGAAATAGAAAAAATATTGGTGCTTTAAAAAGGTGTTGGTTAAGGCTTTGTAACCTTTTAAATTGTTTTTTTTTCACAGTCGATTGTGATTTAAAAAAAGTACCACTTTACGGACTATTTCGTTCTTTTTATAGACGATTTTAGAAAACAGGTATTTATTTTGTGTCTCTATTTATATTGCAACCAAAAAAAATAGAAGCAAATGACAACTCAAAAAAAATGCGTTTGATTGACAATTTTCATATTACTGTTTGTCAGTTTTGGCATTTTTACAAATCACACGATAAAAACTTTCAAATATAAACGGTTTTAGTCAAGTTGTGACATAAAAACTACAACAAAACCTTCCAAATATTTTACAAGAACAAAATTTTGTGTTTTATTTACTTATTTAAATTATTTACGCATTATACTTTGAAGATTTAAAAAAAAGTTAAAAAAAAAACAAAAGTATAAGTTTTGAACCTTATAAAAAAAATTCTGTCTACAGCAATTTCCTTACAGTGGAGAGTGAACAAAACAAAAATTTTATCACAGGCGTGCTTAAGTTTTTATAAATAAATGATAAAGCTGACGCTTGTGTACATATTTGTTAAGTGCGTTAAAAACCTGTTTTTTTTTCGCATTTAATAAAAAGTAGACATTTATAACAAATCATATTTACTGTGCACTATTTTAACTTAGTATCAGTAAATCGGTTTATTTTGCATAACACAAACTACAGTGCGATCAAAAAAGTCTTTCTATCAAGTAGGGGTCTTAGTTGAGGACGTAGTTGCATGGCAGTTCGTTTCCTGTTATAATCTACATAAAAAATATTTTGACATTTCTCATTTGTTATTATGACATTTTATCTTCCACAGACATACGTTTTAAATTTCTACGCTTGCTTGATAGACAGACTTTTTGATCGCACTGTATAATAGATTTTATAAATTCAATGACTGAAAAAAAATCAGTGTTTCAAGTACTTAACTTCTGACCACTACCATAACAATTAGCTCATTTATTAACCGTTCCTTTGATGATTAGATGAACCTTACAGTTATGTGAGTAAAACTATCAGATTTTTAACAAATTGAAAGAAAAAGTTAAACATTAAGTTTTCATTCAAAAAACTTAAAACAGCCTTTTAAGTATAGAAATGTTTGAAGAAAATCGTATTTCTTTTGAAATGCTTACTGTGTATTTTTGTTTATGTTGTCAATTGTATTTTCTGCTATTATGCTTCAAATGAGCCAAAAATAGCCCTCAACTGTGAACTTCAATTTTTTCTACGATTTTTACTGTTTGGGTAAAATACAGGCTGCGCCAGAACTCGCGCCCCAGAGAAAATTTCCAAGTAAGCTAAGATACCAGGAACATGAAAAAAATGTTTAAAAAATTCTATCTGTCAAAAAATTTTGACATTTATTTTTTGACATTTGACATTTTTTTATATCTACTTAATGATACTGATGTTCTTGTATAAGTTTTTTTACAATTATTTAGTAAAGGGACAAAAATTTTGCCAATAAAAGCCACAAATAACATTGAACAGAGTTACAATTTAGGATACAGCTTCGTTGTTTTCTCTTTTAATAGCCTATAACAAAAAAACTTGGAAAATTATTTTTTCAACAGAAATAAATAGAGTCAAAGTGCAAACTTTAAACCCTCATAACTTCGAAATTTTTATAGATAAAATTTTTTAAACATTTTTTTCATGTTCCTGGTATCTTACTTTATATGGCATTTTTCTCTGGGGTGCGAGTTCTGGCGCACTCTGTATAGTTGAAATTGTAAAATATTTCAGGAAGTAATAGTATGAACCAGAACAAAAAATGTTTTAATAAATATTTGTCCAATCTGCAATCTTCAAGAGAAGCTTCTAGTATAAATTCCAAAATTTTCACATTCGATATCTCGGAAAGCGTTACTTTGCGGAACCATGCTTATTAATTTTTTTTGTTTATTTTGGTCCATACTATTACCTAGTTAAATATTTTACAATCTTTTTTTAACACCCTGTACATCATCTATACAATGAATTGTTTTTGTAGGTAACATTTACTGACCAACAGCAATGGCGTCTTTATCAACTTTAATTAGTATTATACTAATTATCAGCGTTGGACAGAAAGTAGCGTCTGAAATGGCACTATACGAGTATAACACAGTTCTTGCAGTTGTTAACTTATCCAGTAAAGATATAATTAGTGCTACTATGTCGTCAATGGATCCATTTGACTGGCTTGGTGCTCGTCCTCTTTTCAATAGAGCAGAGATTCCTTCTTTTTCCATACAAAGAAAAACAGCACAAATAAATAAATTTGCTTCCCATTGTCCTTTTGAAATGACACTGACTTTTAGAGATGGAACTTCGGATAAATTTAGGATGCATCAAAAATATCCCTTCGATAAGTGTCCGGGTTTTAGACAGTTCTATGGTCCACATAAAATTTCATACTCTTTTTCCGGTAACGCAGTGGTTATAACAATCAAAGATTAATATTATTTTTCAGTCTGAACTAATTATTATTATTTAGACCTCAAATACATACTTCTTTCTATGTATGTGTTATTTGATTTGCATTATTATATCTTAATATTATTATAGAATCTTATAATAAAGAAGATTTTATTGTTTTACTCAGAGTCTATAAAAAATAAAAAAAAAACATTTTAACCTTATTTGCACAAGTTTTTTTTTCCTTCTTCAATTTTCTTACATGCAAAGATAAAAAAGTCTTGGTTTAGTTGGAATTACCACATGTAGAGAATTTTAATGAAAGAATTTGGTAGTTCCGGTTTTTGATTTAATTTGAAAACATACAGGGTGCGTCAGATTAGAAAAATCCCATATAATCCACCAGGAACATGGAAAAAATTCTATCTAGAAAAATTTCGAAGTTATGAGAGTTTAAATTTTGCGCTTTGACTCTATTTATTTCTGTAGGAAAAATTATTTTTCAAGTTTTTTGCTACGGGCTATTAGGAGAGGAAACAAGGAAGCTGTATCCTAAATTGTAACTCTAATGTTATTTGTGGATTTTATTGTCAAAAGTTTTGTATCTTTATTAAGTAATTATAAAAAATATATAAAAGATCATCAATATCATTAAATAGACATAAAAAATGTCAAATGTCAAAAAGTAATTGCCAAAATTTTTTAACACACCCTGTATAGTCTTTAAACGGCAGGAAAAAATATCTAGGAGGATTTAGAGACAAAAACACAAAATAAATTGCACAGTTTTTGAAAATTTCGAGACAAGCAAAAGTCAGAAAAAGAATCGTTTTTTTGCCCTCAAAAATGAACAGTTTTGAACCTCATATGAAAATGTTTCTGTCTACAGCAATTTCCTTACAGTGAAGAGTGAACAAAAATAAAAATTTTATCACAAGCGTGCTTAAGTTTTTATAAATAAATTATAAAGCTGACGCATGTGTATATATTTGTTAAGTGCGTCAAGAATATGTTTTTAATTAAAAAAGTAGACATTTATAACAAATCATATTTATTGTGCACTATTTTTATATACAAAGGGTCCTTGTCTTCACAGTCTACAATTTAACATTTTATCATAAACTTAGTACAGTGAATCGGTTTATTTTGCATAACACAAACTACAGGGTGTTTCGTTTTTATTGTCACAAATTTAAACATGAGATAGATATTTAAGACTAAAATTTCCTATGAACATGTTTCGAAAAATGATACGCAATAGGTTTTTTCCAATATTTCTGAAACGAAACCACTTTATATAATATTACAAAATTTGGTATAGATGATAACTTTTATACACCTAAACGAATTCAAAGATAAAATGTTGAAATTTTTAATTAAGGGCTTCCGAAACTGAGTAGGTTTAGGGTAAAAAGTACTACTTATTTCATCAACAAAATTCGAAATTTCATAGTTTTTCATAAAAAAGATGTTGCGTTTTTCCACTTACCGATTTTGAGTAAAATCAGTTTACAATTTATGTTACAGACCATAAACAGCATAAAAATATAAAATAAAATTAGGACGCCCCTGATTAAACATTTTGACATTTATCTTGGAATTCGTTTAGGTGTATAAAGGTTATCTAATTTTGTAGTTTTATCTATCCTGAAATATTAGAAAAAAACATTTAAAAACGTACCCGTACCCCTTTTGAGGGGTGTAGCTCCCTTACATAACTTTTTTTTAAATTTATAACAATAAAAAGGGAACACCCTGTACAATAGATTTTATAAATCCAATGACTGAAAAAAATTCAGTGTTTAACAATTAGCTCATTTATTAACCATTCCTTTGATGATTAAATGAACCTTACAGATATGTGAGTTAAACTATCAGATTTTTAACAAATTGGAAGATTTTACTTAAAAAAAATAAAAACATTAGGTTTTCAAGAATTTAAAACAGCCTTTTAAATGTACAAATGCATGAAGATTATTTTCACATTTGTAAAATTCGTCCTAAAATCGTATTGCTTTCGAAATGTTTATTGTTTATTTTTGTTTATGTCGATATATTGATTAACACTGATACAAAAATGATAATAAACACTTCCTCCGGTTTACCTGAAACAGAATAATTGTTTTAGAAAACGAATTTTAACTGAAAATCTGGGTTATTGTTTTGTCATATATAGGGTGTCTAAAAAAAAGCCTAAAGATTTCGGGGGGTGGTTTTTTGGGTCAATATAGGAAAAAAGTTCCTGTGGACTTATGCCCGGAAATGCTTCCTAAGCGAGGTTAAGCCCTTAAAAAATGATGAGCACATGTTTTTTTTTTCAGTATTGTAATAACTTTTTAGAAAAATTTTGGTTTTGGAAACGTTGCTCGAGAATTTTTCCGTCAGAATACGACATTTCGTTGGAAAAATCTCACTTCTGTTATTTCTTTTTCTATGTATAAGGTTAAGTTACCGCGCTAGCTTTCTTAGGAGGCGTTTCCGGACATATGTCCATAAGAAGTTTTTTTCTTTCTTGACCTAAGGAAATCATCTCTCTATATCAATCAATATTTTTTTCCGGACACCCTGTATAAATTACCTACCAATAGCGCAGCTGCTGTTGGTTTTGTCGGTTTTGGCAGTATAAGTCTCCACTTCGTCCAGAAACTGGTAAGTTGCGTTGAAACCGGTTCCATCGAGACGATCATTGGATCGAAACGTGACTCGAAAAAATTTTCGATCGGATTCGATACTAAACTCCTTTAATTGCCCACAATGTCGCGAGTATTTTCGATCACGAGTCATAAAGTTGGAAAACTCGACATAATCACTGGCCGAAATCGCCTCACAGCTGAAAAAATTGAATTTACTTAATTTATACAAAAAATAAATAAATAGTATATCACACACCAAAGCGTAAATTGTTTATATTTGTCGAGAGATTAGAAAGTTAACTTTGCACCGAGGTTTGAATACAACTTTATTCACAAAAGTGGGTAGGTAGGCAGGGCCGTAACCAGGATTTTATTTCAGGAGGGGTTTCTTGTTGGTCCATGAAAATGAAATGAAAGAAGGCGGATAAAAAGCAAACATCTCTAAGTACACGTTTTTATTTTAAATTAAAATAAGAGATCCTAATTAAACATAAAAAAATACAAATTAACTCACAAAATAACAAAAAATAAAATATTTTTTTAATACTTTTTATTGTTACAAATTTAAACAGAAGATAGAATATTCATTTCTAAAACAAACATTTTCTATGAACATATATCGAAAAATGCTACGCAAAGGGTGCGTCTTTTAATAGTTTTTTTCCATATTTCCGAAATCATTTTTGAAAAAAAATTCAAAGTTTTGTACAGATGATAACTTTTATATACCTAAACAAGTACAAAAATAAAATGTTGAAATTTTTAATTAGGGGCTTCCTAAACAAGATGAGATTAGGGTAAAAATTTACTCTAACTATATTGCCTGTGGTTTCTTGCCACTTTCAGCAACAAAATTTCATAATTTTTCATAAAGAAAGGTTTTTTGTGTTTTTTCGATACAATTTACGGATTTTTAGTAAAAATCGGTTTAAAAATTTATGTTACAGACCATAAACAGCATAAAAATAAAAAATTAAAATTGTTTTACCGTTTAGGACGCCCCTGATTAAAAATTTTGTTATTTGGCATTTGTTTAGGTGTACATACCGGGTGGGGCATCCGTTACGCCCAAAAAGAAAATCCCCACTTCTAATTTAATAAAATTGTTGAATTTTTTCACACTTACCTGGGCATTAGTAAGGTACATTCTCTAATTTTTTGGTAATTTTTCATTCACAAACAAAGCCAAAAATAAAAAGTAATTTTCTCCCAAATAATTTAATTCTAATTTTTATTCTGTCCCACGCAGATTCACTTCTTATAATTGTTTACAAAATCAGAACAAAAAAACCAATTAGATTTTGAATTAAACGCAATTTTCCATCTTAACTTTGAAAATCATTTTTATTTATGACCTGCTACTTGTGCCATCGTAAATTTAGGTGACAATGGGGAACTGCAGTTTGGGTAAGATTCCAAAGTTTACAACAAAAAGACCTTTTAAAGGTCGGCTAGCAGTAAATGATTTTTTTGTTGGCAAATTATACCATTTTGTCATAAATCACGGTCTGGATTATGTTTAAATAAAAAAGGGATTATTTGGATAACCAAGTCAAAATTTGAAATTGTGATATCAAATTTTGATGCGCTGACAGGTACAGATTCATTTAGTGTAAAAATTTTATAGGTAAATTAACAGAAAGTATTCATAAAACACACAAAACTGTTACGGACTCAATTATTATCCAAAAAAAATAGAAAAATTATCAAATTATACCCTATCAATAATTAGTTAGGTATATGAAATATTGCCAGTTTTAATTAATTTGAAATCGCGATTTATCAAGTGCTCGTAACCGATGCCCCACCCTGTATAAAGGTACCAAATTTTGTAATTTTATCTATTCTGAAATATTAGGAAAAAACTCTTTCAAAAACGTACTTTTTTTAGGAGGTGTAGCTCCCTTTTCATAGCATTTTTCGAAACACTTTTGTCTTAGAATTAAATATTCCATCAAGTATTTAAATTTCTACCTAACAATAAAAATGAAACACTGTATAATTAACACATGAAAAATTAATTCACAAAAATTTAAAATTAACTCACTAAAATAACAAAAAAAAGGTTGAACCTCCTAATCCCCTCTTTGGGTACAGCCCTGTAGGTAGGTAATAGAAAGTCAGTAATGAGTTACTTACGGTAACACTCCTTCAACGTCGAAGTAGTTGAAGTGCAAGTGCACTTTTTCCTTGATATTTCCGTGGAAAAAGTAGTGACATTCAGTGTCTCTCGGGTACAAACCGGGATAATTGGGGCTGTAGAAAAATCCATTTTTAGATTCATTACTATTAAATACGAAGGCACATGGGTAATCCGACAATTGCGTGCCGGTTTTAATACCAAAATCTGGAATGAAATAATTCATGAGATTAGAAATGAGACTTGAGTCTTGTGGAATATTTACTTTCTGTAAAACTGTAAGTCGCTTTAAAGCCTCTTGAGTATCGCGACGCGAAAAGACTTTGAAATTCTAGCTTTAGTCTAGGACCATTGGACATGACAGGTTTCGGCAATGTGTTGCCGCAAAAACTGTCGATTTTTTCCATTCTACCGTCTATGTGGACGAAGGCCATCAGGGAATCCTGGTTGTCGCACCTAGAAAAGGGGCCAAGACCCGTTATTTCACTCATAAAAGAGGAAACTTACAACAAAATTAAATTATTCAAGAGTTGTCGTACCCAAATGGGCTCTTTAAAACTCGATTTTTTGAATAATTGAGACACGTGCTAAAAAAAGATTGTAAAATATTTAAGGAGGTAATAGTCTGAACTAAAACAAACAAAAAAGTCTTAGAAAACATGGATCTGCAAAGTAACGGAACGGCGTGAAAATTTTTAGAATTTTTACTAGAAGTTTAGAAAAATGAATAATTTATTACCTACATGAGTTTTCGTTTTTTTTAAATTTCTTTAATTGATAAATAAAAGTCAAATTAGTTGTTCCAATAAAAAAACAAGTAAATACGCACATTTAAAAAAACTTTAAAATATACAGGGTAATGTCTTAATATTGCAAAAAATTGCAATTATATACTCTACATCAAAAAAAAAAAACAACACTAATAAACAAATTAAAATAAAAATGTCCAGTGACGTGCTCTACGTAAATTTTATCATACTGTATAATCTGCATGAAGATTATTTTTACATTTGTAAAACAAACAAAAAAGCCCTAATGAACATGAGTCCGCAAAGTAACGATGTAAAAATTTTTAGAATTTTTACTAGAAGTTTCAAAAAATGAATAATTTATTACCTATTACCTCCTAAAATATTTTACAATTCTTTTTAACATCCTGTATGTATAAAAAATCTCACAAATACATGAGTTTTCGTTTTTTTTTTTAATTTTTTGAATTGATTAATAAAAGTCAAATTAATTGTTCCAATAAAAAAATAAGTAAATACGCACATTAAAAAAAACTTTAAAATATACAGGATAATGTCTTAATATTGCAAAAAATTACAATCATATACTCTACATAAAAAAAAACAACACTAATTAACAAAATAAAATTAAAATGTCCAGTGACGTGCTCTAGGTAAATTTTATCATACTGTATAATCGTAATGAAGCTTCATAGGAATATCGTTGAATTGAGAAAACACCCTGTATACAGGCTTTTTTGGCTAAACCATTGTAAGTTCTGACAGTGTACTTAAAAATTTGCTTATAGCCATAATAAATTAAGTTCTGCTCAATAAAAATATTTTCAAGATGGCGGCACTTCCGGTCATACCGGAAATGAGTCTCAGTTTTGGATTACTCAAGTAAAGTCAAACTCAAGAAGCCTTTCCTATACTTAAGTTTAATTGTTTACAAAATATTGCGATTTTTTTGAAAATTTTTAGATTTGCACCTTTATTTTTAAAAATCGATAATTGTCATTTTTTATTATTTTGAAATCGTATTTGGGCATATAAAAAAGAAAGGTTACATTTTTTCTTTAGTGTATTCTTCATTGAAAAAATAATTAACAATGGATAAAATTGAAGGTTATGTTTGGGAAACTCAATTTTTTTTAATAAAATGCCTTATTTTTACTAAATGAAAGTGAATTTAATTCTGCATCGATCTGTATATTTATATTTAATGGTTTTTAAGTTATCTTGACTTCTTTACAATACAAGAAATTTATTATTATATACAGTTATTTTCACATAGTTTGTCATGGAATAATTTTTTTTACAAATGTGTTAAATATACTCGTAATTTAAATTCATTTAATCTAAATTTAAGTAATTTTGATTTTCATTTTTTTTTAATTTTCATGGCAATTTCTGTTGATCTAGCTAAGGCTAATGAATTTTCCGAAATATCAAAAAAAAGTTAATACAATTTGAAAACTATTAAACATAGGTGCCGTAAATGTTACTACAGATTAAAGTAGAATTAAATTAAACAAAAAAATGGGATGTTTTCGGAAAATTAAGTTATGGGTAGGTATTTGAATTTCCGCAAATATGACCCCAAATTTTGTGGATTTGTTATTAATTTTTTTAAATTATAAATCCACCAAAAGAAAAATTAAACCTTTTTCTTTTAAATGCCCAAATACGGTTTCAAAATTTAAAGTTATTGATTTTCGAAGAGAAAATTTTTCAAAAAAATAAAAAAACATTAAAAACAGCTGGACTTAGGTCTAGGAAAGGTCAATATAACATTTATAGAAAAACTCGAGGAATCTAAAAACGCTATAAAAACATAGCTTTCTACTTAAAATAACAAAGTTGATGCCCCGTTCTGGTATAACCGGAAGTGCCACCATCTTGAAAATATTTTCATAGAGCAGCAACCGATTATGACTATATACAATTTTATAGATAAATAACACTGTTAGAACTCAGAATACTTCTAATGTGCGATTTATTCGGAACATTCTGTATACAGGGTGTTTTCCTAATACTGCAAAAAATTGCAACTACATGTTCTACGTCGAAAAATAACACTAATTTTTCAAGTGAACCATAGTCCTATAAAGCTTCGTTACGGATATACAGGGTGATAAAGTTATATGATAAAATTTTGTGAGCAATTGAAAGCGTTATTTTTATGTGGAAAAAATTGCTACTCTTATACTCTTACTTCAAGTTTAAGAATTTAATACGTCAGAATTTATGAATAAACATCACGAGATTTGTGTTTACCTCCAGAAAGTGATTTTATTTTGCATTCCAACCGTAAGAAGAGCAATTTATTCATTATTTCGCCGTGTATCTCTGCAGTCAAGTTAACTTGATTTGAAACTTTACGTTCAGTTAAATTGTGTTTCGTTTATTTCAATTAACCCACTTTTCCAACATTAATAATCGTTTAGCTTACAATGATTATGTTTTTTTTTGTGTGAAATACTCACTCAGTCGAGTCGTCCGTGGAGCGATACAAATTGAAATCTTGGAAGACGATTTGGACCCTTTCTTTTCCTCGTCCTTGAAACTCGTATCTACACGTCGTCCGTGATGGATAGGGCGCAGGATATGAAGGACTTACTATCGTACCGTTTTTATTCGTATCGCTATTTATCACTACATCACAACTGGATCCTACAATAATAAATTGAGCTTTCAGAGATTGCTAATGTTGCTACAGCCACAAATCTGCAGATTTTCCGCTCGTTTTCTTTATTTACTTATTGATGATCAGCGAACAAAATCTATTATTTTTCTCCTTTGTTGCCATATTTTTTTATTGCCGGGAAATGTTCTGCAAATTGTGGAAAACTGGGTGCTTTTACGCTAAACTAAAATTCTAAAATTGTCAGATTCGGTTAGAATTTACGTACGAGGTTTCTTCATAAAGTGGATGGACTTAAATCTTATTACAAGTAAAAACAAAATTCTACTTTGTTTTTTATACAGATGTTCTCTGTTTTAAAATGAAAATAAGAAAACTGAAAAAAAAAATGTGATAAACACTACAGGGTGAATATAAAGTATGAAACAAAGCGTTTTTTTAATCATTTGTCTTTAGAAAATAATAGTTAATATGAATTAAAATAATATAAAAAATGTGATCGTATTTTGAGAACAAAATTTCGTTTTGTTTTTGACCGTTTTTTTTTGCTAAAATTGCAATTTATGTAATTTTATTTAAATTAAATACAGGGTGCGCCAGAACTCGCGCCCCAGAGACAAATTTTAAGTAAGGTAAGATTCCAGTAACATGGAAAAATGTTTAAAAAATTCTATCTGTCAAAAAATTTTGACAATTATTTTTTGAAATTTGACATTTTTTTATGTCTACTTGTTGATACTGATGATCTTGTATATGTTTTTTTACAATTATCTAGTAAAGGTACAAAAATTTTGCCAATAAAAGCCACAAATAACATTAAACAGAGTTACAATTTAGGATACAGCTTCCTTGTTTCCTTTTTTAATTGCCTATAGCAAAAAAACTTGGAAAAATATTTGTTCAATAGAAATAAATAGAGTCAAAGTGCAAAATTTAAACCTTCATAACTTCGAAATTTTTATAGATAAAATTTTTTTAACATCTTTTCCGTGTTCTTGGTACCTTACCTAAATGGCATTTTTCTCTGGGGCGCGAGTTCTGGTGCAGCCTGTATAGATAGTTGTAAAGTTTAGATCATAACCTTCGTGAGAAAACTGGTTTTATAATGGGTTGCCATTAAAAAAAAATAAAAATTTTGTACAACTCAAAAACAAAATAAAATTTCGAAAAATTTTATTCTCGATAAAACATTTTTATAGTACTTTATCATTCATCATTTAGTTTTTCCAAAAAAATAAATAGTTTAAGGAAAAAACGTTTGGTTCCATACTTTTTATTCAACTACTAAAACTGGTAACTAGAATTAAAAATTTATTTGAACAAGGGCCTTCGGTCATGTTGCGAGGTCGACTATTTTTAGGAAAGGATTTGCAGTCATAGAAAAATCAGAATTTTTTGTGATAATAAAAAATAAAAATAGAATATAAACTAGATTATTATGCTATTATGAGAGTTGGAAAAACAAAAATAATATTAAAGAAATCAAATCTAGCAAAGATTTATTGACATTGGGAAACTCAAAATTCTAGTTATGTATTTTTAAAGATGTTTTCTGCTTTATTATAAACAGAAACAAAAATAGAAAAAAGTTACTATAAATGAGTAAAACACTAGAACTAGTAAGTCGAACAAAAAATTTATTTGAAATAGGATCCTCGGCCATGTTGCGAGGTCAGTTAACTAGATTAAGCTATTCTTATTTAAGTTGGAAAAACAAAAATATTATAAAGCAAATAAAGTACAGTTTCATTTTGGAACTAAACAAAAACAGAAATTACTTTTCCAAAAAATCACTCTCAGTTTGACTCTATAAAACTCACAGAGTAATAAATCAGGCAAATATGGTGGTTTGGGACACACTGTATTATTTTTAGGCAACAAAAAGCCAAATTACAAAAGAATTTTTAATCAAAGTTGAATAAATTGTATTTTTTTGAGGACCCATTCACCGTTTTTATTGATCACACCTCGTATTTCTATGGGTTACGAGGAGATGTATCTATAGAGTAGGAAACAACAGAATTTTCCACTCGCTTGCTTGATGGAAGTAGAATAAATCTGCACAACAATTAAACTTTTAAGGACTTTTTAAATTGATATTTAATATACTATTAAAGTTTACAGTTTTAAAACTTGTGATAAGAAATAAAACGCAGTTACACTTCTTCACACTTTTTCCATTTTTTCTGGTTTTGTGACGATATCAGATTCTTTTTTCAAACTAAAATTCAGTTCATATACCGCGAAAAATTTCAGTCACATATTCTATATCAAAAAGTAACACTAAAATGTCAAATAAAGGATAGTCTTATGAAGCCTCGTTGCCGATATACAGCGTTATAAAGTTTCATGATAAAAATTAATAGTATATTATGGTATTAAGAGTAAAAGTGATAAACTCACTTTTACTTTAAAAAACACGTACTATTTTGTGCGCAAACGTATTCAGATTGAGAGAAAAAGGCAACACTCTAATTAGCAAGTAAATGAACAAAATACTTAAGACGCTTTGCAAGTAGTGAAATCATTACAACGTTTATAAACAAACATCACGCGACAGTATCGAAATTTGTGTTGAGATTTTTAATTTATTAATTTAACTAGTGCAGTTAGTAGTGCAAAGTGCTGATGATCCTACAATGTACCTCTTCAGAAATTCCGCAAAAGAAACAAAAAGGAACAACATTGGTAAATGTTAATAATGTCATAATAAAAGTACAAACGCCTAGGCGCAAAAATAGAATTTTTACTCCATGGATGAAAAATACTTGTGACATTTAGTCAAAAAAGTGGTCACTTTGAAGGGCTATTGAAAACAGTTATTTTCTGACAATTACCTTATTTGTACTCTGGATATTTTTGATTTGTATTTTTATTTTTTATTAGCAATCTAAGAAACACCATGTGTAATTTTCGAATTAAGAAAAACTTGTTGCAAAATACGATATTTTTGGTTTCTACAGGAGTAATAGTACACATTATTATTGCAAAAAATTTTAGAAAAACTTAACTCTAAGTAATAAAACTTAAAAACTTTTAGTAAAAACTGAATCTAAACCGGACTAGTTTCAGGGGTTAGAAGGACATTTGCCCCAGAGGGAGGCCAAAACCCCAGATATTTCAAAGTTAAAGTAACTAGAAGTTCTGAATTTAATGTGTTTATAGATAAGTTGTAAAATTAAATGTATAGATTAATAAGAAGGCACAAAATTTTGTCAAAGGTCCAAAAATTGATGTTTATTAGCTCTACTTTGGAAGAAAGTAATGATTTTTCTCTCTTGTCTGCTTCGATCTTTTTTAATTTTTTTTAAATAATCTAAGTTATGGAAATCGATTGTTGGGTTTCTAGTTTGGTTTTAATTTTTTTGTTTAATAAACACTCTGTGTAAGATTTATTGCGATGTATGCACCGCAGAATTAGCTTTAATGAGTTACAGCATGTAATAGTTCCAGTTCTCTTTAGAAATCAGCGTAATTAGTGGCGACCGTGATTTATGATTCTCTAACAAGTGCACATAATACTGCAAGCTCCAAACCAAACAAAACTAATTTCCATTAAAACTTTAATCAAGAAAATTAACCAAATCAAGAAAAATATGGCGCATAATATTTCCATTCATAACATGGACGTGTAAAATGCACTCAACTTTTTCCGTAACATGAAACTGCTCATAAAAAATTTCCAGAAAGATTATTTATAAACATGGACATCATGAATATTAAGTGGATCTGTCTACATAAATTATTTTCCATACTTCGGTCTGAGGATAATACATGACAATTTTATGCAAATATTATAAAACTTCACCCTTCCAAGATTTACGATGAACAATTTATGCTGATGTGTGGAGACACATTGAATAGTAAAAAATTAAACCACAAAAAATTTCAAACAACAAAATTATTAAAAAAAGTGTAAACTGCTTTTAAGATGGTCTCTTGAGAGGTTTAGTCAGTGTTTTAACAACTTTAGCACGAAATTTCATCTTCCTGAAAACTTCCTTATTTCAGATTTTTTATTCAGTTATACGACATCCTGCGTAAAAGATGTTTTATTTATATTTACTTGTTTGGCTCACTTTTAAGAAAACCAAAATTATCAATTTAATATTTGTAAAGGATTTTTTCGATTTGAAATGTTCTGTAACCCACATCACCGTCCAATGATTAAATAATTCTTATTTTAAATGAATAATTTATTACTTGCAAACAATGATGGACATTGGATTTACTCATACTATCATTGAGTATAATGAGAGTGACAAGGGATATACCTTCAAATCGTGACGGCTAATCGATAATTATTTCACACATCAAGATTGTTTTGTGCAAAACAAAAATTGTGACAGTGAAAAAATGTGATTGGTATTTAAATTGTGTTGATTTGTAAACATTTTCAACTTTTGAATTTCTCTTCATATTAATTTTTCAACGTCAATTTTGGTGAATCTAAAATACTAAAAAACTAAAATATAGATATTTTGAAATTGTGAAATACTGAAATATTAAACTATTTATTTTTTGGAAAAACTAATTATTGAAGAATGATAAAGTGATGTTTTATCAGGATAACATTTTTCGATATTTTTCTTTGTTTTTGAGTTCTACTACGTTTTTATTATTTTAAATGGCAACTCACTATAAAACCATTTATCTCATGAATAAGGTTATGATCTAAGGAGTACGTACAACTGTCTATTTTATATTTAAATTTTTCAAAACAATTTTTTACATAAATTTAAATTTTGACAAAAAAAAACGCATAACTCAAAAACAAAACAAAATTTCGGTCTCAAAATATAATCACATCTTTTATATTACTTTAATTTATTATAATTATTATTTTCTGGAGGCAAATGATTAAAAAAAAAACCACTTGGTTCCATATTTTATAATTAAATTATTGTTTTTGAATACTTTGTTTATTTTTTTCTCTTTATAAATACAAAGTTTTAACATTTTACTATGAAAGTTGGAGTCCTAGAAGAGTTAGTAAGTTCCAAAGTTCATCTCTCTCACATTTACCCTACTAATTTTACTATAAAGCAATTAAAAGTTGAAATTGAAAAACAAAAAAAAGTCAA
The DNA here is from genome assembly GCF_015345945.1 of Tribolium madens. Lineage (NCBI taxonomy): Eukaryota > Metazoa > Arthropoda > Insecta > Coleoptera > Tenebrionidae > Tribolium > Tribolium madens. The sequence continues at coordinate 5,817,067 of NW_025401050.1, read as the reverse complement.
GAGAAATAAAAGAAAATCATGAGGAAATTAAAAGAAATCATATTGTTGCTAGTAAATTAGAGAAAATCTTAAAGAAATCAAGAAAACTCATGAGAAAATCAAAAAAAAATTAGAAAAAATCGGAAGAAGTCAGAGAAAATCGTAAAGATATCATAAAAAGCGTTAGACTTCAGGAAAAATCAGGGGAAACAAGAAAATCAAAGGAAATCATTTTATTTATTGGTAAGTTAGAGGAAATTTTGACAAAATCAGAGGAATTTAGGACAAATAAGAGGAGACGGAAAAATTCGAGGAAATCAAAAACCATAAAAAATATTATAAATTAAAGGAAACGTTGATGAAATCAAAATACATTAGAGATAAACCGAGAAAATCAATTATTTATTAACAAATTATGAAAATTCTTGAAAAAATTAAGGAAAATTATGAGAAAATTAGTAAAATATTACTTTTTTTCTGGGGGCAAATGATTTAAAAAAGAATCGCTTGGTTCCATATTTTATATTCACCCTGTATAAATAATTCTTTGACTTGTTTTATTAGGACAATAAATAAATAATAAATAGAGTTTGTCACGAAATTGTTATTTTGTATTTCATAAATACCAATAGTATAGATTTAACATGCGTAACACGTAAATTGTAGAATAGATCTGATTAATTCTCTTGGGACTTAAGGAATCCTTGATGATACTGATAATACAGTAGTAACAAGTTCAGTAACAAAGCACTCTATATTAAGATTAATATACAAGGTGTTCATTAAAGAACGTACCAAGCGTTGACATATTGAAAAAAAATCTTGTTTCAAAATCCGTTTTAACATAATTACGAGTATATTATTCTTGTTTATAAAAGTTACAGGACGTTTTCTAAAGCACTCATATATTAATCAATATCTGAAATATCCTAAAAAAACGTCATATAATCTAGAAAAAATCAATAAATAAATGCAAAAAATAGTCCTAAATTGTTGACATAAAAAATTACTGATTTTGTTTGAATTTGAACACTTTGTATTATTGATGAAATTTATCTGTAAGCGGCAACATTTCACCTACCCTTACAAACTGAAATCTATTCAGCGAAAATTTTACACTAAGATTAATATCTCTGCACACTGCTTCAGGTTGTGTGAAATCTGAAATTTATTGTCATGATAGGAGAAAATCGTTTTGCTCTTCACAAATTTGATAACATTTGATTAGTAGAAATTTCTCGCATGCAAATTTTGATAATGCTTGCATAAATGCATAATTTAAATATTCTGCAGGCTCACTACAGTAATGCAGCATAACTCGTGCCCCAGAGAAAAATGCCATTTATGATAAAATATCAGAAACTTGAAAAAAACGTCTTATCTATAGTTTGTAGGTTTTATGTTTGTTTTAATAAATATCTAGTAAAAAAATAATCGTTTTTCCAAAAATGCAGGAGCAGCCTAGCTATCCCGGCGCATCCACCAAAATTGGTGTAAAATTTAAGACACAAACTAATCATTTGCGCCTTTCAATATTCGTCGAGATAATGAAATAAGTCTTCTAACGGACTCTGATTCTCGTGATAAACGATTTGCGCAGTAATCTGTGCAGAGAGATAGAACAAATCAATGAGAAATGTTTTAGTGGTTTGATGAATTACTAAAATTACAGCAAGGTGATTAAGTTTGTTCAAATGTAGAGCAATATCTTGCAAATTGGTAAAGTTTGGTCTCAAAACCCAATTATGCACCAACTAAATTCGCAACTGGTGTTGTCCGAGGAAAACCGCAACTCCTGACCGACCTTTTCCAACAACGAGACACATACGAAAAGCGTTAATTAAATTTTATCCGCACATGTCACAAAAGTGACCACTTTTATGACTAAAAACCCTATTTTTGCACCTAAGAGTTTTTACTTTTACGTTATTTGTTTTTTTCGGTGCTTCAGCAAAATCTGGAGTGGTATATTGTAGATTGTCATCATTCGACATTTTGCACTACTAACTGCACTAGTTAAACTCATATATACGTTCGAAAATATCAACCTAATCCCTGATATTGACGCGTAATGTTTGTTTAAAGCGTTTCTATGATTTTATTAGGTATTTGCAAAGCGTCCTGATTATTTTGTTCGCTTACTTGCTAATTAAGTGTTGCTTTTTACTCTCGAGCTGAATACGTTTACGGATTTGACAACACTATATTATGTTAGTCGGAGTAAAAGTGAGCTGAATTATTTGCCTCACTACGTTCGACAAACTTTTACTCTCAATAACATAATATAGTATTGTCAAAGCGATCAATAACCAATATTAATAAAAAAATCGAAAACATAAAAAAAGAGACAAAGCCGTCACGAAATAAAATAAAATTTGATCAAGAGTCATCTTTCTATGAGATTAGTGAAGAGAGGGCTTCGGAAGTGGAAGCCCCAGGTGTACAAATCGCAGTTCGAGTATCACTTTGGTGATTCTACAATTTGATTATCGTCTCTTGGCAACGTTTTCTCTCTCGATTCGATATCAAAGGTTAAGGTGGCCAATCATTATAGAATGTCCTCGAAGGTGGTGTTAATAGTCACTTAGAGTTGTTAGAGATTAATGCTTTGAAGTCTGTTTTGTCAATTTTCACTCACTCTGTTTAATTAATGTCTCTAAATCAACACTGATTTTGAGGAAATGTTAGACCAATTAACCTAAGGAAGGCAACTAATGATTTGGCGCTTTCAATGCGAAATTTGGAAATGAGATTTACCACAATGAATAATTGTCAATAAAATTTAAATCTTTAAAGTTGTTTTTTAACATTGGCATCACTAGTAAATTGATTCAGAAATGTGTAGTTTTAATAAAGACAGCTCTTCTCTCACTTGTAATAAAAATAAAATACAAAACAATACAATGAAAAGTACTGAAAGCATTTTCATTTTTTTTTGTTTTTTATTTTTTAAATTCTGTTTTGAGCTCAGCTTGTTTTCTCCACGATTGTAGTTGTATTATCGGTCATCGTACGATTATAGTGTTATGTAAATATAGGTAAAAAGTTTGAAATAAAGGTTTTTTTATTTTTAAATTCTGAATTTTTTGACGAAATTAAATTCTATTTAGATAGTTGTAATTCTTAAATAGTGAAATTTTCTTTTGATAAATTGTAA
>NW_025401050.1:5810462-5812826 GCF_015345945.1 Tribolium madens | reverse complement strand
TTCTTAAACAAATCATTTTTTGAGAACTATTTATGTTACGCATTCTTTGACACCAGACTTAAATCTTAATTAAGAATTACGTCGTATATTAACTAAACACATGCTCTAGTTCATTTTTTGAGACTTAAATCTTTTAAAAAATATCTCATAGCGAATGGAAAATGAAAATTGCTTTCGCTTTGATTTTAATGAATTTCTGTAAAAAAACAAATCAATTCTCTTTTTAATCAATAGAAAGGGAAAAAAATTCTCAAAGAATCAATAGTTATTTTGTGTGCAAGCAAGTTAAATCGCATTTGAAAATATTATTTGTTATTTAGTTAACATTAAACTTGCAATTTGCTAATTTATCAAACTGTATAGTTGCATATAAGACGATTTAAATTTGCCTGAAGGAAAACTCTTATTCTGAAACGAAATCCTTTGAGATGCGTCTTAGTTCCCTTTGTACTGCATTGCGACATTATGTTATATCTAGTGTGCTTTAAAATTCTCTCAGGAGTTTAATGAGCACTATTTTATTCCTCTTTTCGACTAGGAGTACTAAAATTTACAAAAATTTTCAGGAAATTACATTAAATTATTTATGAGTTTTTCTGTCCTAGATTCTTGGTGTGTTTAAATCTCTGAAGGTGTGTGCAACGCAATTTAGTTCCAGAGGGAAATGCTTCTCTCGTAAATGCGTATCTTGGCGTCTTTGTGTAAATTATCACTGGAAAACTTCTTTTGTACGACGTGTCCAGCTACACGGTAACCGTTAAACTTGTATGAGGTTTATTTCGACGTGAATTGCGGTCAAGAAAATCTTATCATGTTTGATATTTTTTCATTTAAAAAAAGTGTGAAGTCAATCAGATCCATCTTGCCTAAGTTTTGTCCTCAAATATTCCCAAAAGTATTTTTTTTAATTAAAAATTACTTAAAGATCTTCATAAACTGAGGAAAGATATAAAAAGTCCTAACAAGATTTTAAAAATCATTAGAACAAAAACAAAAACAAAAAAAACTTAAAAACTCAAAACTATACTAAAATTGTTGTTATAAAGATGTTATTCTTCGGAACAAGTTTCATTTTCTCAAAAACTAACTAAAATTGATGAAAAATTGTTGAGATAAGAAACTAGAAAAATTCGAACATAAAATATTTTATCCGCAAAAATTACAAAAGTGACCACTTTTATGACTAGTAAAAGTTATGAAGTAAAAATTCTATTTTTGCACTTAAGCGTTTTTTACCATGACTCTTGTCTCTTTTGTTGCTTTAGCAATTTCTATAGAAATACATTGTAGATTATTAGCATTCGATATTTGGTCCTACTAACTGCACTAGTTAAATAAAAAAACACTTAAAAATCTCAACACAAACTCTGGTACTGCTTTACGATTTTACTACTTGCAAAGATGATTGTTTTGTTGATTTACTTGTTAATTATAGTGTGTTATTCGGTGTAAAAGTGAGTTTACATGGTTCAACTGAATTATTTGCCTCAATATAGTATACTATTGAGAATTTCTTCTTTATTTTTTGTAAAATAAAAATGTATAAAAATTTACATACGAGCTTTGAATAATACAAGTAAAAAAAGTAAACTGGGGCGTTGGGGGAACTTATGTTTTCCTCAATCACTAAGTCACTCCTAAAACCAGCCATTAAAGCGTCTGTATCAATTTGTTATGTGCTACAACATCCCTTGAATTTCAACTTTTTGCCTTAATTTATCTGCCAGCATAATGTTTCTATCAATTTTTCACCAGCGGACGTTTTTTGCGATAAATGCAAATGTTTGAAGTTGTACTTTTTTATTTGTGTTATGGGTTTTATTCATAGAACAAAAATCCACATTCGTAGTGAATAATTTTCTAAAAAAACTTAACATGTCATTTCATTAGTTATAAATTTGTAATTTTGGGTTCTAATTGTCCAAGAAATTTTTACAAGAAGCTGTGAATAATTTATATGTTGCTGAAGCACCCCAAGAGACAAGAAAAAACAACATTGGTAAATCTTATGGCACAAGTAAAAAGGCTTAAGCGAAAAAACAGAGTTTTTACTCTATGCCTGATATGTAAAACTTTTACTTGTGACAGCAACTTTTAAGCCCCAAAATTATAATTAATTTTTATTTTATTTGTTTTAATTGATGTCTATTCTTCTTTTTTATTATCTTTTTTATTCTATATCATTCTTATAGCTTTCTTATTTAGTAAAAATTGTATATTGCAGTATTAGTATTATTTGTCGAATATACTGAGATTATAAGCTCTCAGGGGCGCAAAAATTAAATTTTTGCTCCATGGCTGAAATGTGAAACTTTTACTTGTGACATTTAGTCATAAAAGTGGTCACTTTTGTGACGATTGTAG
>NW_025401050.1:5803232-5809402 GCF_015345945.1 Tribolium madens | reverse complement strand
AATTTTTGCTCCATGGCTGAAATGTGAAACTTTTACTTGTGACATTTAGTCATAAAAGTGGTCACTTTTGTGACGATTGTAGATAAAGATTATTTTATTAAATTTTAGACTTATTATTTATTAGAGTTTTAATTGTTAATAAAACTGAAGAATTAAAAAAATATTGCTCTTGTTTTCGTAGTTCTGAATATTTGCAAATTGATTTAAGTTTATGATCCGCTTTAGTAAATCAAAAAAAATCATAATGGAAAAAATAAGTTCAACTCATTTGATTTCTCTCCCCATAAACCTACACGAAAATTTTTATCAAATTCTTTAATTAAAATTTTTCTATGAATTTTTGATTGTGAAAATTAGGACACAAAAATTCACCAGCTTCAGGACTAGAAAGTCTAAAAAAGTATTTTTTTTGGTTTTTGTGTAAAAACTTTTAATTTTATTTTATAACCTATTCCTTTTTGATTTTTGACTATTTCTAAATTTTAAAATTAAAGTCCTGAAGTCAGAAAAAGAGCAATTTTGAAATGTCCATACAAAGTTTCATGAACCTACCTAAAAAACACTTTGTAGTAACAAAAATTAATATTTTGCTTTTTTTGTTATACAATAAATTTTATCTTAAAATCGTTCTCCAGAGCTTCACATCGTGTTTTTAAGGTTTCCATTTTTTTTTAATTTCGTTTTTACGTTGTCTCAAAACTGTGATGTTTTAATAACTTTAGAGTTTATTGTATGATGAGAAAATGACTTAGTTTGTTAATATCCTTAAATTAGTTCAACTTTAACACAGGTAAGAGCGCTTAATTAATCTCAAATTGCAGACCACAATTTTCCGCAATAATCAATTCAGGAAATGAAAAAGCACGGAAATGAAAATATCGTTCGATGGGAAGCAAATTTATTAGAAAATTCATTTGAAAATTTTTAATATAAATAAAAAACCATGCAAAGAAACTAGATTGAAAATGTTAAAGATCTGAGAACTTCTCTAAGCAAAAAATTGAAAAAACGTAAAAAACATGCTGTTAACCTTTTCCACGGTCTCTTAATTCGTAGGCATCCTCTTGCGGGCAATAGAGAGTAACAAAAAGTCCGATCAAAAAAGTGTTGATTATTTTTAGCATGTTCACAGTTCAGTTCACAGAAAAATCGGCGCGCGACTTGAAAGTTTTAAACACGTTGTGATTTATTTACAGGACTAGACGCATCCTTCGCAGGATAAGAACAGCGGTGTACTCAAAGAGTGCCAGATTGGTTTCAAAACGCATGCGCATTTATCTTTGACAAAGCTTTTCTGCTGTATCACCAACTTTGAACGCTCCACCGGATATGTCGAATGTGGAAACTCATTAGAGCGCCATTTTTCGATTTTTACTTTATTTGCCTTTTTCTCCACTAAATATTGCTCAATGGAGCTATCGGTGGTAATTAGAGGGGGTGGAAATCTTGGAATTGGGGAAAAAGGGCAAAAGGAGGACTGGAAATGATAGAACAGGGAGTGATTTGTATTTTGCATCAGTAAAGAGGTGTCATTATTTGAAATAGTTCATTTACTCAGAATTTAATTTAATTTTGTGGATCGAATAGTGAAAAAACTAAATCAAACTATAAACCAAAAATTACTCTTAATAATAAACCTCGAGTTGCTTGTTTGAAATTATTTTCTTCAAAGTGTGACAAAACTTTTAGTACAAGTTTTTAATTTTATTATGTCCGGGACAACACTAGATTAAGGTGATTTGAACAGATTTCTATTATTGTTATGAAAAAAAGTGCTATTTTTTTTCTACTCAGGAGGAAGTTGAAGTAATTATTAAATTAAATTATTTACTGTAAACGAGACGTTCTGTTGAAAATAAAGTCTTTACTATTATTAAAAAAATGTATAAAGTTTTTGTTATTTTTTTTTCAAGTTGGGCAAACTGTATGAACAAATCTGTTCTTATATTTCTTTGCTGGCGTTTCGTGTCCTTTTTTCAGCACTTTTCAGATTATTAATGAAAAAAAAGTTTTAGCGATTTTTTTCAATTTTTATTTGGTACTGGTCTGTGTTAATTTCAAATTTTATGAGTTTATGGAAGAAATCCGTTGAAATATTTATTACTTCTTGAAAATTTTGGCTAAATTAAACGTTTTTTGCAAGTTTTTCTAATTTTCTCTAATTTTTTTGATTTTTTTTTTAGGTTCCATGATGTGGGGTCAGAACTCACGCCCCAGAGAAAAATGTCATATAAGGTAAGATACCACGAACATGCAAAAAATGTTAAAAAAAATTATCTATAAAAATTTCGAAGTTATGAGAGTTTAAAGTTTGCACTTTGACTCTACCTATTTCTGTTGGAAAAATAATTTTCCAAGTTTTTTTGCTATAGGCCATTAAAAGAGGAAACAAGGAAGCTGTTATCTAAATTGTAACTCTGTTCAATGTTATTTGTGGCTTTTATTGGCAACATTTTTGTCCCTTTACTAAATAATTGTCAAAAAAACATATACAAGATCATCAGTATCATTAAATAGATATAAAAAAATGTCAAATGTCAAAAAATAAATGTCAAAATTTTTTGCCAGAGAATTTTTTAAACATTTTTTTCATGTTCCTGGTATCTTACCTTACTTGAAAATTTTCTCTAGGGCGCGAGTTCTGGCGCACCCTGTATAAGAAAAGTTGCGTAACATTTTTATTGAAATGGTCAAAACTATGCGAAAAATGAGTCAATTCAAATAATGTTTATTTTTTAAAGTTTTTGTAGCAAAAGTTTATCATGTTTAGGATTCAATTGGATCTGTATTTAGACAGGGTAACAGAAAAATTAGTAGGTACGAAAAGTTTTAAACTCTTTTTAAATATTTTATGAAGACGTTTTGTGTTTTTTTTAGCACTTTTCAGGGATCGAGATTATTATTAAAGATTTAGTTTTAGCACTTTTTGTTAGTTTTTATTTGTAGTGGTCAAGAATAGCTTTTATAATTTAAAAAAATTTTAAATTTATTATAAATTTTTGAAACTTTTCTTTGAAATGTCCATAACTTTCTGAAAAATGAGCCAAATTAAAGATTTTTTTCAAATTATTTCTTACTTAAACGTACTTTTGACTATATATCAAACAAATTTGAATTGTATGTATGAGATTTCAAAGTTTCAAAAATAAATGATCAATTTTAAAAATATATGTACAGATAGTTTTTCTTCAAAATTTTTTGTTTTTTTTTTAGTACTGAGAGTAGTTTCAATTTTATTTTATCAAACCGATATAAATTTTTGAAAAATTCCGTTGAAATATCCGTAACTTCGCAAAATGTCAAACTAAACGCTTTCTCCAAATTTTTTTAATTTAAAATTTTTGAATCTTGAAAGTTTTAAATATAAATCAATTTTAAAAATTTATGATGTACTAATAGATTTTTTTGTTGTTGTTTTGATTTATTTTGTCTGAGATGATCTGGTCGCTTATGTAATTTCTGTACATGTAATTTTTTCTGTGCCGCTCTACTTTTTTGCACCAAACAGTTCTGTCAACAGTGACAGCTGTCAATCGAAACAAACTAACATTTGAGGTTATTTAGATTCAATATTTTTTAAAGCGGCATTTTTTATTTTACATAGTATGTCCATAGGCGACTAGATGAAAATCATTTTGAAACACATTGTACAAAAAATAACGGTATTTAGTTCTTTCCTCACTTTGTTCTTTCACAAGTTGCACTTGAGTGCGGCAGGTAACAAAGTGATAACATTATTCGGAATTTTGTTAAGTTTGGAGTCTTTTAAATCTGAAAAATTTTCAAATTTCGTTCAAAATTCAAGTCCTCATCGTTTTTAATAGTTCGAAATTCGTTATCGAGATCTTAAAAATTGGACAAAATCTTCTTCTATTTGAAAAATTTCTTCATAGTTTTAATATTATTACAAGAGTTTTTAGATTGTGGATGAAACTTGATTCACCCAGTACATTGCAATTTCTATTTAACTGAACCATGTTTGTGTTTAGATGAACATATTTTTTTGATTTTTCCTAAAAATGTAATATCCAACTTGTGAAAATCTCGGGATAAAATAAATTGGTAATCGCCCAGTCTCATCAAATAATTTGAAACGAATATCTTGCACATTTATCAACGCTTCGAAATCGAAAAAGCTTGGACGTAATTGGTAGGGTGAAAGAAAATGTCGTTTATTTGAGCGTTTTTACTGTCATTTTTTTTTATTAACAAAGCGCGGAAATTAGTATTGGTTTAGGGAAAAACTTTAATTGAGTTAATTATTAAGGGACTTTTTACAGCACACAATTTTGAAAAAATAAATTATTAAAATTATACACCGGATTTGCGTTGCAATTTTCCACATAAATGGTATTGACATTTCATTAAATTTATTTGCCGACACAGCCAATCAAATAAATTTCGACCAAAATACGAAAATGGATCAACAGTATTATGTTTATCAGGAATAATTACGGCCCCATTTTCGGATGATTTAAAATGAAAGTATATTGGTTATTAAGCCCAATGGGGTCATTAGTTTTCATGAAACACAACACTTCCAGTTATTAGAAAATACAGCAAGCTGAAAATACGTTTTCAATTTTTGCACCTGTGAAGATTTCTATAATGCTAACATTTATCACCCAATTTAATTCAATCTTTATGACAATAGTTCGAAAATGGAAACGTCGTGCTGAGATATTGTTAAAATAAATCAAGTCTTGAATTGGAGCTATTTTGATTGGATTAACAAGCACTCGATGTAAAAATTCGTTTCCTAATCGATTTATGCGTAATTTTGTCCCGTGGCGAAATAATCAAATCGCGTTTCAGCGGCAGTAAAAGTCAAATGGATCATTTTCACTGGTTTTATGACAATTCGATTCAAAACACGACAAAAAATATTTTGCTCTGAAACATTGTTCAAGTTTTGCAAAGTTTGTAGCAGGTGTTTGGAACACCTGAGCGTCAGTGTTTACTTATTATAAGTAAAGTTTCAATTTATTGATTTAGTTCTAAATCAAACTGGAAGTGGGTCCATTTAAAAGATATATGGCCACTATAAATTCTCTTTTTGAAACGCAATTATTTATTAACTGAAACAAGTTTTGTTAAGTAGGTACATAGATATTAAGGAAAGTTACTAGAAGTGGGTAAATAATAGGTATTGTCATAGAACTGGGAGAACTATCGGAAGGAACAGTAACGAAAAGACAAATTGCAGTTGCATGATGTTGACAAGAAACTCAGAACTTGTAGTCATTGTAATGCTTGATGAAGCTTGTTTCAAGCAAGTTAGTTAATTGGAAATGTTGTTTATTAAACTCTGGTGCATAACTATAGCACGTCAAAATGAAGGATTCACTCATTATTAAATTAAGAATATAATCTGTATAATTTACTTTTTTCAATTTGATTTTTATGTGGTGCTATTGTTATGCACCAAGGAAAATTGAGTTTTTTTTTAATTAATTTACAATTACATGTTTAATTTTTATTCCATCTTTTGAAATTAATATTTTTTAAATAACTGTTTTAATAGTGCTGAAACTTTAAAAATAGTCCGATCAAAATAAACATTTTAAATAACTAAAATTCCGACAGAGCTAAATTTTGGTGGAGATCTTGAGTACACCATTAGGAATAAAGTGTCAAAAGTCCCCATCGATCCCATGTGTGCTAAAAAAATTATTTGGAGTCAAAGGTCGAAATTTGACGTTTTTTAGATTTTTTTCGAAAACAGTAAGTTTTATCAAAAAAGTAGCCCAGACAAAAAATATAGATCTTGAAATTATCTACAAAATGGTCGTTATACTTTTTTTCTAACAATAACCATTCCTGAGATATCGTGATTCTAAAAGTTGAAGGAGTCACGTTCTACATGGTATGCACATACAGAGTGCGTCAGAACTCCCGCTTCAAAGACAAATGCCATGTAGGGTAAGGTACCACAAACATAGGAAAAAATTAAAAAAAAAATCTATCTAAAAAAGTTTCAAAGTTATGAGAGTTTAAATTTTGCACTTTGACTCTATTTATTTCTGTAGGGAAAATAATTTTCCAAGTTTTTTTGCTACAGGCCATTAGAAAAAGAAACAAAAAAGCTGTGTCCTAAATTGTAACTCTGTTCAATGTTATTTGTGGCTTTTATTGGCAAAACTTTTGTACCTTTACTAGATAATTGTAAA
>NW_025401050.1:5793105-5802697 GCF_015345945.1 Tribolium madens | reverse complement strand
AATTTAAACTCTCATAACTTCGAAATTTTTATAGATAGAATTTTTTTTAATTTTTTTTTATGTTCCTGGTACCTTACCCTACATGGCATTTGTCTTTGGGGCGCGAGTTCTGGCGCACTCTGTATGTGCATATGATGTAGAACGTTACTCCTTCAACTTTTAAAATCGCGATATCTCAGGAATGGTGATTCTTGGAAAAAAAGTATAAAGACCAGTTTGTAGATAATTTTAAGATCTATAATTTTCGTCTGAGCTACTTTTTTGATAAAACTTGCCGTTTTCGAAAAAAATCTAAAAAACGTCAAATATTGACCTTTGACCCCGAATAACTTTTTTAGCACACATGGGATCGATGGGGACTTTTGACACTTTATTTCTAATGGTATACCCAAGGTCTCCACCAAAATTTAGCTCTGTCGGAATTTTCGTTATTTGACCACTATTTTTATGACTAATTTGACCGGACTAAAAAATTAGGCGGTGCTATAGTTATGCACCAGAGTTTATTATTTATTCTGATTATCTCTTGAATTTTGAACGAAATTTGGAAATGTTTGTTGCCTGCCGCACTCAAGTGCAACATGTGAAAGAATAAAGTGAGAGAAAAACTAAATTATTTTTTGTACAATGTATTTCAAAATGATTTTCATCTAGTCGCCCCTGGAAATAATATAAAATAAAAACTGCGGCTTTAAAAAATATTAAATCTAATTAACCTCAAATGTTAATATTTCGATTGACAGATGTTACTGTTTGGTGTAATATTTTTAAAATTTATTAAAGTTTTAAAAATAAGTTTTATGAGATATTAATCTCATAGATAAAGTTTAAATTTTAAATTAAAAAAATCCGAGTATAACCGCATATTTTTTCAAAAATAAAAAAATTAAATAAAATTGTAGGTACAGTTGCGAAATTAAAATTTCGGGCAGTATTTTTCAAAAATCACTATTTTTGAAAGTAAATAAGTTAAAATGACATAAACATGACAAGAGTAAAAAATGAAGTTATTAATGTAAAGGTTGTTTTAGAGTTTACATTCAAAAATGAAAATACTGCCCGAAATTTTAATTCCGCAACTGTACATATATTTTTAATTTCTTTTGAAACTTTAAAATTTCATACATACAATTTCAAAGTTTTTTTGATATGTTGTCAAAAGCACGTTTTAAATAAAAAAATTGAAAAGATCTTTAATTTGGTTCATTTTTCAAAACGGATATTTTAAAGAAAAGTTTCAAAAATTTATTATAAAAAAATTAAAAGATTATGAAAGCTAGCCTTGACCACTACAAACAAAAACTAACAAAAAGTGCTAAAGCTAAATCTTTATTAATAATTTCGTGTCCTGGAAAAAGGACATAAAACGTCTTCACAAAAGTATTTAAAAAAAAGTTTAATAATTTTCATACCTACTAATTTTTCTGTTGCTGTGGCTAAGCCACTTAATTTTTTTTTTGATATACTATTCATACAAAAATTTTGAAAAAATGTAAGTTAGCTCATTTCAAAAATGTTAGGCAATTTTTCAAAATTTTATAAAAAAATTAAAAAATAATAAAAGTTAAAAAAATGAAAAAAAAAATAAAGAAAAGTAATTTTGAAACTTTAAAAGCTCACAGATAACCTTTAAAAAAATTTAAAATAAGAAAAGCTTCTAAAAAACGTGTAATTTGGCTCACTTTTTGCGAAGTTATGAATATCTCAACGGATTTTTTTCATAAGTTAAAACTTTTTATTCACCTGGTATGTATAATTACACAAGAGATTAGATTAAAATGTTCATCTAAGAACAAATTCTTGTCATTTTTTTAATACATACAAGGTGTTCCAATGAAAACGAGCTACTCGTATATCTCAGAAACTAAAAAGACTTTGCAAAAACGCAGAAACAGGTCGATTTTCTCTCCGAGGGGGACATTTTTTGACGTAATTTTTAAATCACCTCCAGTAACCCTTTAACCCCCACGCACTCCAACTTTAAAAATTTAAATAGCACTACCCCACTTGTAGCACATCAAATGAAAGCTATTTTAACAAGCTTTTTAAAACTTTTTACCAAAATTGAATTGAATTGTTTAATAAAAACTAACTATGTTAGAAAAAAATTGCAAAAAAAACCCGAAACAGGCTAATTTTGTTTTTAAAATGAAAATTTTTTAACGTAATTTTTAAATCACCTTCACTAACCCTTTAACCTCTATGCCACTTAACTCTAAAATGTCAAATAGCACCAACCACTACTAATACAAAAAATGAAAACACTTTTAAAATGCTCTTTAGAATCATTTTTCCAAAATGAAATGATTTTTATACATACATTCATAAAATATCGGCAAAAACATTAAAATTTTTAAAGTTAGGATGCGGGGGGGTTAAAGGGTGACTAGACGTGATTTAAAAATTAAGTCAAAAAATGTCCCTCTCGGAAACAAAATCGACCTGTTTAGGCGTTTTTGCACAGTCTTTTTAGTTTCTGAGATATTTGGGGTGTTTCGTTTTTATTGGAACACCCTGTATGTTATATTTTTGTGTTTTTCTAACAACATACCTTGTTTTAGGGCCAATACAATTGTGCAAATATTTATTTAGCTTCCAGTAGCTGTTTCAGGATATGGCAAGAATACGTGAAAGCTTTCAGGTCAAAAGCACATTTAGTATTTTGTCGAGTGCACTAAATGTGTTTTAAATGATAAATAGTAAGACTTAGGACAAGTTTCATTTAAAAGTTTCTACCTTCCGACAGCTGGCATCTACCCAAATGAGATATTAAGCTTAGAAAGTTTGAGAGCAAGAGGGAGAGGATGTGTAGCCTCAATTATTATATTTTTAATTAATCTCAATGCTTTATTTGATTTATTTAAAACAAAAAAAAATGTTGATTCCCCGAAATGGAATTTAATTTAATTGAAATGAAAAAAATGATTAGAGTCGTGTCCCGAGTACATCATTTTGGTCACGAACAATGAAAGTCATTATACATCTAATGAAAGTGGATGTTGAGTTTGCGAACTGTAAACGAGTCCAGTATACTGGACCATGTCATGTTTATTTCAAGGAAACATTACAGAGAACGGTGTAAAAGCTGCGATTAATTTATAAGGGAGCTGATATAACGCGGCGGCGGTTCCACCCCATTATCTGCTGACAGAACATGTTTGAGTATGCATAACGGGCATGTATGATACAGAGTACATGTCACGTGTGACTTTCTCATTTTGCCCTCTCAGAACGTTGCAGGTACGCTATGGTAAAAATTCTTAAAAAATTAAAAAAATTAATAAAAAGTTCTAGGACAGTAAAAATGTTACTTCTATTAAAAAAACTAGAAATTTTTTTTCATAACTAGTTATTGTTGAAATATCTTTTTTTTATTAGCTAGAAAATTAAATGTTCTTTTCTAGGGTACTAAAACATAAAAAGCTATCACTAATAATTCCAAAAATTTATCAAAATGTTGTCAAAAATCTAAAAATTGAAAACTTCAAAATGGATTGACATGCACTTTAAAAGGTCTAAATGGGCCTAACACGTCGTAGAAATACAATTTTTGGAAAATTTAATATGAAATTTTTTGATTGTTTTAACCCTTAAACTGCTCGAACCGTATATCTACGAAATTACTTTTAAAATGTTTTAAAAGCATATAATGACTTATTTTTAAATTATATTAGTTTCTTAATATAAAAAGACCATAAATCCATTGCTAATTCAAATTTTTTTCTTTGGTGTTGTTAACTGCTCTAAACGTATTTATACGCGGTAATTGTTTAATGCGTTCTTAGAAATCCATGGGGCGGATTCGCATTTTTTTCATAACAAAATGTTCAAAAGTTGTGTTCTGCGATATTAGCACGGAAAAATGAGTGATGACTTCTTACAAGCGAAATTATTTTATTGCTTATATAATTTTTTAAGTTTGCTTTTTATTATTACATATATATATATATATATTATTACAGAACAAATCCAAAAGAAATTTTTTACTGATCAAGAGCTAAAGTAAATTTTTGCTAAAAATGGTGACAAAGTATTATTCTGTTGAAGAAATTTTTAATTTTGATTATTACGATTTGTGAAAACAATTAGGAGTATTTAAAAAACTTATGGGGAGTAGTAATAAGGTTCCTGTACTCTTAAAATATTGCACTGAATAAAACAAATTATCTTATTATTAATTATTATTATCTAATTATATTATTTTACAAATACAGACCTGAAAATTTTTCTAAGAATTTGTGAATTTAGCAGTAAACTGCTCAAAACGTATTTCTACGCAATAAGATTTAACCGCTCTAAACGTATATATACGCACCACCCAAATTATGAGCGCACACAGCGCAAGGATTATAAAACTAATTTAGCAGTTTAAGGGTTAAGCTGAGCGATAGTAAAATCGTAAAAACGCTTTGAATATGGTTTTCTAGAGGTAAAATTACGCGCTGAACACGATGCAACAAGTCAAAATACTCTACGATGCATAGTTTTTGAGATATTGAGTAATAAAGTTAAGAATAATGCCAGGAACATGGAAAAAAGTTACAAAAATTTATCTATAAAAATTTCGAAGTCATGAGAGTTTAAATTTTGCACTTTGACTCTATTTCTGTTGGAAAAATAATTTTTTAAGTTTTTTTTGCCACGGGCAAAACAAGGAAACTGTAACTCTGTTTAATGTTATTTGTGGCTTTTATTGGCAAAATTTTTGTACCTTTACCAAATAATTATAAAAAAAAACATAAGAAGATCATCAGCATCATTCAATGGGCTTAAAAAAATGTCAAACCTCAAAAAATAAGTGCCAAATTAAAAAAAAAAAAGTTTCTTTGGGGCGCAAATTCTGACACTGTATAATCGATTCTGACCAAAAAATCAAAATTTTTTGATTCTAATGAAAAACTAGTGCTGTATCTAAAATAAACGGGAAAATACGCTTATTTACTTTTAGTTACTAAGTAACTTTTGAGATATAATTTTTTATTAAAAAAAAACTAAAAATGGCTCAGTACCCTTTAAAGATAACTTCCGGTTTACGCCATTAGATAGATAATTTAAAGTAAATTTTTATGGTTTTTAGCTTCCTGCTCTAAATCTTATAGTTTCATAGAAAAACGCATTTAAAGTTTCAAAATTTTTACTTTTTGTTGACCATTACGCCCAAACTATTACATCTAGAGCAAAAAATTTGTAACACCATCGTAATCAGCGTAAAAAAATCTATCGATTGACGTCAAAACCAAGTTAATATCTCGTCAAAAAAAAACAAATTTTAAACGTCGATTATGGCAAAACTAATGGAGATAGCGCAAAATACTTGACTAATTCGTAATCTATCGCATAAAATAAGTTTAAATCGAATCTGAGACATGGGGGGTTAACAAGTTTTAACTTTTTTTTATTTTGTAAATTGCGTCAAAATTGTACTACGTTGATATAATATTTTGTCGTAAACATATGTAAAATGTTCCGGAAAATCGATTGACGTTTTAAGAAAACTGCAAAATTCGTAACAGTTTTGAAGTTATAGTCGAATTTATATTTTTGATATTTTTGACTTTATCAGAAATTTTTTTCTCAATAACTATTTAACGTAGAACACTGACCTTTTTTGTATATGTTAGAAAATTAAAATTTCTTTCGAATGGTGCTAAACGTAAGAGGTTATCACTAATAAGTCCGGAGTTACTGGCAAAAGTCCGCTCCGGGCATCGTCAATCTACCAAAATCTCGACAAAAATAAAAAAAAATTTGATTTTAAAATTGATCCATATAACCTTTTTTACATTTCCAGAGGTCTTAAAAACTCAAAAAAGTGCATAGAACGTTATTGGGTTAAGTTTAAAGTTTTACGAATTTTTTGAGTTTTTGAAGGTGAGCGTAGTAAAATCATAAAAATAGTCATTTACCTTAAGTTGTAAAAACGCTTAAAATATGGTTTTCTAGACGTAAAATTACGCGTTAAACCAAATGCAACAACTTAAAATACTCCACGATACATAATTTTTGAGATGTTGAGTAATAATAATAATAAGTTGAGAATTTTTACTTTTCTTATTTTGTAAATTGCTGCAAAACTTTAACTCAAAGGTATAAAGTCTTGACGTGTGCATATGTAAAATATTCCTGAAAATCTATTGGCGTCAAGAAAACTGCATAACTCGCAATTGTTTAGAAGTTACAGTCGAATTTATATTTTCGATATTTTTGAATTTAGCAGCTATTTTCTCAATAACTGTTTATCATAGGACACTAACCTAATTCTTATATGATAAGAAATTAAATTTGCTTTCCAACAGTACCAAACAAAAAGAACTAGCGTCAATAATTCCGAAGTTATTAGCAATAAACCGCTCTGAGTACCGAAAATCGCCAAAAATTTCGACAAAAATCAAACAACTATGCATGTACGAATATTAGGCCGATTTCCTTCAAATAAAGACCATTCTAAAGGGATGGTCTTGCTCTTTAGAATGATATGCAATTTGAAATTGAATATTGGCAAACTTTTCTTCAAACAGTGTTTAAAGCAGTTCGAAGTAAATCGAAGTAATCTAAGAAAAACCCTACGAGTAAATTTTTTTTTCTTCATCACCATCGTGTAGAGCATCTTTTTAGTAGTAAGAATCCAAATTTTTAAAATAATATACCGAGTAGTTTTCAAGATATGATTTTTTGAAGTTAAGGTTTGCTATTCAGGTATTGCGCCATATAGGAGAAATGCATGTTAATCTTACTTAAAATTGCATTTTTCTTTGTTTTTAGACTCTTCTTTTGCTTAAAAATGGTCAATTGCACCTTCTTTGTTCTAATTAGAATAAACAAAAAACTGTTTCTTTACTTAAAACAAACAAAGAGTACCTGCGTACTAATAAAAGCAAATAAAGAGGTTTTTTGTTCTAAAAATGATTACTGATCATTGAGTAAAAAGGATCTAGAAGTTTAAAACAGTAGCTTTAAATATAAGAACAAATCGTTTTCAAATTAAATGACTTTCCATTCAGATTCCAACCTGTTCACTTTATTCTAGCTTTTTGAACTTTTTTTTGAAAATGTTCTCAGCAAATGCTTTTTCATCAGTTTCTATTGATGTTGAATGCAATAAGTCAGTTGCTTCGTGTGCAACTGTTATCACAACAACTACTATCTACAAGCTAACTGAAGCTAATCGTAGAATGTACCAACAAAATAAATCAGGTGACTTATTGCATTTAACATCACTCGAAAGTGATGAGAAAGCATTTGCTCATAACATTTTTAAAAAAAGTTCAGAAAGCTAGTACAAAAAGAACAAGTCGAAATCTGAATAGAAAGTGATTTGATTTGAAAAATATTTGCCTTTATATTTAAAGCTCGTGCCTTAAACTTCTAGATTCTCTTTGCACAATGATCAGAGGTCATTTTTACAACAAAAAAAC
Organism: Tribolium madens; assembly: GCF_015345945.1. Lineage (NCBI taxonomy): Eukaryota > Metazoa > Arthropoda > Insecta > Coleoptera > Tenebrionidae > Tribolium > Tribolium madens. Next base: position 5,795,282 of record NW_025401050.1, on the reverse strand, counting down.
TCTTTACTTGCTTTAATTAGTCCGCATGTACTCTTTATTTGTTTTAAGTGAACAAACAGTTTTTGTTTATTGTAATTAGAACAAAGAGGTGCAATTGACCATTTTTAAGCAAAAGAAGAGTCTTAAAACAAATACTTTTATTAAAATGCAATTTTAAGTAAGATTAACATGCATTTCTTCTATATGGAGCAATGCTTGATTAGCAAACCATAACTTCAAAAAATCATATCTTGAAAACTACTCGGTGTATGTTTTTGAAAACTTGGATTACAACTAATAAAGAGATGCTCTATACGATGGTAATGATGAAAAAAAAATACTTGTAGCATTTTTCTTAGATTATTTACTTCGAACTTCTTCGAACACTGTCCGAAGAAAAGTATGCCAATATTCAATTTCAAATTTTATATCATTCTAAAGGGCAAGGCCATCCCTTTAGAATGGTTTTTATTTGAAGAAAATCGGCCTAATAGTTATCGAGTAATGATTTTTTAAAGTTTAAGTATTTTAAATTAAAATATTTTGTTCCAAGTGTGTGGACTTTAAATTTTTTTTTAGTGCATTTGATTTGTCTCACTGAGACAAACAAAATGATATACAATTTGTAAAGTTGTCACGACATGACTTTTTTTTGTCGCCTTGTGTAAGCATAATAAGAGAGCAGGACTCAAATTCAAACTAAATCTTCCCGAGAGCAGTTCTCTTACCTTTTAAGTTTTTTTCTAATCTCTCTCAAAGACATTATAAAATTGAACTGTAAATTCCACCAGTACCAGTTGCACAATTGTTGAAATTTCTTTGAGGCTCAAGCTTTAGAAGGAAACGGATGAAGCAGTCTGCGCTTCGCTCTGAACGGCTCATGTATTTGAATTATGCACATTGGAGCGGCACGAATGACATTAAATATGCAAACTTGATTTACACAACCACAGTACACAAGAGTAATTTACGATACGCTGTTGCAATACAACAAGAAATAATGAAAGACTCACCTGTCAATAATTGAAGGTGTAATGAATTAAGTGGCTATTGTTAGTTTCTTCGAACTAAACAAATTTTAAAATGCTAATTTTATTTTGCAACTACATAATTTGACTTTAAAAAAGTGTAATAAAGTTCTGAAATTAAAATATGTCATTGGTAAAATTATTATCCCGGCGCATCCACCACTTTTGACTTTGTCACATTTTAAGTTTCAGTTTTTGTCAACTGAAAAAAAATTATAATCGAAAAAAAGCATTTTTTTTGCTAACATGACAAGTGGGGGGGGGGGAACATTAGAAAATATAATTTCATTACATTTACGTCTTTAGCACAAATTGCCAAAGTGCTCTGTAAAAAGCTCTTCAAAGTATCAAGCTATTGATCTTAATCATTGCTAAAATAATTAGTTAATTGATTAAAACGAATTAAACGACTTCATGCTCTGAAAGTTTCAATTCCAAAGCCGTAGATTTTTACTTAATAGATATAATCTCTAATCTAATTCCCTCGCAGCGTTGTTACTGAATAATTACATTAAAATTTTAGAACAAATTGAACAATAAAATAATTGATGCAAAACCTGAAATGTAATTGTTGAAATTTCAGCTCGCAACTTAATATTAATTTTATGAAAAAAAAATCAACATATTAATAAAAACCCATTTATTTTTATTTTATTTATTAGTATATTTATTAAATAATCTTCAAAATAAAAACAAAAAGTTGCCGTAAATTCCTGTGAAAAAAATTTAAGTGTATTTTTCTTCTAAAATTACGTAAACATTAGAAAATGACTAAAAATTCTTTTTAATTTGTCGTGGAAAAGCGTCTATAAATCCCCGAAAAAAATAAAAAATTGTTAGAAATACAAAATAAACGTATATTTTTAAAAGTCTTTAAAAATATCAACAAATACCTAATTATTAAAAAAATTAATCTACTGAGAACTATTTTTAAATATGAGAATTCCTAAAATTACCAAGAAGAAAATCAAATTCAATTTTGTTTCAAAAATTTTGAAGCATGTAAGAAGATAATTACCAAAAACTTTTGAAATGAAAAATAAATGCAAGATTTACAAAAAGTATAGAAGCAAGCGATTTTTTAAATTATTTTACGTTCAGAAAATAATGGTACTTACTTTATTTATTTATTTTTTTTTAATAAATAGTGTAAGCTTTTTATTAGAAATA